>NC_137255.1:11370681-11700280 GCF_965637545.1 Phallusia mammillata
GTTTAACCCATAATTGTCAAGTCAAATGAGCATACACTTTATCTTTTTTTTTTATTGCAGTTCACCATCTGGAAAAATGCTTAAAGCTTGAAAAAATCAACAGGAACATTCCATATCAAAAAAATTGAAATAAGTCTTTTATTGCGGAAGAATTTTGTCGACAAAAACAGCTCTCTCTTAAAGTGTCAGCAAAATCATTGACGTATACGACCTGTTACTTGCCTCATAGGAGAAAATTGTATGTCGAGATATGCACCACATACTTTAGTTTCACATGAATCAAATCGGAATATGTGTTATTTCTTTTCCACTGTTCTACCTGCCTGCAAGTTTATTTATTAGTTCTTATACCCAAATTAAGAATTTGTATTCAAACATTTGTAGGGGTTGATATTATTTTACCTCCATGGTGATTATGGTCTCATGTAAATTCTGAGAATGTTTTGCACTCTGATGTAGAATCGGACAGTGAAGTGATTCATCAGACATAAATTGAGAACCTCTAGTTTTGACCAGTAGTCTGCATGATAGCATGTTGTAACAATTGTGTGGTTCAACCTCATCTTTCACATGATATCCGGTTTAATTTTCTTGATAATTCAGCAAATCATTACATTTTCAGCTGTACAATATTGTTTCACCTTTTTGTTTTATTTTAGTCTGTTTACGTAAAGATCCTTGTTTAGTATGTACTATGTACTTGTAAATGCAGGTTTTAACTGACCAATCAACCAATTGCTGTGAATGTAATTATTTATTCTCTTCCCATTTATTTCTGCTTTCGACCAATGTAGCCTATACAAGCTCCAGATTTTAAACGGTTTAAGATAAACACAAACGGTTTTCACAGGTCAACTCCAAAATACAGCTAGTAAACGCATACAAAACATCGTTTAAATGTGATACTAACTTTAAACCGTTTAAAATCTGGAGCCTGTACATGCTATATGGGTAGACCGCGCAAAAATCATTTTACAGCGGTCATGCCCTGCGTTCGCTTATGATGCACGCCTCTCATTTACGAGGTTATGATCAGATTCAAACGACATTTTGTATGCCTTTACTGGATGTATTTTAGAGTTGACCTGTGAAAACCGTTTGTGTTTATCTTAAACCGTTTAAAATCTGGAGCTTTTATAGGCTACATAATTCGACAGCGCAAAAATCATTTTTAAAGCGGTCATGCCCTGCGTTCGCTTATGATGCACGTCTCTCATTTTCGAGGTTATGATTAGATTTAAACGATATGTTGTATGGCTTTACTGGATGTATTTTAGAGTTGACCTGTGAAAACCGTTTGTGTTTATCTTTAACCGTTTAACATCTGGAGCTTGTATACCATTGGTTGACTGCGCAAAAATCACATTTAAAGCGGTCACGCCCTGCATTCGCTTATGATGCACGCCTCTCATTCACGAGGTTATGATCAGATTTAAACGACATTTTGTATGGCTTTACTGGATGTATTTTAGAGTTGACCTGTAAAAACCGTTTGCGTTTACCTTAAACCGTTTGTCATCTGGAGCTTTTATAGGCTACATAATTCGACAGCGCAAAAATCATTTTTAAAGCGGTTATGCAATGTATTCGCTTATGATGTACGCCTCTCATTTTCGACGTTATGATAAGATTTTAACGATATTTTGCAAGCGTTTACTGAATGTTGTTTAGAGTTGGCGTGTAAAAACCGTTTCCATATACCTCAAGCCGTTAGTGGTCTCAAACACGTTAAAGCCTGTACTAATGAAAATGATGAAACACCAAATGCACAGTGAGGACAACACTTTATTGATGGAAAAAGCACCTTATGAACCAAATTTCCACACTTCAACATTTTCAAGTTCAGTCCCATAGTTATATGAAAGCAGAAATAAATGGGAAGAGAATAAATAATTACATTCACAGCGATTGGTTGATTGGTCAGTTAAAACCTGCATTTACAAGTACATAGTACATACTAAACAAGGATCTTTAAGTAAACAGACTAAAATAAAACAAAGGTGAAACAATATTGTAAGCTGAAAATGTAATGTTTTGCTGAATTATCAAGAAAATTAAACCGGATATCATGTGAAAATGAGGTTGAACCACACAATTGTTACAGCATGCAATCATGCAGACTACTGGTCAAAACTAGAGGTTCTCAATTTATGTCTGATGAATCACTTTTACTGTCTGATTCTACATCAGAGTGTAAAACATTCTCAGAATTTACATGAGACCATAATCACCATGGAGGTAAAATAATATCAACCCCTACAAATGTTTGAATACAAATTCTTAATTTGGGTATAAGAACTAATAAATAAACTTGCAGGCAGGGAGAACAGTGGAAAAGAAATAACACATATTCCGATTTGATTCATGTAAAACTAAAGTATGTGGTGCATATCTCGACATACAATTTTCTCCTGTGAGGCAAGTAACAGGTCGTATACATCAATGATTTTGCTGACACTTTAAGAGAGAGCTGTTTTTGTCGACAAAATTCTTCCGCAATGAAAGACTTTCTTCAATTTTTTTGATATGGAATGTTCCTGTTGATTTTTTCAAGCTTTAAGCATTTTTCCAGATGGTGAACTGCAATACAAAAATAAAGATAAAGTGTATGCTCATTTGACTTGACAATTATGGGTTAAACAAAAGAGGCTTGAGTTTAGTCACCAATAAGCAGTCTAAGTGTTATAAAACAGAGTTAATATTCAATATTGGGGGTTTTAACTGTGCTAAAATTCAAAATAACATCAGCCAGAAATACAGAAAGAGTTGAGTTTAGAAAGGCAGTAACAAGGCAGCCACTTACTGTGAATCATTTCAATTCAAATCCAATCCACAAGTCCCTCATATGACAGTGTGCTGGTCCTCACTTTGCTTCATATAAAGGTAAGAACTGGAAACTCTTCTCACTGAAAGGTCCCTTTGCATTGCTTCATTGCCAGAACCTTGATGCCAATCAGGTACTTCAATCTTGATTCTTGGCTCATTTTAGTGTTTAACATATTCATTTCACAGCTTAGAATGCATTTGTTTTTGTCTTGCTGTTTTACAATTAACTGCCATTTTGATATAAAACCCAATTTACCTGCGATTATTATCACAGCAAAAATAATATTTGCCAATAAAAAACAAATTTAATGCTCCACTGCCATTACCGATAAAACCGTCTGCAATCGGGCTGTGTTATAACACAGGTTCTAAAGATTCTAATCCCGCCCGATAAGAAACGCAATATTCTGCGTAACACAGCCGATTTTAATCGGGGACTTCCAGACGGATCGGGTGGCGGGCCACATGTGGCCCGCGGGCCGCGTGTTGGAGACCCCTGCTCTAGGGTATGGTGGCCGACAGCTGTCACTCAAAAAATAAAAATAATTAACAAAAAATTACAAATAAACAAAAATAATTACAAAATTTTATTGAATAAAAAATATTTCTGATTGGTGGAAAGAGTTCCATGAAATATTAGAACAGTATTTTAAAATCCAGTTATGCAAACTGGAGGCTGAACACCAGTATGATCATTGAGCACAGGTGCACATTATCTAGGGAATTCAAAGTTGTGTTTGAAAACTGTTTCTTTTTTCTTGGTTATTGCAAAATGTTGTTGTCATATTTGATGGTGGTGCCAATAATTCAAAACCAACTGGATATTTTTGTTAGTGTGGTGTGGAATACTCGTCGAATTCAAGAGCAGAAAACTGTACAACTTCCTTCTGGTGTGTCCAACCATATATACAATTTTCCATACAAATATGGACTTGGGAATGTGGTAAGAAGTAATGTGATACTGCATTTTAAGTCTAATTGACATGGTTGCTAATTTGAGTTTATTGACCAAAATCACTCCTTGCATTTTATGTTTTTTTTTAATTTATCATTTGGATTTTGCACTTGGACTTCATAGTTAGACTGACACTACAATTTCTTTATCCCAAAACAAGTAACAATAATGTTTTTTTTTTCAATGGTATAGGTTTGGTTGTGTTGACTGAACAACTTGAAAAGGCTGTAGAAGTGTTTGTAGCTCTTGATGGTTCAATAGACTATTTGTCAGAGGAATTCAGACTTAAATGTGCATCAGTAATTCCAAATCCACTGCAAATTGATGTTTCGAATTGTGCAGATGCATTTTGTTTTCTTAAACACCAGTTTGCCAGTCATTCTGGTTAGATTTTGCAATACACCAGAACATAAAGTGTAGTACATTCTGTGCTATAGGAACGTGTGGCCGTTGTGTGGGCTTGGAATTAGACAGTAACTATGTGGGGCATAAATGAAAGGCGGTGTAGCCAGGTACAATTTTTCAAACCGCCACTCATATTGTCAAAATAACCGCAACTACATGTACAAGTACAATTACAATTGACGTCTTTGACAACCCGCCCAAATAACCGCCATTCAATGTCAAAAACCAGCCCAATTGGGCGGAAAAAAACGCCCAATGGCAGCCATCGGCCGGAACAATGCATTTCAAAGGCAAATCGTCCGCGCAATGCATTTCAAAGCCAATGGCAGTTCTCGGCCACGGGTTGAACAGAAAATATTTTTTGCTTTTACTTTATTTATTTTTTTGCTTTTACTTTTTTTTTAAATTTTTTTTTGGCTTTTACTTTATTTTTTTTGGCTTTTACTTGTTTTTGAAAAACTTTTTTTATTTTTTTTGCTTTTACTTTTATATTTTATTTTTCTTGAAATATTTTTTATTTAATAAAATTTTGTAATTATTATTATTTTTTTGTTAATTATTTTTATTTTTTGAGTGCTAAACAAAAATAGTGGACGCAAAAAATTTAACGGATTTTAACTTTACGCTTTGAGAATAACAATAAGATTGCAATTATTTCATCACAATAATAATAATAATGTATCACAAAGGTTAAATTTGGTTATTTTAACTTAGTAATATATAATTTTGAATTGTGAAATACTTTAAGGGTGAATAAAACAAACACATCCTTTAAATTTTACAAGATATTAATTTATTTGTTCATTTGCTTATAACGCCGCGAGCCACGGAAAATTGCCTGGCGGGCCACATGTGGCCCGCGGGCCGCGTGTTGGAGACCCCTGCTCTAGGGTAGGGCTAGGTCCTCACGCCAACATTCAACCGGACGTTAGCCGGAGTGCGGGCCAACATGCTGGTTAATGATTTGATGGCCATTAATGGGGAGATTTATGTCACAGCTAAAATTAAAAATATTCAAGACGTAGACTTTCTTGTTGATAGTGGGTCGTCCGTGACACTGATTGACAAATCAGTGTTTAATAAAATAAACAACCGTGCTCACATACATTTGTCACCAATGGCTGGTACTTTTACCAGTGTATCGGGATCTAGAATAATTTATTTTGGGCAATTTGACACAATTTTGGACTAAAATCAAATCATCTCAAATTGCCAGCTGGTTGTAGCCGATATTGGATTTAATGGGGTGATTCTGGGAATAGATTTCTTAAAGAAAAACAAGGGATTGTTTTTCACACAGGTAGCATTAAGTGACCTACTGACGGTGCGATTTCGACTGACCCGAAAAGGTTATTAACCAGCACTAGCTGCTGATACTAATTTATGTGACACCCCGGCCTTTACCAAGTCATTTAATGTGTCTTCTTGATTCCTTGTCAAGTACGTTTTCAAAGTCGGAATTAAATTCAGTGGTCCAACTAGTTGGAGAATTTTCGGATGTATTTGCTAATGAACATGGTGAATTGGAACAAACGACAATCGGTAAAGCACCGAATTGACACCGGCAACGCCACACCTATACGCCAACCCCCAAGGCGTGTTGCATGGGCCAAACGAAATCTCATTGATGAAGAAATCGACACAATTTTTCCAGTGGCCCAAACAACCTGCGTGCGGTATTTTTATGTCTACGAGATGCCGGATTAAAGATGAAACCTCAAAAGTGCCGTTTATTTTCTCGCCAGGCATCATTCCTGAGTCACATCGTGTCTGAAGCTGGAGTGCAATGTGATCCCACTAAGCTTAAAGCGTTACTGAGGTGAGAAGCTTTCTAGGGTTTGCTTCTTATTACCGACGTTTTTTCGCAACTTTGCAGGCATCGCTGAACCAGTCTCACGAGAAAAAGCTCGAAGTTTTTGTGGAGCACAGAGTGCCAACGAGCATTTGACAAAATAAGGAAATGTTTAACTGCTGCACCAGTTATGTCCTATCCCATGCCAGATCGGTCATTTATTCTTGACACATGCAACCGGTCTTGGAGCTGTATTGTCCCAATCAGACGGACACTGTGGATATGTCATTTCGTATGCAAGTCGTGGATTAAGCAAATCGGAACGTCACTATTGCGCAACGTATCGTATTGGCAGTAGTTCATTATTTTTGCCATTATTTGCGGGGAAGGCCATTATGGTTGCAAACCGATCATGCGTCGTTGCAATGGCTTTTCAATTCCAAGGAGCCTGAAGGAATGCTTGCCCGGTGGCTTTCGGTTCTGGGGACGTACGACTTTTCCGCTTTCAGACTTGGCGGCCAATGATTGGCCTTTCATTGACCCGTCACGCAGATACTTTTGTTGTGCAATTTCGTTTTTTTTTCTCGTTGTGCAATGTCTCGTGACAAATAAACCATTGAATTGAATTGTGCACAGAGCTGGTAAACAACATTTAAATACGGACGGATTATCTCGACAGCGTTGTCGCCTGCTCTTGCAAGAGCATGCATGGTGCTGATTGCATATGCTACTAGAAGGAAATACGTCGAGTCACTGCAGCAATTAGAAATACGTTCCAGGCTGAATCGATTTGGCTTTCTCAATGGAATACTCAGGATATTCGCTGTTGGCAAAGTCAAGACGGGGAACTGAGCGCCGTTGCAAGGTTTAAGGGAAACAGGCAGCATGCTCCATCGCAATCCCAGTGCTTAGAAAGCGGAGGCCATCAAGACCTCAATCAGTGGGATCTGCGGAGGCTCATGCGCGGTCTTCAAGTACTGGTAATGCTACTCTCACAATTTAACAACGCAATAGGTTTGCGCTATGAGCCTCACTAAGTTTATAGTTCAAACTACTGCCTCAACATTCCTTGGAGATAAACTCCAGAAAGCACCACTTGTATAATCCGTTGACCACATTGTTGGTTTATTTGATTATCAGCGACAGAAATGTTTCAAGAAGTCTTATTCAATAGAATCCAATTAACATTAACAGCAATCAATAATAAGTTGCAAAGAAAGACAAAGCCGTTAAACCTGTATTAATCTCCATACTAAAACCTAACTAAACATGTATTTATTCTAATGAATGTTAGCGCTGACACTAGCCTCTTATAGTGATAGCACTATAGTTTATCTATGTTTAATTAACCGATGAACTTTTGTTTTAATTATACCTTATGGGTCGCTGGTCGCAAAATTTTATAAGTCCAGGCGCTTTCAAGTTAAATTAAAAAACTTTGTTATTTTCCCAGAGAGGCTTCAAGTTAAATTAAAACTTTATAATTTTCCTAGTTGCTGTTAAAGTTTCTAAATCCAGAGAGGCTCCAAGTTAAATTAAAACTTTATACTTTTTCTAGTTGCTGTGAAAATTTCTAAATCCAGAGAGGCTTCAAGTTAAATTACAACTTTATAATTTTCCTAGTTGCAGAAGCTACAAGTTAAATTAAAACTTTTCTAGTTGCTGTTAAAATTTCTAATTCCAGAAGCTACAAGTTAAATTAAAACTTTATAACTTTTCTAGTTGCTGTTAAAATTTCTAATTTCAGAAGCTACAAGGTAAATTAAAAACTTCTTATCTAAACTAACGCCGGTCTGCTTTCTCTTTTGCTCCTTTTTAAGTCTGCTTTCTGTTTAGTTCCTGTCTATCTAAGCCAGTGGTTCCCAACCTTTTTGTAGTCACGGACCCCTTTTATAAATTTTATTGGTCCGCGGACCCCCAACGTAATTTAGTCTTTTTTCGTTTCCTGCCTTATGCGTTATTATACTTTCGTTTTTTTTGGGGGGGGGGGGACAGAATTTTAATCAACCTTCACAGTCCTTTAATCTCAATAAAGTCCTGTACTGTAGCAGTCAATGCACTAAAAGAGATAAATTTTCTAGTGTACAATACTTAAAACAAAGCACAAAGAATTCTATTGTTAATGTGTGTTGTGATGTCACAATGGTAACAATCACAAATTTTCCTGATACAAGGGTTTGATTAACAGTTTGCACTTGCATATAGGATTGTAAAAACGGTTTTGGGAACAAAATATTGTATTGTTGTTAATGCTACTACAAATGTTTGCCTCCACGGACCCCCTGAAACCGTCTCACGGACCCCTTGGGGGTACGCGAACCCCAGGTTGGGAAGTTGGGAACCACTGATCTAAGCGCTGACAGACAAATGACAATTTTCCCGGAATTCGCGGCTTGGAATTTTAGGGGAATCCCCGAGCGCTCCGAGCCGTTTTATAGTGTGGAAAAATCTGGTATATACATCCGTTTGCCCTACGTTCCACACTATTGCATGTGACCGCTACAGATCTGTTAGAAATAGAAGACGGAATCTTATGTCGAGTATGGGAGCCCGACAATGCAGAAGACGAAGAACAAAAGCTAATTGTGGCGCCCAAAGAAATCTTTCATCACTTGCACGAATTAAGAACTGCTGGCAGGGTTGGGTAACGAGTCCTTATAGTCGAGTCTCAAGTCAAGTTAAGCCAGTAGGAGTTCGAGTCCCGAGTCAAGTCAAGTCAGAAGATGTTCGAGTCAAGTCAAATGAGGTTCGAGTCTCAAGTCAAGTCAAGTCATTAGCGGTTCGAGTCAAGGCAAGTCCCCAAAAGTTTTTGCAAGGAAAGGTTAAAGGTTTGGATAATTATTCTACTTGAATGGTTCATCGCGACTTTTTTTCGGACCCCACTTATTACAGTGAACAAATCCCATCAACGTCCCTTTCTTAGAGTGGGGTCAACTTTAAAGAAACACATTAATTGCCACTCAATAAACAGCGTGGACAAGAACGTAAATCTGTTCAAAGGATTTTTTGAAAACCCAAAAATAGTTTTACTGCATGCGCTAGAGCAGGGCTTCTCAAACTTTCTTGCTCTGCGACCCCATTTTGAAAAAGAAAATTCCACGTGACCTGGGTTAAGCGGTATAGCAAATACACGTGAATGATGAAACAATAAATTTACGCACGGATACCATTTACTTAATGTTTTGCGACCCACAGTTTAAAAAGCCCTGCGCTAGAGCGTGTGTACACTAATATAAGCGCTTGAAAGCGAATACTTGGCCTTGACATGTACTGCATTCGCGTACCATAAACTTAAAGCAAGCAATAAGTACAATGCTTAATGCCAGCGTAAGAAAGATTGTACATGTACCAGCGACTTCGTTACGTTAAGATTAAGCAAAAATAAGTTCGCATCGAACATTAAATTGCTGTTGTTGTTTGGTTGATGCCAACTGAACAGGTTATCCATTATAAGAAATTTCCGTTTTGTTGGTGAAATAACGAGTCCGAGTCGAGTCTTTTCACAGCTGAGACTCGAGTCAAGCCAAGTCTTTGAAAAAGGTGACTCGAGTCGAGTCACTGACTCGAGTCTCCCCAACACTGACTGCTGGTCATCTTGGCATTAAACGAACTGTTGCACAAATTCGAAGGAGGTTTTATTGGTCTGGTCTGCGACGAGATGTAACTCAAATGGTGCAAATGGCGCACGCAGAAAACCAACCCATGGCCGCCATCGAGGACTGCTAAAACAAAACATCGCAACTTATCCTATGGAGAGGGTTGGCATTGATTTTATGGGTCCTCTTCCAATGACTGAGTTAGGAAACGAGTATACATTGGTAGTCTCGGACTATTTTACTAAGTTAGGGTTGCCATATTTTATGATACACAATCCCTGACAAAATTTATCTCAGTTGCGCTAACCCAGTGGTTCTCAAACTTTTTCGGTATTTTCTCTAAACAGTCTCTTTGTCATTATTTCGAGGGCGTGTGGTCCTTAAGCCTAAATGTGTTTTTCAGAAAACGGAAAATTGATTGCAAGATTTTAGATAGTTATGTAAAATTCTGCATAACAATGATCCAAATCTGACATTACAGACAAAAATATTACCATTGTGCGCGAACAAATGCATTTTTGTTAGTTGGCATGCAATAAAGCAGTGGTTCTCAACCGGGGGTCCGCAAAGCGTTTTCAGGGGGTCCGCGACAACTTCCTAATTTTGGAGACAACAATATTGATAAAGCGCTATTTAAAAAGTATGTTTCAGCGTTTCAAAATAGTATGAAACTTGTTTAAAATCGTTCTTCATAGGCGACAAACCAAAATGCATTGTGACATTTTAACCCCATTGTGATGCAACAGAGGTAAATTTTCAATGGCAAACAACGTCACATCACAATGTAGTGGCTCTTTATTATTTTCCGATGTCGCAGCCTAGTCAAAGTGATTGGATTTTTGGTCCTGGACCAAACGTGGTTGGTATATTCTGCACCTATTTTGGGTTGCTTGTTAATAAAAAAGGACAAAAAATACCAAAACCTTCAAAGGGGTCCGCGATTAGCTTGACAGTACCAAAAGGGGTCCGCAAAGGCAAAAAGGTTGAGAACCACTGCAATAAAGCCTATGGAGATGGTCGATTCTCAATTTCACTTTGATTTAAACATATTTAGTTCCACAAACTGACGCTAAATTAAAATATAGAATTACTTCCAGCTTTTTGCGGTCCCCGCTTTGGGTTAACGTTTTTGCGATCCAATTACTTCTATTGCGGAATAAATTTAGAATATTCGGAAGTCACACGGACAGTGACACTAGAAAACGTTAGATATGATACTCTGATCCTTGTTAATGAACTTTATGCGTATAGGCTTCTCTTTAGTCAAGTTTATTAGGCTAAGCTTACTACTCTCACTATCCTTGATTGAAACAATAAGCACATATATCACGGGTCGCCAACCTTTGCCACTCTAAAAACTATTCGGACCAATTTCAAATTGTCACAGAAAAAAACAAACACTGGGAGCAGCCCTTTTAAAGACCTTTTAAATTTGAAATAAAATGCCACTGTAAAAACGGTTTTATATCTCACGACATTCGACTTTTTGTTGTTAGTTAATTCCTTGCATATTAGGTACACAGTTAAGGCAAATGAAACTTCCCACGTAGCATCGAACGCTGTGTTTTCTTGAGACGCGGATTTTTATATCTGTATTTAACGGGTGTTGTTAGACAACTAGTAACAAACAGGTATTGTTACGCGCGCACACACACTGCAAAACGAAACAGTAACCTTGTGCGTTAACCTGCGCACCGCCAGTTTACCTCTTCACGTTTCATGGTCTATACCAGGGCTTCTCAAACTGTGGGTCGCGACCCCAATTGGGAATATAATTTTGGGGTCGCGAAACATTTTGCGTTGTTATGTCAGTCACAATAAATGGTATACGTGCGTACATTTATTGTTTACATACATTCCTTTGCCAATTTTTTTGATTTTCAAACTGCTCTAAACACACTTTGTTGAACTTAAAAGAGTACTACCAGCCAAGTAGCCATACGTGCCAGACTTTTTATTCCTATTGTGTGCAAACAATGCGAAAAAGCAGATACCGCAAGCGTCACAATATAGATTATGACGTCATAAAAGCTAAGACTATCAATTTGTGTATCAAGTTAAAAACTAATTTAGGCTTTCTAGGCGCCATTAGATAGTATATAATATATATAACAGAAAAGTTTTTTTTTACGTCAGTAATTTTAAAACACAAGCAAGCAGGCTATAAGCGGCCGCTGGTGAAATAAAGATCTGTGATGCGGCCGTCATAGCGCAAAGGTTGCGCACCCCTGGGCGAAACCCATCAAGGGGTCGCGTAGAAATTTCTGTTTCAAAATGGGGTCGCAGAGCAAGAAATTTTGAGTAGCCCTGGTCTATACCAGTGGTTCTAAAACTCGGTTTTCGGGGCCGCATGCGGCTCCCAACTACTTATTTTGCGGCTCTCACCAGACCTCAGAAAACCACCAAACATTGCTATTTTAGCTTTCAAAGTCATAATCTTTAGTGATTTTCTTAAGGGTTCGTTTTTTTGCGGCTCCCTGCACACTTAAAAAATACCATTTGGCCCCGACAATAAAAAAGTTTGAGAACCACTGGTCTACTCTATACTATAGACGCGGTTGCGGCTAACTACTAGAAATTTTCTCCGTTGGTACATTAATTTCATAGTATATCTATATTTTTTTCTTAAATTCCTGACTTTTAAGTACATTTTAACATTTCTCCCGGGCGCAGATTTAAACACTAAATTCCCTGACATGTCAGGGAAAATACTGAAGTACGGCAACCCTATGCTAAGTGGACTGAATGTTACGCGATGCCGGACCAAAAGGCTTTGACGACAGCACAAACTCTTGTTTCGAAGTTTTTCTGCCGCTTCGGAATACATCGCTACCTTCATTCACATCAGGACAGAGATTTCGAGTCGAGGTTATTTCAGGAAATATGCAAATGTTTGGCAATAAAAAAGACAAGAAATTCGCCTTATCACCCCCAGTCATCTAACTCTTTTACAAATGCTGTCTTCATACGTAAACTGCAACAGAAATGAGTGGGATGACCACTTACCTTATGTTTTAATTTAATGGCTTACCACTTCTCCGAACATGAATCCTCTAAGTCTAAATTTTCGCCAAACTATTTAATGCTGGGACGAGAAGTTGACCTACCGGTGGATATCATGTATGGTAAACCGCAACAAGCTGAAACTCCTTATGCAACTCAGTATGCGGAAAGCCTTAGGCATCGCCTAAAAACGCTTATACCTCAGTCCGCACACATCTCAGGACGGCAGCTACAAGGCAAAAGCGAAACTATGACAAAAACGCTTTGCCTCATGAGTTTGAAGTAGGACAGTGGGTGTGGTATTACTACCAGCCAATGGGAAGGGAAAAATTGGGCTACGGCTGGCTGGGGCCGTGGCTGGTTCTTGCCAAGATATCACCATTACTGTACCGTATCAAAAGGGAAGAAGACAATTATGGGTGTGTGGTTCATGTTGACCATTTACGACCATTTTCAACACAAACCGCACCAACCAATTGGCTCGAGACGTCCAACGACGCAGATGTGGAGATCGGCAACACAACGGAACATGATAACTTTGATGAGGCAAATCACTTATTGGACAACGCTGAACAATCCCGATTTGGCCGCACGCGTCGCGCACCCAGCTATTTAAACGTGTATGAATGGTGATTTATGTTGTGTTTTATATTATTTTGTGTGTGGATAAAACGTGCTTTTGTGGAGGGGGTAGTGTAACGATAAAATGTTTTATGTTTGTGTTTTCCTTTATATTGGCGCTACCTTTAAGTGTGTAGCCACTCGTGACGGTGGTGAATTCTCTGGTCATTCTAATTTTGGTGTTGGTGAGTGGTGCACGAAAATTGCGGTGTAATAAAATGCAGAAACAATTCTACACCATCAACAAATCATTGATAGACTGGTAGTTGCTCTTTCACAATTACGGTATTTAACTCGACAAAACTCCAGTGCGTGTTATCTGCTTGTGTGCAGCCATGCGGAAAAATCGGGAAATACCCTGTAAGATTGGCACTTGGCAGAGAGCAGGGAAAACTAGAAAGACCTAGGTCCAGGGTTGGTAATTTGGCGAATTTGTCGCCAAAATCCACAAATTTGGCGTTTTTTGAAAGTGGTTGGCACCAAAAATTACTACTGGCGGTTTGGCGGATATTTTTGTAAAATTTGGCGGTTTATAGAACTGGTTGACACCCAACTGATTTCTTGGCGTTTTTGCTTTTTTAATGAACGTTTGGGCATTGGTTGAGTTGAGTTAAGTTTATTTCGCTTGGTGAAAGGTTCTCAAAGGATTATCTTTTTGACCAAACAAAATCTAGGTTGGAATCATTAGCTGCCCTTTTACAATGCAGGTTAAGGTTATCTTTCATTTAAAGACTGCTTACGTCATGAATGCCCCTGCTTAGCCAACCAATACAATAGTAGTCTCTACTCTCTGACTACTAGACATAAGAAAATAAGAACGGAATCCGAATGTTTGTGTCAGGAATGACATACAGCGAGTGTACCATTGAAGTTAAATAGTTTAAATGTTTAATATTGTTATTTAAAAAGTGGAAACCAGCTTACGACAGTGAGGGAAAGTGCACGAAGTGGAAAAACACTTCCAATCTATTGTAAGAATCCAAGTCAAACTAATGCTGTCTGGTAAATTGCATCCCCAATAATGTTGAAGGACTTTACTTTTAACTAATTGTATAATCCCGATCTTGAAACTCTAATGACTACGTTATGAAAAATCAGGACAATGTCAAATTCTGTTAGTTTGTGGCAAAACAGGCCCTGTTCAGTAAATATACAACTGTATAATATACATTCTCCTGCTAGTTTTGTAAAAAAAATGTTTGGCGGAATTTTTGACGTTAAACAATTTTTGTTTTGCGCTTTTTTGGGAGTTTTTGGCACCTTTTAGCAATTTTTATCTGGCAACCCTGCCTAGGTCAGCAGGTCTCGATCCTGTCGGGATTACTTGGCAACCCTACCACCTTGTAGTAACACTATGTCCATTAAAGACAAGCAGCTGGAAACATACAAGACTAGGTCTGATAGAAGATCCTTTTTATGGTGTTGTAACTTCGATTCTGTATAGTGTATGTCAATGTTTTCCAAAAAATGTTGCAGTAAAATTAGTTTATCTGGGAATATCTGCTGTCAACATATTCAATGGTACAGTGGTTCTCAACCTTTTTTATATTGCATTCCTCAGAGACTTTTGAAACAATGTAACCCCTGTGTGGCATACTGTTTTTTTCGGCTGCAACCAATCTTTAAAATCACGGTCATGATCATATTACGCTCAACTTTCATTTTTTTGCAAGCCAAGAAAGGCCAAAAACACCCTGGCAGAAGTCCGTCGTAGCAAGTTGCTTTTACAGATTAAATCATTGCTTTCAAACATTTTTTGCCGCCTACTGCATTTAATGCTGATTCTGTATCTAATTTGATCTGTGCCAAAAATCTAAAACAGTTAAGTACTGCACAAACAATTTCCTTCATTGATTCTTAAATGTAAATGAATTAAGGAGTTGGGACATGTAATTCCCACTCCACAACCTGACGTCAAAGAAGATATTTTTTGTTTGTGATAACGTTAAATCTTAAGTTGGGATAAGTCTTCATGACTTCCTCAAAAGTACTTGGCAAAGCATTTGGAGGTTGAGAGTGGAGACCATAGGTTTTGCTATTGACACACTTTTGCTATTGGCACAGAAAGTTTGATTATTTTTTTTATTCCATTTTTCTGTGTCTTCTTCAATGAAAGGGACGCAATTGACACATACTGTTTTTGTCCGTATTTTTTTCTCTGTCTAATGCTGGTTTGTTATACGGGTGTGGTCAAGAAAAAGTGCTTTTAATCTATTTAAACTGGGACAGATATTCGTTATTAATCCAAAGTTGATCCTCCCAAAGTTCGACCCCGAATGACCCAGCGGTTTACCCACAGGCCCCCAAAATGCGAAATTTTTAAAACATGCAATGTAAGGTTTTCTAAAGAATTTTTTAACTTTTAATAAGATTTACCTATTTTTACCCTTTAAACCCCAAAATATTTGTTTCTGTCTTACGCTGGTTTGTTATACAGTTTGATCAAGAAAGAGTGATTTAAATTGATTCAAATTTACGCACTTGTTAGGTATTTATCGAAATTTGATTTTTTTTAAGTTTGACCGAAACGGCCCTGCAGTTCACCTTTTGTGACAGATGTTTTTGATCCACTTTTTAACTTTTTATTGGATTCACCCCGTAAACCCTGAAATAATCAGTTTAAGTTTTAGGCCCAAAATACAACCCCTATTGTGCTGAAATTTTAAACAATTGTTTGCAGTAGGTTCTCGTTTAGTATTTACAATTTTGCCTTAATCGGCCATAATGGTTACGTTTACAGCCCATAATATGTGTACACTGTAATTCACTGGTTTACGATTAAGGCAGTTTAATGCTGAGTGGGAGGGCTCAGCCTGACGTCGGACAGACATTTTAGACACAGTCATTTTGGTGATTAGAAATTAGCTGTTTTTGCGCAGCAATGCCATGTTGTGTTAATAAGTTATCACACACATTTTCAGTTTTGGCGAAGGTTTCACACCTAAGACAGGATTTTAAGCTCGATGAACGTGCCTCGGTTTCGTATATGTCAAGCAAAACGTTGTTGATCAACATAAAAGTGAAAAAATAAACTTAACTTTTTTGAAAGTCGCAATAAATGGTCTTTAAATTTTTTGGTCAGCTTGGCCGCGGCATGACCACGGGTCAGTAAAGGTCAACTTATAAGTATTACAAACACAGTTAAGAACGATTTTTCGTCATAACGTAGCTTGTTTATTTTTGACAAATTAATTCAAAAATCAGTAGCTAGACAAAACGGTGTTGTTAACACTAAGGACTGCATGGCATCAAAAACAGTGTCAAAGGGTCATTAAATGGCCGATCAGCATCTGTGCCATGAGAGGTTACTACAGATACTCGTTTTGTGAAGTAAAGTGAAAAACAATTTGTTATGTATACCTTTGTAGCAAATGGCTTTTTAATTTATAGTGTCTGTAATACAACTGTTAAAGCTTTCTAGAAGAAGTTGTGTTCAAAAACTGATCTTGGACGTTTGTAACTATATGACAATAATGAATGAAAAAGAATACGGAAAAAAACTTTTTAAAGTTGGGTTAATGCTGTCTTATAATTTGCCCCGAAGAATATAAAAATAGCCGCAACATTTGTTTACTGTAAATCTGCACAAACGCGCATGTGGGGACCAATTCGTTTTTGTTTGCAAAAACAATCATATGTGTAGATGAAATTATGTGTATAGTAAATTGGTAAAAAGGGTATAGAATATACAAAATGGAAGTATATTAGAAAGCCACCTTTTTATTATGGGTCCCCTTCCCTGAAGGGGACACATATTGTTTTTGTCTATATTTTTTTTTTCTTTTTTTTTTTCTTTTTTTCTTTCTAACGCGGATTTGTTCCCACGTTTTGGTCAAGAAAGAATGGTTCAAACTTTTTCATATTTACACACATTATAGATATTGGTCTAAAGATGGTCCATGTGAATTTTGACCCCGTTTGACCCCTCGGTTCACCCACAGCCCCCCAAAACGTAAATTTTTTAACACGGATTTGTTCCCACGTTTTGATCAAGAAAGAAAGGTTCAAACTTTTTCATATTTACACACATTATAGATATTGGTCTAAAGATGGTCCATGTGAATTTTGACCCCCTTTGATCCCTCAGTTCACCCACAGCCCCCCAAAACGTAAAATTTTTAACGCGGATTTGTTCCCACGTTTTGGTCAAGAAAGAATGGTTCAAACTTTTTCAAATTTACATACATTACAGATATTGGTCTAAAGATGGTCCATTTGAATTTTGACCCCCTTTGATCCCTCGGTTCACCCACAGTCCCCCAAAACGTGAAATTTTTTAAAACGGCTATACTTGCTAAAGCAGATGTTTCTGGAGTTACATACGTTTTGATTGGTACATTGCAGCGTATTTTAAACTATTTTGTATTGATACGGTGTTAGTGATATTGTGCTGTAAACGTTAACGCTGCGGGGTCACGGCAGGGACAGGCGATGCGTATGACGTCATGACCGTATTTGCCTGTCGCTCAGCGCACAGCTGACGCAATGGGAGTGATTGACCATAGTGGCGCATAGAAAAACAATGCCTCTGCTTCACGCATGTATGCAGTCGTCACGTGACCATTTTCTCAGTCAGATAGAAGTCTCAACTCTCAAGGGAGTAATTCACTTGTTTACGATTAAGGCGGGTGAATGCAGCAGGAGTGCTCAGCTTGACGTCCAGACGGACGTTTTACGAGACAGTCATGTCGGTGATTAGAAATCAGCTGTTTTTGCGCAGCTATGCTATGTCGTTTTATTAAGTTATCAAGTACATTTTAAGTTTCGGATCAAGGTCAAAGCATGAGAATAAATTGAAAGTATTTTTCCTGTTCCTATTTACTGTTTTTTTGTAATTATATGACAATAATGATGCAAAAACAAAACAGACAAAACTTTTTGGGTTAAGGCCAAAGGTGGTTAAGCTTGTCCTTAAGAATCTAAAAATAACCAGGATGTTTGTTTACCATAAATCCACACAAACGCGCGTGTGGGGACACCATTGTTTTTGCTTGCAAAAACAATCATATGTGTAGATCAATGATGTGTATAGTAAATTGGTAAATATCTAACAGTGATTGTGTCCTATTTTTACTGTTACCAAATTGCATATGCATATGTATGGGGACCCATTAGATTATGCTTGCAGAAACAATTAGGTTATAAAGTGCCAGGAAAAAGATAGGGACCCAATGAAATGTAGGTGCCAAATATATATCTATTATAAATATTCTAAATGGAATATGTGATACATCATTAAATATGATGTAGTATATATAACCCGGCAATATATAGGAAAACCACTATTCTAGTTTTTAGTATATGTTTGTACATTTTGTGCATGTATTGTCAGTTTCTCATGTAGTTTGATATTTTTTACCAGGGTGATTTTGTAGGGGGAGAAATTTATATGCTGAGAAAAGAATGTCTAATTGTGAATTGGTGTTGTGCTGTAAAATTAACAAGTTTGATGAAGTAAAATCCTTTTTGGAATTAGAAGGTTTGTTTCTTTTGAATATATTATTCTGGTATATATATGTATATATATATGTGTGTGTGTGTTTTATTGAAAACATTTACTTCTTACCACTCAGAGTTATTGGCTTAATGCTAGTTTATTTGTAGGTTATGATGCACAAACTGATTGTATGATAAACAATGAAAACAAAAGGAATGTGAGTACTAACAGATCTTTATAATTTGGTTACAATACAGAATAAGTGGTGCCAGGTTATGCCTTTGTCGTCCAATTGGGCTACTTTCTGACATTGAGTTGCATTTTTCTTGAAGAAATGCGGGTTGCGCTTTTTAGGCAGGATTTGTAATTACATTTTCTATCGAGCATTGATGGCAATATCATATCGTAAAAATGCTTTTGACTTACGCAATGCAATGTTCAATTTCCAAACAAAGAACATAAATAAAGCTGGAGATTACTGAATAAGAAAAAAATACAGCATAAAAAGTGGATCAAATAGGGTTAACAGAGTATATTTAAGACTGCCAGTTAAAGCTGGATATTCCCTGTTGCCAGAAACTGCTCAAACACAATTTTAAAAAGCACAAACATTAAATCTAAAAAGGAAAAGTTTGAAAAATCGTGGCTCTTTCTTCAATTGCCTTTGAAATGTGTCGCAGATGTAGACAAATAATCAAACAGGTGAAAGTAACAAAAATCATATTGATTGACACATATTGATTTTACTCGAGTTTGTGTTTTTATGGGTCCCCCAACACATATTGTTTTTGTCCGTATTTTTTTTTTCTTTTTTCTGTCTAACGCTGGTTTAGTAAAGAAAGAGTGCTTCAAATTTATTCAAATTTGGACATATGTTAGTTATTAATCCAAACTTGATTCTCCAGAAGTTTGACCCCGAATTACCCAGCGGTTCACCCACAGGCCCCCGAAACAGAAAAAAAATTAACGCTGGTTTTTATCGCTCGTGTGGTAAAGAAAGAGTTTTTCAAATATATTCAAATTTGGACATATGTTAGTTAATAATCTGAACTTGATTCTCCAGAAGTTTGACCCCGAATGACCCAGCGGTTCACCCCCAGGCCCCCGAAACGTAAATGTGTCTAACGCTCGTTTGGTCAAGAAAGACACTGTAGGCAGAAGTCCCAAGAGAGTAACCTCACTGGTTTACAATAGCAGGAGGGCATAGCTTGACGTCGGACAGACGTTTTACGAGACGTCATTTCAGTGATTAGAAATCAGCTGTTTTGCACAGCAATGCTATTTCGTTTTATTAAGTTATCACTCACATTTTCAGTTTTGGCAAAGGTTTCACACATATGACGTGATTAAAACCTAATAAGCGTGCTTCGGTATCGTATATGTCAAGCAAAACTTTGTTAATCAAAAAAAGATGAAAAAAATAAACTTGACATTTTTGCAAGATAAATGTTTTTTTTAAATGCTCGTTGTCAGGTCGGCCGCCGCATGACCACGGGTTACTTAAGGTCAACTAGTAGGTATTACTAACACAGTTCAAAACTTTCTTTCGTCATAACCTAGCATTTTTTGCAATCAATTTAGGAATCAATACTCAAGGCATGTATAAATTAGGTTAAACGGTGTCGTTGAACACTAAGGACGGAGTGCTATTAAAAACAGTGTCAAAGGGTCAAGCAGTCATTTGGCGTGTGCACCCTGAGAGGTTACTACAGGTCAATGGTACTCGTTTTGCGAAACAAAGTACTGTTACAGCTGTAACACAACGAAACAAAGTACAGCTGTAACACAACGAAACAAAGTACTGTTACAGCTGTAACACAATTTGTGTTGATAACCCCAGTATTTACCCTGCTAGCCCCCCCCTAAAATGTTTTTTTCTCCCCAAAGTTTATCCGACTTGTTTTGCCATCAAATGTTTGATGGATTTGGCCGAAACTAACACAAATGGTAGATATAGTTATGTAGATGTGCATCCCACTTTGTTAGTCTTGATAACCCCAGTATTTACCCCACTAGCTCCCTAAAATGGGTGAGTTTTCAAACAGTGTTGGAATTGGCTGAAATTTGGGTAGCTTGTAGAGTATGCCATTTATAGGTGTTGATTGTTGTGTTCAACCCTGTAGCGCCAACATTTATCCCACTAGCCCCTAAAGTGTAAAACATATTTGTATTTCACTGGGCACCACAAACAAAAGATTTTTGTTGCACAACAGTGCTACAAGGACAACCAGTCATATGTTACTGATGTTTGTAGATTGCTTGGTGGACGCTTTTGCGCCATGGCAGTTAGGGGGTTGTTAACAGCCCTACGACATCAGAAGCATTAACGGTTGTTGCTCAAAACACCGCTTGTAGCCAAAATTTTAAACATTGGCGAATTGGGCTCAAATTTTGCAGTACTACTGATTGAGTTATTGTGGTTTCATATTTTTTTAGTTTGTGTGTCGAACCTCATTAGTTACCCTAGTAGGGTAACCATACTAGCCCTCAAATATTGTTTTTTTTTTAAAGTTTTTTAAACAGTGTCAGAACAAAAAAGTATCACTAAACTGTAGACAGGTTTAAATGCTTTACAAAGAAATGGTTGTGTGATGCTTGAACTGACATTGCACTTTGCAAAAACATTTGATCAAATGTATTACTTTTTACAGAAATGTTGTACATCTGTGGCTTCATTGTTTTCATTTATGTGCTTTGCACAAGGAACCAAAGCTGTTTTTTTACAAGGTTTGCAATTTTGTTTTGCATCGATTTTTTTGTTTCATGTGAGAAATTTTTGTTCATGAGATACAATTTTGTTTTGTGACTAAGGTACACCACAAAATAATCAGGGACATTTTGATGTTTGCTGGAAAGGGAATGTGATTGAAGAAAGGTAAAAAAAAACATTTGTAGTGAACATTATTTTGTACTTTGTATTTTGTATTTTATGTTTACCACACTATTATGTAATTCAGAGTGGGTTTCCTAAAAAATATAAATGCTTTATTGATACACATTTTCACATATTTTCATGTTTTCAAATACAACTTTCTTTTAAAGTCTATTTATTCTATTTGATGAAAAAAACTACATAGTTTCAAAATTTTGTCAGACTTTATTAAGTCATTGTTGGGCATTAATTTGTTCTTAATAAACATGGGGAACAAATATCTGCATAGTGTGGTTATACTGCATAACAAATCTACTACTATTTGTTGGCAGTGACACTGTCACTTCAGTATTATGTCTTCCACTTCTCTCCAAAAAGCAAAGCTCATTTGGTGATCCAGATTGGGTATGCATAATAATTGGTTTTAAATCTGGAAAAATCAACTTTTACACTGAGGTAAATCTGTTACTAACCAAGAATGATATATATTTCTTTAAAAAAACGTTTGGTAATGATTGGAAATATTGAATTTTGGTAATAATTAGGGCGATTTTTAAAAAAAGTCTGTGTCAAAAAAAAAATCAAAAAAATGTGTCAAAATTTTTGAAATAGGTCAAAATTGTTTACAAAGTCCAAACTTTTTACCAAGTCAAAATACAAACTGCATTGTCGTGGTGTTCTCAACTTGTTTCAGGCCATGGACTACAGCCCCAGTAAAAATAATATCGTGGATCATTTTATTATGGGTCCCCTTCCCTGAAGGGGATACATATTGTTTTTGTCTATATTTTTTTTCTTTTTTTCCATCTAACGCGGATTTGTTCCCACGTTTTGGTCAAGAAAGAATGGTTCAAACTTTTTCAAATTTACACACATTACATTATGATATTGGTCTAAAGATGGTCCATGTGAATTTTGACCCAGTTTGACCCCTCAGTTCACCCACAGCCCCCCAAAATGTGAATTTTTTAAAACGGCTATACTTGCTAAAGCAGATGATTCTGGAGTTTCAGACTTTTTTGGTTGGTACATTGCAGCGTATTTTATTTTGTAACTATTTTGTAAAAGTTGTATATATCCATTTTCACCCCTTTACCCCCAAATATTTGTTTGTTTGTTCACATGTTAATGAGGTCAGAAATACGAGACTTAACCTGCTGAAATTTTATACAGCTGTGGATAGGGTGCTCCTTGTTGGCTGTTAAAAAATTCAGTTACTCTTGCAGCCCCAAATATGTTTTTACATGCTGTCTTTTGTCAAATTTGTGTCCACTCACTGCACAGCTGACACAATGGAAGTGATTGATGATAGTGGCGCATGGAAAAATGCCTCTGCTTCACGCATGAACGCAGTCATGACTTGACTATTTTCTCACTGGTTGGAATTAAGATGTTACGATGTTAGTTATATTGCGCTGTAAACGTTAATGTAGGTCAACTTTTTTCGTGTTTCAAAACGCAGCACGATTTGTTACACCTGTGTAACGTGACTTCTCAAACTGAAAGCGTTAATAAAACTGTTTCAGAACAGGTTTTGAACATAAAAAGCCCAGCTAAGCAATCGTATTGTTGGTATGTAGAAACTTAACGGCTCCAGGGAACGCTATGTGTGGATTAAAAATCATAATTCAACAAACAAAGGGCTATTAAGGAAAAAAAATGTTGAAACTTTGTTAAAAGTTTAAGTAGTTGGACTCAACCATTTTCCACTTCATGCAAAAAAGCCCAATTGGGTGCGAAAAGCGAAAACCTGCCCACTGAAAAGCGAATATCTCGGCCTTGCGCATAACTGGGCATGCTATCAGGCAGTCTTTTTGCACTGTGCAATTAAGATATGTTTGTAGATCATTTAAAAACGTTAGTTATGCAATTGTTGTATCCTGCAGTTTTGCGTCTTATGGCGGTTAACAACAGGCCCCTCCTGCCGCGATCGGCGACACATCTTTATCTACCAACACTCGCACCCCAAAGGACAATAATCGCTGACGAAAATGAAACCGTGAAAAATCGACATTTCTTTTATGAAGTAAGGGAAACATGGTAATGCTGCAAACGTTGTCTATAAACACACAACTACAAAGTGAAGACAGTGTTCATAAAAGCCCTATTCGATGTTTGGCTGGACTTAATTTTTGCGCTGTATTACGTATAATGTGTGACGGTTGAAAACAATGATTGTGCCCTATTTTTACTGTTACCAAATCGCATATGCACATGCTTCTTTTATGAAGTAAGGGAAACGTGGTAATGCTGCGACGGTTGTCAATAAACACACAACTACAAAGTGAAGACAATGTTCATTAAAGCCCTATTCGATGTTTGGCTGGATTTAATTTTTGCGCTGTATTACGTATAATGTGTGACGGTTGAAAACAATGATTGTGCCCTATTTTTACTGTTACCAAATCGCATATGCACATGTGTGGGGACCCATTAGATTATGCTTGCAGAAACAATTATGTGATAAAGTGCCAGGAAAAACATAGGGACGCAATGAAATGTAGGTGCCAAATATATATCCATTATAAATATAGTAAATGGTATATGTGATACATCGTTAAATTTGATGTAGTATATATAAACTGGCAATATATAGGAAAACCACTATTCTAGTTTTTAAGCAAGATCGAACTACCATACAAAACTACTATTTGGGCTTGAAACATAATTGTTTAAACCCGATTTTCAAGAAGTGAGATACAATTATTCACAGCTAACATTTTTATACTCTTTCAACATGTAATACACAATTAACTCTAGTTTATTAACAAATTTAGTGGACGTCTTGTGGGCCACCCAAAAAGTCATCATGAACCACTAGTGGTCCATGGACCACCAGTTGAAAACCACTATTGTATAGGTTGCACTGTCAGTGAACTTTTCATTTTACACCTTGTAGCCTATTTTATACTGTTGTAAATGGTCCATTGTCTACTTACTGTGAATCATAAACCACTGAGTGAAATAATTAGGCGTGATGCTCAACACACCTCAAAACGTGTAAAATTTTGGAAGATCCCTAGTCATTTTACGGCAGCTGTAGGTTAGGTGCAGCTCTTGCTTGGGTTTTGCTTTAGATACTTCATGTATCTTTTGTTTAGACAAATGTATTGAACTATTTTTGTTGTGTCTTAGCTGCAGTTTTTTGGCAGTGATTTTTAATTAGCTTATTTGCCTTTTTAGAATAGGCTAGGTCTGTGTTCAGATTTTTGACCTTTTGTTAGACTTTTGCACATTCTTTCGCTTTAGTAGATTAGCATTAGCCTACAGCCATATTTTAACTTTTTGTACAATAATGCATAATTTGACGAGTTCTTCATATGTCAAAATTTTGTCCAAAAAAAGTTTTTTTATGTTAAAATTTGTTGGTCAAGATTTTTTATTTTTTAGGTCAAAAAATAATCGCCCTAGTAATAATATGTATACACATGTATATTTTACCAAACTGATTTTTGCAGAATGGTTTATGTCTCATGTCACATGAGTTTCACCAGACACCTGCTGTTGACATTCAATGCAATACAGATTTGCAATTTCAGTTGGAGAATAGACCAACCTCTGAATCAAGTGAACTAAATATTTTGTATGAAGATGTTATTGTGGTAATAAATGGCCACACATTGTTTCAAGAACTAAGAGTGTGCAGAACCAAACATGCCTTAGGTATGTATTTTTCTGCTTAATGCACTATTGTTTTATTTGTTTTATCCTTGCTACATTTTGCCTGATGTTCGTTAAACGCATGAACATGATAAATTCAGCTTACACACATGGTTTTGTTCATATAAACTTCTTACTGATTTTTAAAAACAACACAACTTTCACTGCACTAATAAGTGTTGCAATGGATTTTAGGTAGCTTTCTGCAATCACAGTAGACTATATTTTGTCTGTTTATTATGGGTCCCCTTCTATGAAGGGGACACATTGATTTTACTCCAATTTTTGTTGTTGTTTTTTCTTTTCTTTTTTTTTCTTCCCAAAGTTTGTCCGACTAGTTTCCATCAAATGTTTGAGGGATTTGGATGAAATTTACACAGATGGTAGATATAGGTATGTAGATGTGCATCCCACTTTGTTTTTGTTGATAACCCCAGTATTGACCTTGCTAGCCCCCTAAAATGGGTATTTTCTGCCTAAAGTTTGTCAGACTCTTTTTTCCACCAAATGTTTAATAAATTTGGATGAAATTTACACAGATGGTAGATATAGGTATGTGGATGTGCATCCCACTTTGTTTTTGTTGATAACCCCAGTATTTACCCCGCTAGCCCCCTAAAATGGGTTATTTTCTGCCTAAAGTTTGTCCGACTCATTTATCCACCAAATGTTTAATAGATTTGGATAAAATTTACACAGATGGTAGATATAGGTATGTAGATGTGCATCCCACTTTGTTTTTGTTGATAACCCCAGTATTTGCCCCGCTAGCCCCCTAAAATAGGTTATTTTCTGCCTAAAGTTTGTCCGACTTGTTTTGCCATCAAATGTTTGATTAATTTGGCTGAAACTTACACAGATAGTAGATATAGTTATGTAGATGTGTATCCCACTTTGTTTGTCCTGATAACCCCAGTATTTACCCTGCTAGCCACCTAAAATGGGTGAGTTTGTAAACAATGTCGGAATTGGCTGAAATTTGGATAGCTTGTAGAGCAGGGGTGCTACTATGAAGCATAAACTACCTCTTCAAATGTAACTGTTGTTGAACATTTTATTCTGATCGACTTTTACCTTACAACTAGCATTATTCAACGCTATTTGTAGCTTAAGCTATAAAGCAGTACATGATATCTTTCAAAAGCAATCATTTGACATAATTAACGCCCACTGTCCCACAGCATTCTACGGTTTTTCAAAGCTACTGTGCTTCTTGTTGACAATTGACATGACCTGTATTTTGAAGATCGTAATGATACGAAACAACAGGATTAGTTACGTAACAATAAGAGTAGGCTTCAGGGAATTTTTTCGTAAACAAAACCAGAACAAAATATAAAGTTATGAATCCAGGTTTTTGTGCAAAAAAAGGAAGCTACTCGCGTACCACCTGAAAAACCTTCGCGTACCTCTGGTGGTACGCTTACCACAGGTTGGGAACCCCTGTTGTAGAGTATGACATTTATAGGTGTCGATTGTTGTGTTCAACCCTGTTTCCCCAACATTTACCCCACAAGCCCCCAAAGCGTAAAACATATTTTACTGGGCACCACAAACAAAAGAATTCTGTGGCGCAATAGTGTTACAAGGGCAACCAGTTTTATGTTACTCGTTGGTGGGTTGCTTGGTGGACGTTTTTGCACCATGGCAGGGTTGTTAATGGCCCTAGCATTAACGGTTGTTTCTCAAAACACCTCTAGTGGTCAAAATTGTAAACATTGGCAGATTGGGCTGAAATTTTGCAGTACTATTGATTGAGTCATTGAGGTTTCATATTTTTTTTAGTTTAGTGTCAAACCCCATTAGTTACCCCACTAGACCCCTAAAATGGGTAAGTTTATAAAACAGTTTTGGCAATTGGCTAAATTTGGGCAGCATGTGGATAGGGATGTTCAAAGTAGATTAACTGGGTATTCTAGGATAATTGTTTCGAATCTAGAATATCGAATCCAATTCTTATATTATTTTTGACTGTGCAATCATTAATCGAAAAGAGACCAGTTTTATACTCAGGGTTGCCATCGACTTGAAAGCAAAAATAAGGACAACCGAAAAACTAAATTTTGATACAAAACAAAACAAACGTTTTTGAACAAATCTTTGCATTTATACGAGCCATGACATATCATATGCAATATATTGGCAGAAATAATCTGTTTCAGCCACTCTTTGTTCGTAGAAAATACTTCGTACATTTCACAACAGCTCAGGTCTAGGTTTACTTTTACTTGTAGCAGGGATTTTGACCAGTAATTGTTGAAAATAAGACAGAAGAAGGACTCAAGTCAAAAATAAGGACATTTCTTAGAAATAAGGACAATGAACTTTTTAAGACATAGCCCTTCAAAATAAGGACGAATCTTAGAAATAAGGATGGTATGGCAACCCTGTTTATACTTAATAAAACATATTCTTCATTTAAAAGGTAAAAAATACCAATCATAACAAAGAAAAACACTTGGAAAAAACTTTTAACAAATGTATTGAAACTAAATGCCCAAAATCCACAAAGTCAGAAAAATTAGCATAAGGTTAAAAAATAATTGTAACAATTTTATTTAGTGGTGTTTATTGCCTTCAGCAGAAGTAACTATGTTGTAAGCATGCTGTGGTAACTTGGTTTGGTGGTAAAGGACTGACATAGGCTTTCTAATGTATAAATATATAATGTTTGTCAACTTAAATCAACTGCAAAATCAGGCAATCTAGCAAACAAAGTTGGGACATAGGTCAATTAATTTTCAAATTCAAATTAACTACCAGCGATTTTGCAATACGAAACGTTAAGTTTGCAGAGTTTACTAACTACATTTTGTATTGGGGTTAAAAATGACGCAAACGTCATATGTTTTGGAATTCCTTCATTTTTTTGTGATATTAACACAATCCCATGCTTCCAATCACTGCTCAACGCCATGACCGTTGAAAGTTTTTTGTTGTCAAAGTCACAAAAACAAATGCCGGTGAGGCGTTGCAAATTGCAACGCATAATCGTAATCATGTGATCAGATGCGTAACGACAAGTACGCCCACCTTTAATTATGCCTCCAATGCATCACCGTCATTATAGCATTGTCATAGCGACTCATGACTCGTGACTTATATCGCTCACAGATTTGATGGCGATGGGACCATGACCAGGCATCGACGTAAAAGCATAACGCATGTGTTCACATTTTTACCAACGACAAGAGCACACATTTATATCGGTTCCAATTACCCGATATAAACGGCAAAAATGGAGTCGAATCTAAGTGGATTCGAATCCAAAGGATTCGATATTCTACTTTGAACATCCCTACATGTGGACTATGGTTATCTCTTGAAATGCACTATTTTTGACTTTACACGTGTGGGGAGTTTCTGCCTGCAGAAACAACTAAGGTTATAAAAGACGATGGCTAATGTGGGACCCAATACAAAATAAGCATAGGAAATATATTTATGTTTTAAAATAGGTTATAGTGTAAATGCAAAGACAAAATGTGCTAAGCCACCCTTATAGTTTTTATCATGTTAAGTTGAGTTTATTTCACTTGGTAAAAGCACAAATAGCGCTACAATGGCACTAAACAATCACCAAGCCGGAAAAAGCTGCACAATGTTAAAACGTTATTGTGTGTAAAATAGTGAATAGCACAAGTGGTGGATAATGACAAAACATGCTACAGCTACACCATACTATGAAGCGTTATGTGATTTGCACAAGACAAAATTACTACACTTAGATTTGCTGTGTTTTCAAACTTGTGTGATAAAGGAGATTTTGGGCAAATGTAGATGATTATTAATTACACTTTATATTTTAGCTTCTGCATACGGTACAACAGCATCTTTTTCTGCTCCACTGACTTTTAGGAAATTGCAATTTATTGGTCAAGAAACAATTTTAAGTTTTTTCAATCGAGGTCTTGTATCATCTTCTCCATTTGACGACCTGCAGAATTTGACAATAAATGGAGGTTACAATGCTGAAGTTTCTTTGACAAACCCACCAGTTCATGAAATTGTTACATCTGGGTTTGGGCCATATGTTGGCTTTTTTTTCTATCCTGTAAGTATCTTTTCATTTAATGAAAGAACATAAAGGTTAGTGTAAGTGTGTGATGATCTTGTAAATGTGCAATCTGGCCCAGTGGTTACCCAGCTAGTGACCAAAGAGTAAAATGTTGTGAACATTTCACATGTTACCAGTCACCAAAACAAAAGTGCTGTAACATATTAGTCTGTGACACATTAGTCCAATATATATAAGGTTATGGGTTGTGGTGAACTGCTAGCATTAGTAAAGTAGGCCAAGATTATTGGCTGGCCATTTCACTTGGTGCAACCACCATTGATTTTTATCTGCAGGAAATGGTCACAGTGAGTTAATGCCTTTAACCCCAATCTTTGTTACTAGAGCTTATTATGGGTCCCCTTCCCTGAAGGGGACACATATTGATTTTCTCAAAATGTTTTCTTTTTCTTTCATTTTTCTTCTCCCCAAAGTTTGTCCCCTAAAATGGGTATTTTTTCCCGAAGTTTGTCCGACTCGCTTTTCCATCAAATGTTTGATGGATTTGGGTGAAATTTACACAGATGGTAGATGTAGTTATGTAGATGTGCATCCCACTTTGTTTTTGTTGATAACCCCAGTATTTACCCCGCTAGCCCCCTAAAATGTTTTTTCCCCTGAAGTTTGTCTAACTCGTTTTGCCATCAAATGCTTGATGGATGTGGCTGAAACTTATACAGATGGTAGATATAGTTATGTAGATGTGCATCCCACTTTGTTTGTCCGGATAACCCTAGTATTTACCC
This sequence comes from Phallusia mammillata, assembly GCF_965637545.1. NCBI lineage: Eukaryota > Metazoa > Chordata > Ascidiacea > Phlebobranchia > Ascidiidae > Phallusia > Phallusia mammillata. The sequence goes on from NC_137255.1 coordinate 11,400,652, forward strand.
CGATAGCCCCCTAAAAGGGGTGAGTTTGTAAACAATGTCAGAATTGGCTAAAATTTTGATAGCTTGTAAAGTATGCCAATTATCGTTATTGCGCCATTGCAGTTCGGGGGTTGTTATCAGCCCTTTGACGTCAGAAACATTAACGGTTGTTGCTCAAAACACCTCTAGTGGTTGAAATTTTAAACATTGGCAGATTGGACTGAAATTTTGCAGTACTATTGATTGAGTCATTGTGGTTTCCTACTTTTGAGTTTGTGTGTGTTGAACCTCAATTAGTTATCCCACTAGCCCCCTAAAATGAGTTTTTTAATTTAAATAGTTTTTACATATATTTAGATATGCACAGTAGCAATCACCATAGGCGCCGAGTTTTGCAAAAATGGGCGGACTTAAAGTATGACATCATTTCATGTGATGTCACTAATGCGTGCAACCACATGAGCTCAAACCCAAAGCCCAACAAACTTTCCATAGAATGCAATGTTTGTGAAAATCATAAAAAAGAAATTTTTAAATAGTATTTATTTGGAACACTTTGCTGTGTAACGTTTATCATTGGTTTCGCAACGTTTGAAAAATGTTTTGTGCTGTTGTTGTTGCTTTGTATCACCTAAAATAACCATTTATTACAGCACAATCGAATTGTACACAATAAAGGCCAAACATTCACTGACAACAATTGTGCGTTTAACGTCATAAACATGGTGCTATCCAAAAAAGGTTGGAGTTTTTTTGCTGCTTTTTCGCCACACTTGTTTAAAAGCATCGTGATTTTTCTCAGATTTTACGATGTTGCGTGCGATACCGCTAGAAAAAAAACAAAATATCCACGGTGGCCGCCACCGTGCTTTACAAACTCAAGGTGGCGGCGCCACCCCGCCACCGCCTACTCGGCGCCTATGCCAATCACTGTGTTTGTCTTCACAATACCAAACTTACTCATTGTTATCTATTGAAGTGCATTATCTACAACTTTGCATGTGTGGGGACCCATGAGTTTTTGCTTGCAGGTCATAAAAGACGATGGCTAATATGGGACCCAATACAAAATAAGCATAGGAAATATATTTATGTTTTGAAATAGATCATAGTGTATGTGCAAGGGCAATATATGCTAAGCCACCCTTCTAGTTTAATGAAGACATTCAGACTTCGCAGGGGTTACATGATGCAGAGTAAAATCCACGTTTTAATTCTAGCTCTTTCAGTATTGGCCTAATAGTATATATTTGTCTTTGGCCTGTAACTTGTGTTTGTTTAGTCTTTAAATAAATTATTCGTTTTCATTGTTTTGATTCTTGAATAAGGTTGTGGGGGGTAAATAAAAGAGCATGAGTAAGTTGCGGTTGTGACCAATGAACTTATAATAGTCAGTGGAGGACATTTTATACATTTCACTTGATATTAAAATTTAACACTGGCACTGTTTGACTTTAATTAACATTGTGGAAAGACCATCAGCTTTTTGCAGTCCTGACAAAATAACTCTTTGGATTCTTTAAGGAATTAATGTGTACGTTTTCCTTGTTTACAATTCTAGAAAATTGATTGTTATCTATTATTGCCTAGTCAAAAATGCTTTTGTTGTACAACAAATAAATATTATTTATCATTTATTTTTAAACAGGATGAATCAGAGTTTCAGTTATCTCATGTTGCATCAGCAGTTGCCAGTAAACTGAAAACTGCAATTTATTCTGCTGCTAATAGTTGGTGGAATTGGAATCAAAAAGATGTTGATCTCAACAATGATGATCAGAAGCAGCAAATTGTAAGGCCTAGGTTGTTTTTTACCAATTTTTCAATTTATACCATTTTAAATTGTTCAACCCATAACATACTAAATAAAAAAGTTGCATTAAAAGAATGTTAGTTTTGTTCCAAGGCATTAAAAAAGTTAAATTAAGGTTCATTCAGCAATTACAATTTAGTTACAAAATTATCTGTTTTCAGACTAAAGGGCAACCAATGGAGATTGCCCATGGATTACCTGATAGCAGAAGACAGGGACATTCAATATGTTTGGCTCCAGGGTGCAACTGGTTGGCTGCTGTTACTGACAGCTTCGGTCGAATTATACTACTTGATATAACAGATGGTTATATACTAAGAATGTGGAAAGGTGAAACTGTTACAGTTGCTAAGAGAGTTTTTCTTGTTTGTTAAAATTATAGCTCATTCCAATTTGTGAATACCTTGCAGCCCTGAATATATTTTAAAAATTGTGTGCCTTGACTGCCCACTCTCCTATCCTCTGAGGGGCAATAGGAGTAATTGATAGGTTTATGGTTGGAAATGTGCTCTGTATAACTTTTCAATTAAGAAAAGTAACAAACTCACCAAACCATACTGGGATTTCCATATAACCGGAAATTGGTGTTGTTGTGCAGCAAATGACTGAAACAGTGTTAAGAGGTCATTGTCGGCATGGAACTGCCTGAGTTTGATGTGGTTAAGCATGTACCTGTTATGCTACACAGCAAAGAATGTTTTGGTATTCTTTTGCCACAATATGGCTTTCTTGATTTGTCATTGAATGTAGCTGTATTGTAACATACTCAGGACACAAACTATCAGAGAAATTGGGTGTGTTTGCTTTGGGGTTTCATAAAGTTTTTCTCATACAAAAACAGTGCCAGAGCTAAAACATTTGTTTTTGTCCTTATTTTATTGCCCAACGCTGGTTTGTTCCATGTGTTTGGTCAAGAAAGAGTGCTTCAAATGTATTCAAATTTACATACTCGTTAGGTATTTATCGAAATTTGATTTTTTTTAAGTTTGACCCGAACGGCCCTGCAGTTTACCCCCTGGCGCCCAAAACGTTTTTTTTCAAAAAAAAAATGGTCTATTTACTATAGTACCTGATCCAGTAGTTTCCTACTTTATTGCTTGGTGCATTGTGAAGTCTTCTAAAGTATTTTGTAACTTTTAGTTAGATTCACCCATTTTCTAACCCTTAACTCCCAAATATTCGGATGTAAGTTTACCACTCCCTAAGGCCTGAAATAAAGCCCTGATGTGCTGAAAAATTTTATACAATTGTTTGTAGCTGATTTCTCGTTTAGTACTTAAAATTTTAGCTCCATCAGCGAAATCTTAACAACCCTGAAGAAGTGAATGTTTGTTGAACGTTGACTAAACCTTATGCCTATACTATAACATAGTAGTACCAAGGGAGTAATTTACTGGTTTACAACTATGGCAGTTTAATGTAGAGCGGCTGGTCTCAGGGTCTCTGCTGCACGCACAAACAAAGGCTTTTTACTATGCAGTCTTTTCAGTGAGATATCAGTTAAATTTAGTTAGCATGTGCATTTTTAGTTTTAGGGAAAGTTTCACACCTGAAACTTGATTTGAATTCAATAAACGTTACTTCACTTTATGATGTTTCAGGCAGATTAGATGAAAGCCACGATAAATGGTCATTAAACAGTCATTGTCAGCTTGACCGCCACATGACGAGAGGTCACTGAAGGTATACTGTAGTTATGGCAAAGTCCTGTAAGAATGATTTTACGTCACATCGCAACTATATTTTTGGACAAATAACCTAGAGCAGTGATTCTTAACCATGACTCTCAGGGCCACATGCGGCTCCCAACTACTTATTTTGCGGCTCTCACCAGACTTATTACCCTTCCCTGAAGGGGACACATACTGTTTTTGTCTATTTTTTTTTTCTTTTTTTCTGTCTAACGCGGATTTGTTCCCATGTTTTGGTCAAGAAAGAATGGTTCAAACTTTTTCAAATTTACACACGTTATAGATATTGGTCTAAAGATGGTCCATTTGAATTTTGACCTTGTTGGATCCCTGACCCCAAACGACCCAGCGGTTCACCCACAGGCCCTCAAAATGAAAAAAATGAAAAACGGCTGTACTGACCCAGTACATAATCTGAGGGTTTCATGCTTTGTTGGTTGGTGCAATGTAAGCTATTCTAAAGAATTTTGTAACTTTTTATTGGATTTATTGAAACCCCAAAATAATAAGTTTTAGGCCATAAATACAAGCCCTAATGTGCTGAAATGTTAAACACTTGTTTGCAGTAGGTTATTATGGGTCCCCTTCCCTGAAGGGGACACATATTGTTTTTGTCCGTATTATTTTTTCTGTCTAACGCTGGTTTGTAACGCTGGTTTGGTAAAGAAAGAGTGCTTCAAATTTATTCAAATTTGGACACATGTTAGTTATTATGGGTCCCCTTCCCTGAAGGGGACACATATTGTTTTTGTCCGTATTTGTTTTTTCTGTCTAACGCTGGTTTGTGAGACGCGTTTGGTCAAGAAACAGTGCTTCAAATTTATTCAAATTTACAGAGATGTTAGTTAATAATCCAAATTTGATCCTCCTGAAGTTTGACCCCGCTTGACCCAGCGGTTCACCCACAGGCCCCCCGAAACGTAAATTTTTTAACGCTGGTTTTTATCGCTCGTGTGGTTAAGAAAAGTGCTTCAAATTTATTCAAATTTGGACATATGTTAGTTATCAATCTGAATTTGATCCTCTAGAAGTTTGACCCCGAATGACCCAGCGGTTCACCCACAGGCCCCCGAAACGTAAAATTTTTAACGCTGGTTTTTATCGCTCTTGTGGTAAAGAAGGAGTGCTTCAAATTTATTCAAGTTTGGACATATGTTAGTTATCAATCTGAACTTGATCCTTTAGAAGTTTGACCCCGAATGATCCAGAGGTTCACCCACAGGCCCCCGAAACGTAAATGTGTCTAACGCTCGTTTGGTCAAGAAAGACACTGTAGGCAGAAGTCCCAAGAGAGTAACTCACTGGTTTACGATAGCAGAAGGGCTCAGCTTGACGCCGGACAGACGTTTTACGAGACGTCGTTTCGGTGACTAGAAATCAGCTGTATTGCACAGCAATGCTATGTCGTTTTATTAAGTTATTACTCACATTTTTAGTTTTGGCGAAGGTTTTACACCTATGACGTGTTTTAACCTAATAACCTTGCTTCGGTTTTGTATATGTCAAGAAAAACTTTGTTAATCAAAGTAAAGATGATAAAATTAACTTGACTTTTTTGCCAAATAAATGTTGGTTTAAATGCTCGTTGTCAGGTTGGCCGCCGCATCATCACGGGTTACTTAAGGTCAACTGGTCGGTATTACAAACACAGTTCAAAACTTTCTTTCTTCATAACGTAGCGTTTTTTGACAATCAATTTAGGAGTCAATACTCAAGGCATGTATAAATTAGGCTTAACAGTATTGTTGAACACGAAGGATGGCGTGCTATTGAAAACGGTGTCAAAAGGTCAAACAGTCGTTTGGCGTGTGCACCCTAAGAGGTTACTACAGGCAAATGGTATTCGTTTTGCGCAACAAAGTTAAATGAAAAACAATTTGTTATGTATACACTTGTAGCAAAATGCTTTTTAATTTAAAGTGTCTGTAACACAACTGTTAAGGCTTTCTAAAAAAAAATGTGTTCAAAACCCGACCTTGGACGACAATATCTGGGTCAAAGCAAGAGATTAGATTAAAGTATTTGTTACGTTTTTTAATGTTTTTGTAATTACATGACAATAATAGTGCAAAAAGAATACGAACAATTTTTTTTTATTGTTGGGTTAATGCTTTCTAAAAAATTGTCCTTAAGAATCTAAAAATCACCGCAACACTTGTTTACCGTAAATCTGCACAAACACGCGTGTGGGGACCCATTTGTTTAATATCGTATAGAATATATAAAATGGAAGTATATCAGAAAGCCACTCTTCTAGTTAATCCAAACTTGATCCTCCAGAAGTTTGACCCCGAATTACCCAGCGGTTCACCCCCAAGCTCCTGAAACGTAAAATTTTTAACGCTGGTTGTGTGACGCTTGTTTGGTAAAGAAAGAGTGCTTCAAATTTATTCAAATTTGGACACATGTTAGTTATTAATCTAAACTTGATCCTCCAGAAGTTTGACCCTGAATTACCCAACGGTTCACCCACAGGCCCCCGAAACGTAAATGTGTCTAACGCTCGTTTGGTCAAGAAAGACACTGTAGGCAGAAGTCCCAAGAGAGTAACTCACTGGTTTACGATAGAAATGCTTTCTAAAAATTTGTCCTTAAAAATCTAAAAATCACTGCAACGTTTGTTTACCATAAATCCGCACAAACACACGTATGGGGACCCATTCGTTTTTGTTTACAAAAACAGTCATATGTGTAGATCAAATAATGTGTATAGTAAATTGGTAAATATCATATAGAATATATAAAATGTAAGTATATCAGAAAGCCACCATTCTAGTTCGTTTAGTATTTAAAAATTTGCCTTAATCGGCCAAATAGTTACTTTTGCAGCCCATAATGTGTGTACACTGTCAGTCAGATAGAAGTCCCAACTCTCAAGGGAGTAATTCACTTGTTTACGATTAAGGCGGGTGAATGCAACGGGAGTGCTCAGCTTGACGTCTGGACAGACGTTTTACGAGACATTTGTGTTGGTGATTAGATATCAGCTGTTTTTGCGCAGCTATGCTATGTCGTTTTATTAAGTTATCAAGCAGATTTTTAGTTTTGGAAAATTGTGTTTAAAAACTGACCTTGAACGACAATATCAAGGTCAAAGCATGAGATTAAATTGAAAGTATTTTTCCTGTTCTTATTTACTGTTTTTTTGTAATTATATGACAATAATAATGCAAAAAGAATATGGACATAACTTTTAAAGTTGGGTTAAGGCTAAAGTTGGTTTTTTTCCTTAAGAATCTAAAAATAACCAGGATGTTTGTTTACCATAAATCCGCACAAACGCGCGTGTGGGGATCCATTCGTTTTTGCTTGCAAAAACAATCTTATGTGTAGATCAAATGATGTGTATAGTAAATTGGTAAATATCTAACAATGATTGTGCCCTATTTTTACTGTTACCAAATCGCATATGCATATGTGCGGGGACCCATTAGATTATGCTTGCAGAAACAATTATGTTATAAAGTGCCAGGAAAAAGATAGGACCCAATGAAATGTAGGTGCCAAATATATATCCATCATAAATATAGTAAATGGTGTATGTGATACATCGTTAAATTTGATAGAGTATATATAAACTGGCAATATATTGGAAAACCACTATTCTAGTTGTTTATTGCATTGTGTCTCATAAGTCAGCTTTCTGCAGAGAAGTATAATTAACAAAAATTAGCTACTCAGATTTTTATCGTTTGCTGTTATCCTTCATTCTTTTTTTGTGGCTCCTTACACACTTAAACCTAGAAAAACAATACATGAGTTTTGTATCAATTAGGCAACCTGTTATTGTTGAACACTTCACATAAACATGTGTGTGTAAACCCATTTTGTCTGCAAAAATGTTGGGACTATTTAAACAGTTACTAGCCTCTTCAACCGGTGTGCACGGTAAAGCAGTGCTCTTCAACCGGTGTGCACGGTGCACCCTAGGGTTCACCAAAATATGCATGGGGTGCACAAGTACGAAAAGGTATGCAAGGGTCCATCACAAACTTTTAATGAACCACTAATATTTGACTTTCAGGATATTAGAAAAAAGATGTAGGTTTCAACTGATGTATAAATGGACCTCAGTATTTTTTAAAAATAATTTGCCCGACCACAATTTGCCCGACCAGGCACCAAAAATGTAATTGTTTTTCAACAATGTCTAAATTGGTTAAAATTTGAACGATACGTAAAATACACTTGAGGTGTGTCAATTGTTATGTTTCACATTATACTTATCCCACAATTAGTTTAAACAACTTTAAGTAGATCTCCCATTGTCCCCCAATACTTATCCCACAATTAGTTTAAACAACTTTAAGTAGATCTCCCATTGTCGGCATATATTTTTATTTATGTACTTAACAGTGTATGTACAATGGCAATATGTGTTAAACTACACTTTTAGTGTTGTAAAAGTTGAAAGTGTTATACTTTGCATTGGTGAATTGCATTTTAAAAGCTGAAAGTACAGTGTACATGTAGTTTCAAGTTTGGTGAATAATGTATGTGTTGGTAGTGATCATTTGACAAACCATTTTTACCTTTCAAGGATATAGAGATGCACAGGTTTCATTTATGCGTGTATTTGATGAAACTCAAAAGGACAATATTAAAAACTCACATAACAGTTCACTGTTTTTGGTGGTTTTTGCCCCTAAACGAGGAATTCTTGAAGTATGGTGTTGTATTTTTGGACCAAGGGTTGCAGCATTTAACATTAACAGAACATCTAGGTAAAATTAATTGTAAATTTTTATAAGTGTAATTTTGTTTCTCCACATCCAATTTGTATTTGTTGGATATACCCTGGTATTCTTACCATCAGTTACCCTAAAGCTGCAAGTGGCAGATTTCACAAAGTGAAAAGCATGTTAGATTTCACAAAGTCTCTTCAGCAATCATTAAATTTGATGCAAATTTTATCAATTATTACTCACATAAACTTGTAAATAGTTTGTGAAAAGCAATAAATAGTGAGTTTTCATTTAATCTGAGTGGATACTTTTATTTAAACAGCATATTTGTTTGTTTAAAATAATCTTGTGCACCTTGACAGAGAAAGAACAACCCACAGACACTCCACAATGTGCCATGTAATGGGCATACATTTGTGACACAATATTTGTTTATGTTTTTTGTCGTCTGTGCGACCTTTCACATAAAATTCAATAAACCAGCTCATTAAAACAATTGGTTAAAATTTGTCTGGTTTATTCAGAAATGTTCTTTTCACAAATGATAAGCAATAGTTTAAAAACATCCTGTTTAACAATTTTCCTGATTAACTAGCTTGTGATTAACCGGTTTTGTCTGTATAAAGATCCTACAAGTGTTTTACATTAGGAATATGATTATTTGGAATGATGTGTATATATTTTTGCCACCAATCAATAAATACATTATGTTATTTTGTTAACAATATTGCATCACTAGATTGCTAAAAGTGGGCCATGAAACGCTGATGCCTGATCATGCAGTGGAAAATAATCGTATGAAAACCTGGTGCTGTATAATAAGCATTGATGGACAAATCAGCTCAATTAATATACCTTTCCATGTGGCTCTAAGGTTAGTTGAATTGTTTACAACTGTTATGCATATAAAATCTTTATGTTAAAAAGCAAAAAGTAGTTCTTAATCATACTACTTGTGGTTGCCCATCATGTTTGTAGTGTTTGAAGGTATAAGGTTAGAGGTAAATCAACAACAGGTTTCCTATTCACCCCGAAGATTTCCAAATTGCTATAATAGTTTATTTATATGTTTCCAAATATGTGTATGTGTTGAAAAATCATGGATCAGTTGTCAATAACCAGTTTAAGTTGAGATTTACACAAAACCAACAAAAAGTTGTGACATAAAATGATTTAAAACTAATTAAAATATGATGCTTTTGTCACTAAACCGAACGATCCCTAAAACCAACCCTTTTTTAATTTCAGTCAAACAAATGTGTTATACTATAAGTTTATTTTTCAGTGATTCAAGTAGCAATAGAGCACGTCACATTCATCTCCTTAAAAAGATCAACTTTCTTTTGCATTCTGAAAAACCTGGTAAATATTTGTATCTCCTTTACTTAGTTTAATTTCTGTCATTTTGGTGTCGAACTGATGTTGAACCATGGTTTGATATAAACAGTTGTTAAAACGGGTGATTTAAACATTTTTCAATTCACAACATCAAATTTTATTATTATTGTATAGGTTGACAAGTCTGTCAATTGATTCTAGTTGACCAGTCAAATGCTATTTTTACTTCATAACGTAAAAATAATTTTCTTGGACTTATGTTATGGTTATGGTAAAGGGTAAAACATTTAGTAGCCTTCAAGTAGAAAAGTGTAGGGTTGATAAACTTTTGGTTTACATGATGATTGTAGATATGTATAGAATAAAGTGTATAAATTTAGTTTAATTCAAAAATTAGGGATTGGAGAAGGTAGCAAGTCATTGTGTGTTTACTTATATGATGGATACTTTTTGCAAAAGTGATATGCTCCTTTTATAAAAAATATAAACAAGTCCATGTAGGCCTACAATGATTTTGTCTGTAAAGTAATCAAAAAATGTTTTTAGATATTTAGCTTATAATGGCCCTAAAAGGATTTTTGTGAAATAAAAAAGTATATTACAGGTCAAGTAGACTTATAGGGATAAAAAATGTATGTACATGCCAAGCTTTTGTATGCTCCTTATTTACAAATCGTAAGAACAGAATCCAATTTACAACTGAGATTTTCAAGTAATATGTACAGATACCCCATTGGCTAATGGTCAAATAGTGACCTGAGATGCAGTTGGAAAAACATGTGATATAATCTAATAAGTCACAACAAATTATTAGGCTAAAGTAAGTCTTTGTAAATATCTGGTTCAACTGAATATATTTCTCACACCAAATATTCTGTACATCATAAATGTAAATATTGCTCTTACAGATGAAAATGAAATCTTAGGAATCCTTTTGAAAATGGATATGAGTTCTTTTCAGCAACAAGCCTTTGAACAAGTGCTGAAAAAAAACATTGTTCATTGTCCAACTATCCGCAGTTGTGTTAACACAATTCTGAAAAGATTGACAGAACAAGGTGATTTTTTATCAAATCTGTTTTTGTGGGCATCTGTTTTTAAAATTTTGTTGCTTAGATCAATATAAAGAAGAACGGGAGTTTTTGCGGTTTTTAAAGCATGTAATATCAGTTCTTAATATGTATGAAGACATTCAACAAATTTCAAAGGACTCTAAAATTAATGTGGTTTGTAAATGCTTAAATGGACTTAGTAGTGTACTATCATGTCTCAAAGTAATAAATTGGTGAAGGACAATACATTGAGAAGTGATGAAATGACGCAAATTCAAACAGGATTTGAGAACAAGAAAAATGTTTTTGCAACATTCTATGCATTTTTTGATCCATCCAAGAAAAGTTTTTTACATTTAGAGGTAAGATGCTTTTATGAACTATAACATCTTTAAAATAAAATCACCAATTTTCATTATTGTTATATATTAGGCTGGTTCAGGATATGTTGCATTTTAATAATACCATTCTTTTTATTTAGGATGCCAATTTTCTTTCAGTTTCAACCTGTTTGGAATATTTTTCAGCTGACAAAAATGGCATGTGCAATATGGAAAACTCTTTTGGGGATTCTAATAAACTGCAAATGATAGGTAACTGTTTGAGTTACTTTTGTTTTTGTGACAAACAAATAAACATGAAGAACAATTGTTAAAATAGCGCTGCTGCGAAGCTTCGGATTTATTCGGCTGAAAATTTTATGAATATTCAGTTTATACCAAATTTAGTGGGTTTGTTGCATCACTGGTTGAATCATTTTCTTACTGTTAATGTAATAATGTTTTTTTTAAACTGTTTGAGTGCTCTGTAACGGTTATTAGTTAAGTATAATATTTGATATTTAGTTCTAGTCTAAATTGATGCAAGTTTTGTTTTTGTCCCAAGGTCATTTTCTGTTCAGTCCATCATTTTGCAATGGATCACTACCAGCCAATGTTCTGTTCGTTATGAACAAGTTTGGAAAAATTTTAGATGATGATTTGCTTTTTCTTCTTTTTAGTTATTTTGTTGAATCAGAAAGCAAAATGTGTAAAGGTAGGTGTACATGCACTAATACCATGCATGAAAATAGTCTATTTTTGAATCCAAAAACCTGATAACCATTACTTTTGAAATTGAAAAGCAGGTAATTAAAATGAGTTTTAAATATTCTTGATATTAGATCTCACAAAGCATTCTCTTGTACTTCTTGAATACATGAAGTTGATAGCTGTGAAAAGCATTGAGGATCATGGTGAATACAAATGTACAAAGATTTTAAATTTAATCAGAGACAATGTATGCCAAGAAAAAAAAAGCACACCTGCTTGCTATATGGTGGCCTTTGTGTGCGACATCTTTATTCAATGGCTACAGGTAAAAAAATTGTGTAGTTTTATTTCAAAAAAACAAAAACAAAAAAGAACATGAATGTTGCAGGTACTTCATAGAGTAGAACATTAAACATGATTTGTGATTTTGACATACTTTTTTTCTGTTTGTCTAGATCAGTGGTCCCCAAACTGGGGTCCGTACAGCAGTTTTAGACGGTCCGCAATGAGAATTAGTCTTTAAAACTTTAAAGCAATTTTAGAGGGTCCGCACTGTACAGCAATGATTGTGATTCAATAACAAAGCTTGTTTTATGTTAGTCTTTAGTTAGCGAATGTTTTCAACATTATAGCTTTATTATTATGCTATACCAGAAAAAAATATGCTTTATTATTTGATAATATAGGGTGTTTTAGGATGTCTCTTGTGACATCATAAAGCATATATTAGGCTGCACTACCAGCTATCAGCGAATCTTTTGCATTAGTTAAAAAATATTGTTACATTAAAAAGAACCATGACTGCACCAGTGTACTATAAGAAACATGGGTTTTGCATTTTTCCTATAGCATTATGTGATTTTTATAGGGCCGCGAAATATTAAATTAATTGCGAAAGGCTCCACCAGGCACAATTTTTAGAAAAGTTTGGGAACCGTTGCTCTAGATATAGCACCATACTGTATGTGTAATTACAGTCTATGAGCAGAACGAATAGGTCAAATTAACACAGAATTTTGTGGTCACAGCTAAACATTAAACATGATTAAACTGTAACCTTTGAATGTGTTTAGAGTACTGGAACCTCCACCTGTGACATTGCAAGCTTTGAAGGTGTGCAAAAAATAGTGGCAACAGAGTTAATTTGAAATAGAGTTTTTGAAAGTATTTAAATGTTTCTTCACAGCACAAATTATTATGTGTCTGATGTTTTTTAGAACCTTTGGAAAGAGTTGATGATTGTTTTCATGTGAATGTTTTACTTGCCATTGCTCACACTGCTCATGTCCCTGCATCACAGGTTTGTGGGTAACATTTTAAACCAGTTAAAATATTGGTTTGTCTGTTGTTTTGCTTGCCTTTTTCTTTGTTATATGGTGTCCTATATTTTAGTCAGACAAAGAGGATGGAATGTATTCAAATTTGCACATGTGACAAATATGAACCATTTTTGTACATTTGAAATTTTTGTCCTTGATGAACCAGTTGTTCCACCAGTAGGCACTCAAAACATACCTAAATTCAACTGCCAACAATGTAAACAGTTTTTGGTTTCATGCCAGGCGTGCAATTCAAGTTATAAAGCCCACCCTTAGTGATAGGAAACAACAGTTTTGCACATTAACAAACTTTTAACCTGACAGATTTTATATCTTTAGTTTAGAATCATATTATGACCAATACAACTGGAAAGGTGGCTATATATTTGCAATTTACATACATGCTATTTTCACATACACAAGTTGCCACTTACAAAAATGTACATTGAGTTGTCTAAATTTTTATTGGGTCTACCTTAACATAGCAGTTTACAACATAATTGTTTCTGCAACCGACATGCATGGGTCGCATAACACATTTACATGTAAACTAGTAATATTAACAATATGGTGTGATTTAAAAACACACCTTAAGGCAGGGGTGGGAAAACTACGGCCCGCCAAATGTTAGTAAATTTTTAAGAGAAAAGTTACCGAGCAACGCTGAATAGTATTATAAGCACAGGCGTAGAGTTTTTAAAAATAATAAAAAATACTTGCCGATACCTATACCATGTGCAGTATCTGTACCCGCACCATACTTAGGAATCAAACACAGATACGTTTTACGAGCTTTAGCCTGTTTCTGCCCAGTTATTATGCAAGTCGTCACTTACCACAATTTCTTCGTTCGATAAAAGTAAATAAAAGTAAAATCGATTCATGTTTTTAAATACAGCCCACTTCACACTGTTAACGGCAAAACTTTGGTCACTTTGGATCAAGTTTAGGTCGTTGCACTACTTTGCAAATGGACAAAAAACGGCTTCAGAATCGCTAAAAGGATGCTAAAAGCGGCTCGCATGGATACTAAAAGCGGCTCGCATTGTTTAATGTTGGCGCAAGGAATTTATTAACAAAAAAACGTGCTTGTTTAAATGCTTGTTTATTTTAAAACAATTACAACTGTAGTGTTTCAACCAATTTTGTCCCATCAAGTGACAACAAACGTACAGCCACCGTACAGCCACACGCGGCCGCGGAGACGAGTTTGTGCGGCCGTGACCATGTATATTAAAATACATGCACTGCATGGCGGCCGTGACGTAACTAAAACTATTTTGCCAAATATTTTGATTTTTAAACTGCTAAAAACGGATTTCGTGAGACTGGAAAAAAGATTACCAGCCTAGTAACTATATGTGTCAGGCTTTTTATTCGCTCATTGTGTGAAAACAATGCGAAATAACAGGCACCACAAAAGTCACAATACCGATTATGACGTTATAAACAGTTAGCTTCGTTTAGCTAAACTTATGCACTAAGTTAGAAATTATTAATCTGAGCATTTTAGGTGGATTTAAATGATATATATATGATATAAACCAAATGCTTTACACCAGTTATTTTAAAACAAAAACAAGCAAGCAATCGGCAGCCGTTGATGAAATACTATGCGGCCCCATAAGATAAAGAACTTTTGAATGCGGCCCTTGGACTGAAAAGTTTGCCCACCCCTGCCTTAAGGATTTGTCATTCAATCGTTGAAAAAGAAGACTCATTTGATATGCTTTTTTTTAAAAAATATTTTTTTTTGAAAAATAAACTCTGGGAACACCTTAAACCAGGGGTTCCCAACCGGTGGTATGCGTACCACTAGTGGTACGCGAAGGGTTTTCAGGTGGTACGCGAGTAGCTTCTGTTTTGTTCACAAAAACTTTAATTTGCAACTTTATATTTTGTTTGTCTGGTTTTGTTTACAAAAAAACAGTCCCCAGGCCTATTGTCATTGTTACGTAACTATTCCTGTTGTTTTGTATCATTACGATCTTCAAAATACAGGTCATGTCAATTCTCAACAAAAAGCATAGTTGCTACTTGCTATGAAAAGCCGAACAACGCTGCGGCACAGTACGCGTTAATTATGTCAAATGATTGCTGTTGATAGATATATCTACTGTTTTGGTGCTTAAGATAGCGTTGAATGAAATATGGTTCAAACAAATTAGTTGTTCTGCAAGAAGTGGTACCATAGAGCACTGTAGAGTACATTAGTGCTCTATGGTGGTACGCGTGGCAGTGCAGAGCGTCCAGGTGGTACGGGATCGTAAAAAGGTTCGAAACCCCTGCCTTAAACCAATCATTTGGTGTCCACATGGTGAGACTATAGTTCAATGGTATTTGTTATGCGTAACAAAGTTAGGTGAAAAACAATTTGTCATGTATACGCAAAATGGCGTATTAATTTATAGTGTCTCTAATACAGTACTGTTAGGTGTTTGGGAAAATTTGTGTTTAAAAACTGACCTTGGACAGCAATATCAAAGCCAGATATTGAATTGAATTTTTTTTCTGTTCTTTTTATGGGTCCCCTTCCCTGAAGGACTTAACCAACTAATCCCTAAAATGGGTGACCCTTTTAATCATGTTCGAATTGGATGAAAATTGGACAGCTTGTAGAATTTGCTATTCATATGTATCCATTTTTTGTTTTACCCCATTATGTCACTATTTACTCCTTCCTTTCTTTGAAAAAGAACATTAAATATGACATACTTCAAACAATATCTGGAGTGAATCTAAATTTATATAGTTTGTACTACATAGAATTATGATTTAAGCCCAGTGCTGATCACTGCGTTTTACCTTACAATACTAAACGTTCACATGGTTATCTCTTGAAATGCATTATCTACAACTTTGCATGTGTTGGGACCCATGAGTTTCTGCTTGCAGAAACAACTAAGGTTATAGAAGACAGTAGATGGTATGGGACCCAATATAAAATAAGCATAGGAAATATATTAATGTTTTAAAATAGGTTATAGTGTAAATGCAACAACAAAATGTTCTAAGCCACCCTTCTAGTTTTTACTACTTTTGTAAATATATGATGACGATAATGATGCAAAAAAATATGGACAAAACTTTTTTTAAGTTTGGGTTAATGCTTTCTAATCGTACCATTTTTATACCAAAACCAATTCACATATATACCTGTGTGGGGACCCCCGTTTTTGCTTGTAAAAACAGTCATGTGTGTAGATCAAATAGAGGGTATAATAAACAGTAAATAGGGTATAGAATATATAAAATGGAAGTATACAGGAACTCCACTTCTCTGGTTTGAATTGGAAATGACTAATTATAGTAATTGCTAGTATCCTTTTGTTTTTTTAGATCAATTTATCCTCACTAGTTTGTGTTTCTGATGTTCTTCAAAATGGCAGAGGTATTTAATTGGGTTGTATAGTAAATAATGTTTTATGTCCGAACAAATATGGCAAATGTTCTAAACAGTGGCAAAAACCATACCAAAAGACATTTATACTGTAATAAATGCTGCTTTTAGTACCAATCCTTTTATGGAATAATAATTAGGAATCCTGTATATGGAAAATATCTCCAAACCTGCTGTTGTTTTGCTTGTGACATGTGCTGTACACTACAGGTCATATACCTGAGCTGCTTAGCCGAGCTTTGGGAAGATCAGAAGTGTCTTGCAAAATGTTGTTCTCCGAAACTTTGGATGTAACTCTTTCAGAGCATTGGAAAGAATTTGTAGGTAAGTTATATACAAACAACACTTTTTTATTGCATTGGCATATTACTTTTTAGGCTGATTGTTATATGTTTATTTATTCCAACCACATGTAAGTGGTTACCCCGATACTTTTAAGTCATAAAACATTGCATTTAGTATGCTGTCAGTCAACACAAATGAAAAGGTTCCATGGTGTAATGGTCTTATAAGTGCAAGTGGGCATAAGTTAGATGTGTTTGTGATCAACTTGCATTAGGTGCATCATACTGTTGCAGGTTGTAGATATTGTGCATCACTAGCTTAATGTTGTCATATTCTTTACTGACTTTTTCTTTAAACGAGTGATCAACTTTTTCAATTCTCCCCTTTTGGAACTCTGGGTCAACACTTTCACCATGAGATTATTATTATGGGTCCCCTTCCCTGAAGGGGACACATATTGATTTTACTCGAATTGTTTTTGTTTTTTTTCTTTTTTTTCTTCCCAAAGTTTGTCCGACTCGTTTTTCCATCAAATGTTTGATGGATTTGGCTGAAATTTACACAGATGGTAGATATAGTTATGTAGATGGGCATCCCACTTTGTTTTTGTTGATAACCCCAGTATTTACTCCGCTAGTCCTATAAAATGGGTGAGTTTTTAAACTGTGTCAGAATTGGCTGAAATTTGGGTTTCTTGTAAAGTATGCCATTTGTAGGTGTCGATTGTTGTGTTCAACCCTGTAGTCCTAACATTTACCCCACAAGCCCCTAAAGTGTAAAACGTATTTGTATGTTACTGGGCACCACAAACGAAAGATTTCTTTGGAGCAATAGTGTTACAAGGGCAACCAGTTGTTTGTTGCTCATTGGTGGGTTGCTTGGTGGTCGTTTTTGCGCCATGGCAGTTAGGGGCTTGTTAACAGCCCTATGACGTCAGAAACAGTAACGGTTGTTGCTCAAAACACCTCTAGTGGTCGAAATTTTAAACATTGGCGGATTGGGCTGAAATTTTGCAGTACTATTGATTGAGTCATTGTGTTTTTTATATATTTTTTAGTTTGTGTGTCAAACCCAATTAGTTGCCCTACTAGCCCCCTGAAATGGGTCAGTTTTTTAAAACGTTAAATAGGACATACTTCAAACAATATCTGGAGTGAATCTAACTTTATAGTTTGTATTCTACATAGCATTATTATTTAAGCCCAGTGCCGATCACTGTGTTTTACCTTACAACACCCGACTTTCTCATGGTTATCTCTTGAATTGCATTATTTTCAACTTTGCATGTGTGGGGACCCATGAGTTTTTGCCTGCAGAAACGACTAAAGTTATAAAAGATGATGGCTAATATGGGACCCAATACAAAATAAGCAAAGGAAATATATTTATGTTTTAAGATAGGTTATAGTGTATATGCAAGGGCAATATGTGCTAAGCCACCCTTCTAGTTTTGTACAAAAATTATTGCCTTTTGAGCAAAGGGTGGCAATTATCAGCCCCTGACCAATTTCATTACCCGAGTTAAATGAATTCCCTAGTCAAATCGTTTTTCCTTGCATAGGATAGGAATAGTTTGTTACATTAAAAAAATACTATGGTAATGTATTACTGTATTGTGCAAACAGTCCCCTTCTTCTGATGTAAATCTGGTTGCGAGTTAGATGGCCTAATTAAATAATGTTCCATACACCTCAGATTTTAAAAAAAATTTTGGGTCACGGGATATGGTACTTGTGCTTGTGCATTACTGCACATACCAGTTGGAGGGTTGTTAACAGCCTTGTGATGTCAGAAGCATTAACGAATGTTGCTAATAACACCTCTGGTCAGAATTTTAAACATTGGCCGATTTGGATAAAATTTTACATTATACTTTTTGGTGTAGAATCCCATTAGTTGCCCCACTAACTCCCTAAAATGGGTGAATTTTTTTTCAACAAGTGCAGAATTAAATGAAATTTGGACATTTGTTATTTATAGGTGTCATTTGTTGTGTTTAACCCTGTAGCCCAATATTTACCCCTCTAGCCCCCTAAAATGGTTGAGTTGTTTGAACAGTGTCGGAATTGGCTGAAATTTGTATAGCTTGTAGAATGTGCCATTTATAGGTGTCAATTGTTGAGTTTTACCCTGTAGCCCCAACATTTACCTGATTAAGTTATGTTTTACTCTATAACTTTACTGGTTATCCCTCCAACTTTATGAAATTATGAAACTATAAAATGGTTCAAATTAAATTCCGACATAATGACTTGAGAGTACTAAACAACACTGAGGGTCAATCTCACGCACTTCTAACGTATTCAAGCAAAGTTGGTGACGTCATAGATAAGATTACATCATACAATTATGCGCAAACAATAGCCGTTTTTGTTATTTTGATTGAAAACAATGGGGCATTACTCGGTAGAAGAGAAACCTGTACATTCCACTTTATTAACTTACACTTCTAGATTTATCAAATTAAATTACTTTCCAGTTTTTGAAGCGCTAGTAGGCCTATAGAAAGTGTAAAAGTGAAACAAGTTTGAAGGAAAGACCTTTACCGTTATATTAAAAGATGTATAGCTGGTCACCATACATAGCCTTAACAAAGCGTCCTCTGTGGCCAAATAAACAGCCCAACCTTGCTCTCGAGATTGCAAAAAGTACAAACAAATCGCCAAATGCTATATATTCAAATAGCAGCAAAAGCTCATATGCCCCATGTGCCTGATGTTTGTTTGCAAGACAAAATAAATTTATTCTTGTGTATTTTTATACAATCAGTAATTTTGAAATCGCCCCCCAAATCTCAAAATTGTCATGATCTCCCCCGTTGAAGAACCCTGCTCTAAAGTGTAGAATTTATTTATTTGCAACTAGGCACCACAAACTGAAGGTTTTTGTGGTATAATAGCATAAAAAAGGCAACATAGCATATGCTATTTGTGTTTAACATATACAGACAAATCCGGTTAATCCGTTTAATTGCATCACAATTTAAAAAACCATAGCGTCGCCCATCGTTTGTTTGGAAAAAACGTCCTGTTAATCGCATACTGGTTTATTGCATAAACCGGATATTCACATCGATTTTCAACAAAATATGCGATTAACCGGATTGATGATTTCTATGTGAAAGTCGTTGATCATGTGACAGTCATGCTAATCTTGCAGCTGCAGTTTTGCTAAGTAAGCTAAAAAGTAGCACCGCAATCTGAGTCTTTGAAGGTCGAATCCGGTTAATTGCATCACTTATTCTTTTTGTCAAAAAAAACAATTATTCTTTTTGTCAAACTAAAATCAATTATTCTTTTTCTCAATTGGATAAATGGTTATAAAACAAACTAATGCAGCTCACCTTAGCGCCCTTGCGCTGTAAAATGTGCCAAAGTTGTAATTTTGACCAGGTTTCGGTCATGTACTTTGGGGTTTGGGTTTGCTTACAAATATGCACTTAGCACTTGTATATTAGCATGTGTATATTAAGTGAGGGGCCTAGCACATTTATAAGGGAAACTTCACAAAACAAGACTAAAATGCCATAAACCGTTGTCATAGGGAAGTTCCCAAATTTAAATGTTGGGCCCCTTAGCTACGATGCGATGTAACACATCTTCAAATAAACCTAACTGCAAGAGAAAGCAAAAATCAAGCGAACTGTGTCGTGTGCGTCAAATAAAGAGTGTGTGTGCGATTCTACTGTTTCTTCAACACACTTGGACGATTGCACCATAGCCAACACAGTTAAGAAGCATGACGTCATGTATTGCGCTGAGAGTAATAAATCTAGTTTTGACTTTAGAGTACTTTTTTCAATTCTCGGCAACAAAAGAGAGAAATCACTGTTCTGTTGCCATAGTTGAGCGTCAAGGCAACTTGTTTTAGCTGGGGAAGTAAAATTGAGCACTTATGTTAACGGCGTGTACTGTTTACATAGCAACTAAATTATCACATAATCCGGTTAATCGCATCAAATGCCCTTGGCAAATCAATGATGTGATTAACCGGATTTGTCTGTACTTTAAGGCAACATAACATATACTGTTTTGCATATGATCGGGTGTGTTAACAACCTTATGCTGTCAGAAGCATTTTCCACTGTTGCTCAAAATACCTAGTGGTTAAAATTTTAATCATTAGCCGATGCGGGTGAAACTTTATAGGACTGTAGTTTTGAGTCATTGTAGTTAGGTATTTTATTAATTTGGGTGTAACCCTAAAATAGGTGAAAAAAAATTGTGAACATTATCTGAATTGGATGAAATTTTAAAACTTTAAAGACTATGCCACTTTGAGGTGTCAGTTGTTTAGTTTTACCCCATTACAATTTTATGAATTAAATAAAATTTGGATAGTTATTGATTCAGCAGAATATTGATTACTATGCCATGAGTTTTCTTGCAGAAAACAGGTTGCAAAAACATTGGGTAGTATGGAACGCAATATAAAATAACTGTAGGGTATGTATGTATATGCTGTGAAATAGAATATAGTCTATGTTCTAAGCCAAACTTCTAGTTCTTTTTTTTTCTGTCTAAGCTGGTTTGTTTCATGTGTTTGGTCAAGAAAGAGTGCTTTAAACTTACTCAAATTTACACACATGTCAGGTGGTTGTCCAAAGTTGATCCTTTCAAAGTTTGACTCCGGATAACCCAGTAGTTCACCCACAGGCCCTGAAAACATGAAATTTTACGAAAGACTCTACTCGATAAAATACATGATCCAATTCACCCCATAACCCTGGAATATTCATTACTGGCTTGACCAGTCCTATAGGTTCCTGAAGGTCAAATTGTAGGTATCGCAGAACACACTTAGCACTTTCAGTGCGCCCAGCGAACATGCATTCAGTCCAGATTGTTTCAATTATTGTGCACAATTGCATTGTCCTGTTTGCTGCAAGGCTTTTACAGCTATCATATAGAATTATAATGAATATTATGCTTTTATTATGTACACCATGTCCAAAACAAACAACATCTCAAAGGTTTTTTTTTGGCTGTGATGGAGCGCAACACAATTTATACATTTTAACTACCTCAAACCTTTGCAACAACAGTTGGTTTTGGTACCTTGTTATGAAACAAAAGTCCATTCACATATTCAGTAGAGCTTCTAGCACAGGAACTCAGAGTGGTGCTTGGCGTTTATGGTGACAATAATTGCTGAGTCAGGAATTTGCTGACGGAATTTTTATTACTGTTAATAGTAAAAGTGGTAAGATTAGATTTTAGAATTTGTGTGTTTACGATGTTTTAGTATTTTGGCGGACACACATGAAAATGCGTTTTCCATTCTGCATTAATGAAAACAGTTTACGTGCTCATTGCTTTTGGGACAAAGTTGCTGAATGGAACAAATCTCCCAAGGTGAGTGTAGAGTTTATATCATGTACAGGTAATGTGTTTTTGTTATACAGTCATTATGGGTCCCCTTCCCTTTTTTCCGTCTAATGTAGATTTGTTCCCACGTTTTGTTTAAAAAAGAATGGTTTAAACTTTTTCAAATTTACACACATTATAGATATTCGTCTAAAGATGGTCCATGTGAATTGACCCTGTTTGATCCCTCAGTTCACCCACAGCCCCCCAAAACGTGAAATTTTTAAAATGGCTATACTTGCTAAAGCAGATGATTCTGGAGTTTCTTACTTTTTTGATTGGTACATTGCAGCGTATTTTATTTTGTAACTTGAAGTTGTATATATCCATTTTCACCCCTTTACCCCCAAATATTTGTTTGTTTGTTCACATGTTAATGAGGTCAGAAATACAAGACTTAACTTGCTGAAATTTTAAACAGCTGTGGATAGGGTGCTCCTTGTTGGCTGTAAAAAATTCAGTGCAATCGGCTCAGTAATTATGCCCCCCCTTCCCTGAAGGGGACACATATTGAATTTACTCAAATTGTTGTTGTTGTTTTTCTTCTTTTTTTTCTTCCCAAAGTTTGTTCGACTCGTTTTTCCATCGAATGTTTGATGGATTTGGCTGAAATTTACACAGATGGTAAATATAGTTATGTAGATGTGCATCCCACTTTGTTTTTATTGATAACCCCAGTATTTACCCCGCTCGCCCCCTAAAATGGGTGTTTTTACCCAAAGTTTGTCCGACTCATTTTTCCATCAAATGTTGGATGGATTTGGCTGAAATTTACACAGATGGTAGATATAGTTATGTAGATGGGCATCCCACTTTGTTTTTGTTGATAACCCCAGTATCTACCCTGCTAGCCTTCTAATATGGGTGAGTTTTTAAACAGTGTCAGAATTGGCTGAAATTTGGATTTCTTGTATAGTATGCCATTTATAGGTGTCGATTGTTGTGTTCAACCCTGTAGTCCTAACATTTACCCCACAAGCCCCTAAAGTGTAAAACGTATTTGTATGTTACTGGGCACCACAAACAAAAGATTTCTTTGGAGCAATAGTGTTACAAGGGCAAGTAGTTGTATTGCTCGTTGGTGGGTTACTTGGTGGTCGTTTTTGCGCCATGGCAGTTAGGGGCTTGTTAACAGCCCTATGACGTCAGAAACATTAACTGTTGTTGCTCAAAACACCTCTAGTGGTCGAAATGTTAAACATTGGCGGATTGGGCTGAAATTTTGCAGTACTATTGATTAAGTCAACGCAGTCGTCACTTGACCATTTTCTCACTGGTTCTAATTAAGATGTTACGATGTTAGTTATATTGCGCTATAAACGTCAAAGTAGGTCAACTTACTCGTGTTTCGAAACGCAGACCGACAACGCAGCACGATTTGTTACACCTGTGTAACGTGACTTCTCAAACTGAAAGCGTTAATAAAACTGTTTCAGAACAGGTTTTGGACATAAAAAGCCCAGCTAAGCAATTGTATTGTTGGTATGTTGAAACTTAACGGCACCAGGGAATGCTATGTGCAGATTAAAAATCATAATTCAACAAATATAGGGCAATTATGGAAAAAAAATGTTGAAATAGTGATGCACCGAAGTTTCGGTTGGCCGAAACATTTCGGCCGAATACGCTGTTTTTCGATGTTTCGGTTTCGGTT
The DNA here is from genome assembly GCF_965637545.1 of Phallusia mammillata. NCBI lineage: Eukaryota > Metazoa > Chordata > Ascidiacea > Phlebobranchia > Ascidiidae > Phallusia > Phallusia mammillata. The sequence continues at coordinate 11,424,265 of NC_137255.1, forward strand.
TCGGCCCGAACTTTTTTTGAAAAATCGGCCGAAACCGAACTTTTTGATGGCATGAAATTAATGCCTAAACTATCATTTTCGCCTATGCGAAACGTAATAAATTAACTAATTGTTGAGTTTATAAAATACGAGCCACATTGTCTACAAAATATTACAAGTTTAGTAAAGGCCCAAACCTTTTTAGGCGGGTTCGGTGCATCACTAGTTGAAACTTTGTTAAAAGTTTAAATAGTTGGACTCATCCATTTTCCACCTCGTGAAAACAACGCGCAACTCCATGTCAAAATAAGTCCAATTGACCGCGAAAAGCGCAAACCTGCCCACTGAAAAGCGAATATCTCGGCCTCGCGCATAACTGGACATGCTATCAGGCAGTCTTTTTGCACTGTTCAATTAAGACAGTGGTTCACAACCTTTTTGCCTTTGCGGACCCCTTTCGGTACTGTCAAGCTAATCGCGGACCCCTTTGAAGGTTTTGGTATTTTTTTTCCTTTTTTTATTAACAAGCAACCCAAAATAGGTGCAGAATATACCAACCACGTTTGGTCCAGGACCAAAATTTCAATCACTTTGACTGGGCTGCGACATCGGAACTTAATAATAAAGAACCATTACATTGTGATGTGACGTTGTTTACCACTGAAAAATTACCTCTGTTGCATCACAATGGGGTTAAAATGTCACAATGCATTTTGGTTTGTCGCAATAGCGTTGTCTGCAAAATTAGGAAGTTGTCGCGGACCCCCTGAAAACGCTTTGCGGATCCCTGGGGGTCCGCTGACCCCCGGTTGAGAACTACTGAATTAAGATATGTTTGTAGATCATTTAAAAATGTTAGTTAGGCAATTGTTGTATCACACAGTTTTGCGTCTTATGGCGGTTAACGACAGGCCCCTCCTGCCACAATTGGCCCCATATCTTTATCTAACAACATTCGCATGAAACAATGATTGCTGACGGAAATGAAACCATGATAAATCGACGCACTATTCCAGTTTAACAATGATTGTGCCCCATTTTTACTGTTACCAAATCGCGTATGCACATGTGTGGGGACCTATTAGATTATGCTTGCAGAAACAATTATGTTGAAAAGTGCCTGGAAAAAGGTAGGGACCCAATGAAATGTAGGTGCCAAATATATATGTATTATAAATATAGTAAAAGGTATATGTGATACATCGTTAAATATGATGTAGTATATATAAACTGGTAATATATAGGAAAACCACTATTCTAGTTTAAAATGTGTTTGGATAAAATTTATATGGGATGTCTGCTTTTGTGGCATTAGTGGTTTGATAATGTAATTGATGTAATCTTACCAGATAAAGTATATAGCATGTGGGTTGGAAAAGGACATATTCTCTTCATCATTGTATGTTTTAATAGTTAAAATTATGTTCTTTGTTTCATTATATGTACACCTTTTTGTTTATAATGTGTGTTTTCTTTTTAGGACATTCACCTATTTTCAGATGGTCTTTGGATCTTGAAGCAGATAAAATACTTTCCACGTTTGCAACATGGACTGGCTTCCATGGCATGGAGAGCATTTGTAAACAAAAGAATTTCTTTGTTATCCAACTTGATTGAAAAGATTGGAAGGCTGCCAAAGGATCGAATATGCATAAAGGTGGAGTAACTAGTGGCCTAATCGTAGAATGATTTTAATTTATGTTACCAGTATGTAAATTATCAGGATATTGGAATTAATGCTGATAAAATGACTGAATTCTGTCAATGCTGCTTTGAACTTATCCAAATTTTTGCTGCAACAGATTCCAGTTATAAAAGCAACTTTTGTCAGTCAGGTATGATATGCAACTAGTTTTCTTAACTACTTAATATGGTTAATCACATAGTCAATCTGCCATGTTTTAACTAGTTTATGTATTGGGTGAATGATTATCTTAAAAAGTAGTTGTTGCCCAATTTGTGTTGACTAATTTGTGGGTAATTATCTTCAACAATTTCTTCTTCAGATACTGCTGAACTGCTTAACGGATTTGAGAATCTACGGTGCTGGATAAGCATCAATAATAAAGAATCAATTGTTGAAATTGCAGAAATTCAGCCACAGTGTAACCTACATTTGATTTATCACAGACTTTGTCTGACATTGTAAGACTTGTTTGATACAGGATTAGCCTTTTTATTTCATTTTTCGCCAATGGTCTTCAGCAGTGACCATGCTAGTCCCCTATGCGGGTAACTTTTTAGATAATGTCTGAAAAGTGTGCAATTTCTTTAGTACGTAATGATGAAGTTTTTAATATGCAATACTTTGTTATTGTTCATTTTGCTTTGGGTGACTCCAAAAGTTGAACTATTATTGCTCTTATCCTTGTGTTGATTGGTGTAAATGACCAAATGGTTACCTTGTTATATCTTGTCAAGACAGATTTTATTTTGGTATTTTTTTAAAATTCATTAATTTTATTCATTTATGTTTTATAAAAACTGCATTGTTTACATAAAAAATTCTTGTTTTGCAATTGTATTCAACAAAATATTTAAATACTGTGTGTGGGGAACAGCTAGATGGGGACTGTAAATCCAAACTAACACAAAACTTACCCATGTTGTTTTTGTAGAATTTTAAAAGGCTTAGTGCAGTTTAAAATTCGTGGATATAAACCCCTCACTCAATTTTTTACTTCAAAAGTTTTGCATAATTTATTTTCTGAGACTTCATCGAGTGATATACTACTTTGTAGTGATGAAAAAGATCTGATGTATGCAAGAACAAAGGTAAACTTTCTATTTTTCATACTGTACTACATTCTCTTTGCTTCCTCGAAAAAAGGCATGTTGTACTACTGTGTAGTTGGTAAAGAAATGATCTTTGTAGGTGTTTCAAAGGATATTGTCTGAGGCATTAAAGATGTGTAGTATTGATGACTCTATAAAGTGGTATGAAAACTGTACACAATACTCTGAAGAAATTCATGTGAATGAAAACCAGGTCCGTTGTAATTATGGGTCACTTTTCCTGAAGAGGATACAGTATAGTTTTCAGCTATATTTATTTTCTTTGTTTGTTTTTTTCACTGCCAAACGCTGGTTTGCTCAATCTATTTGGTCATGATAACTTTTTAAAATTTACATGTGTTTTTTTTATCCAAAGTTTATCCTTATTTGAATCGACTGTTATGTCATACATAAGTTAATCCTATAATATGTAGTAGGTTTTAGTTGTAGCAAATGATTTATCTGTTGCATACATTGATGGTAAGGTTAGTATAAAAGCAGCTATACAACAATGTTGTGTTTGATTGCAGGAAAAGGCAGTACCATATTAAAAGCACCAAAATACCTGCCAAAATAAATTTATGAAAACTGATTTTGTGAGTGTTTTTTTTTCCAAATGTAGGTTACTGTACATTTTGTGGAAGAATTGGTGAGATGTGGACAGGACACAACTGCTTTCAAGGTGGGGTTTGCATAAAATTAAAGTTAAGTTTGTCACTTCTAAATCTGATTTTGCTTAGATAATATTAATGTCAAAAGACAGCAAAATATAAAATTTTGGCGAATGGTATATAGGTGTGTTTTGCGAATGAATGTTATTATTGTATTGTGCAGGTCAATTTTTTTAAATCATGTGCCAGTTTTAGTCTTTTAAAATAATGACTCTATGTTGTAATGTGATCTGATGTCTTGAACAAAGAAACAAAAACACACATTCAGTACATATATGTGAAACTCCTCCAGTTTTAATTTAGAAGCGAACATGCAAAGTTGACTTTGTGTTGGTGCAAAACTTGCCCATTTTGCATAGAGCTCTGGGCATGTCGACTTTCCCTATGTGGTGGTGGTAACATGACCTTCAAAGCGATTTTAAAAATAATGTTGAAATTGATTTCATTTCTGTATGTAATTGTACACCACTCTGACAGCCATGTGCCCACCACCTCCAGTTTTATTGTATAACCAATATAAAAAGGAATTTAAAGTCAGATACTATCAGATATAAAAAATGTTTCAAAATCTTATACTGAATGAAATTCTTGTTCTGAAGAGAAAGTTGCACACATCTCTGAACATAACTATCTACAGTTAGGGCCAGAAAATTTGTCATGCCTCAAAATAATTTCAACCCTGCCACCTTGCATTTTTTGGAACTCTGTAACTATGATAGCAATTCTTCAGTTACCACAAAGTAAATTTTAAAAAATTGTTGGTTGATGTGCTGTCACCTAGGGTTGTAGCAGTCAAATACACATGCATGTTCCTATGGCAAGCATACATAGTGTATTGAAAAATCCAGTAACCCTTACAGAGTGGTAGACCGAGGCCCAGTGTTTAAAATGCAGGCGCTACTAAACAGCCACACACTTTGTGGTACTGTAATATATATATCAGCTATTTCCGACATAAGTATTCATTATTTTAGCACAAAAACCCAAGGCAATCTATTTGTTTGACTAGTTCATCAAGCTTGTTCAGGATGAAACATTAATTGCTACCAAATTGATGTCGTTACTTGGAAAACGTCTTGCTATGTATGTTAAAAATCTACAACATGGTGCTCATGTGATGATTTTATCTCAAATGCCCCCATCAGTTTCTTCATGGATCAAAGCACAAGTAAACATTTTGTGACTAAATGTAAACATTTTTACGTTTGTAGTTTGTGATTGTAATTTAAATTGCAGAATATCCTTGATGTAACCCACACAGATTTGGAAAGCTCCATATATTTGGCAAATCATATTATATCTGTTTTACCAGAAACACATGAACAGTATCAGTTTGTTGCCTTAGTATTAGAAACATTAAAAGCAATGTCAAAGAGAATTGACAGTTTTAAAGAGGAGTTGTAATTTTAAAATGTTTCTTCCATTGTTGTACATTTTGCGTATAAACCATGTTACCCATTTGCAGATCTTGGCATTACTTTGAAAACAGACTGTCTTGATAGTTGTTGATTTTTTTAGTTGCATGAGCACATTGAGATACTTTGGGACCTAAAGTAGACAGATTTTAAAAAAACAGTGTTTTCACATGTACTTTTTTTCAAAAAAACATAAGCTATGCACAACGTTTTTGGACAAACTTTATGCTTTACCGATGTGAAGCCATACAAAATTCTTGATTTTTGACGAAGAAAATTATACGTTTGCATTTAACCTACCAAACGGTTAGCTTTTTTGGATTGATAAAGCTAAAATCATTTTGAGTGCCTAAAAGTATGAGCGAGATACGAAATTGCTGATTTAATGAACAATAGCTTTCTACAACACCAGATACTAAAAATTTGAAAAGTGCTTAGATCTTGTGATGCTCATTCAAATAATGACTCTATTTTGGTGTCACAGTGGATTGTGAACAGATGGTGATGGGTATTATAATGAGAAAAAAAGTGTGACAATAAATGGAAAAAAACCTTTGAGTTGAGTTTATTTCGCTTAAAACAATCTTTGAGCTGGAAAGCTGCCCAATGGTGAAGGGTTGTGGAAGACACAATTCAGTGTTGCCAGGTAAAATTCTTACAAAACGGTCTCTGCGTGTCAAAGATAGTCCAAAAAAAGCAACTGGAATGAGATTGCCCACCGTCGGTTTCAGACGTTACATTCGTCAGGGATCGAGCCGGAAATGAACCTATAATTCGATGTCTTGCGGTAGTGACGGACGGAGCTTTGAGCAAAAAGCGTATTATGCGCAAACGGCACAATGTGCGCACATTTTTCGAAAATGTGCAGGTGCTAAAATGTATAGGTCAAAATTTGCAAATACCATAATTGTGCAGGTGCCAAATTTCCCTTTCACACTAAAAAAAGTATTTCTGTCCCTTTCACACAAACAATTTTTTGTCCCAATTACATAATTATTACCTACCGTTCCCTGCATTTTTTTTCAATAGTGTTCTGTGCAAATCAATTAACTTACATATGTTATTTTTCTTGTTAAATGCAGTGAATTGAGTTTTTTAATTAAACAGAATATGACCCTTCAGGGCAAAAGAACCGAAAATACAATGTGGTTTGAAACAAAACAAAAATGATGCCTACATAAATTGTGAGAACTGCACATTTTCGAAAATTGTGCGCACATTTTCGAGCACATTGTGCAAAAAACGCTCGCATGCCCGTCTCATCCAACCGTACATTGAATAGGCTGAGCTAGGAAACCAGGTTAATTTCAAAGCTCGGAAACAGCTTAAGAAAAAGAGAGAACCGTGTGAAGAAAATTAGGCACCGGATAGGTCCCGATACCGTTTCCAAATGACCTAATTGTTGAGCACTATGGTAAAGTAAAGAAAATAGTGCATAGAAATGACAAAAGGATGACTATTTTCCGGTATGATGATACTCCCAATAAACAAATTTAATCTAAAAAAACTATGCCCAGCTACATCCGCGTCATTGGCAACTAATTTTTTGTGACCTTGCACAAGCAATGACTTAATTGTCAATACTGTGGAGAAACAGGCCACAAACAGATGTTTGTGGCAAATCAAAAGATTTCCTTTAAAAAAAAAAACTGACAGAAACAAAACCCCAAAAGCGTCAGAAGATAACGAAATTGAGTCACTCTTGCAAGCTCAGATCTTAAATATAGAGGTGACAACTCCACGCCTCCTGCCTGATAGTGACGCTATTCCAGAGGCATCACATGATATTGAACAAAACAACAAAGACAAACATGAGACGTCAATTATTGTCCCGGCAGTGACGAGCAAGCGCCCTCGTAATAGTCAAACAGAATTTCCGGACAGTAAATGTCGCAGTCTATGCGAGTACAGTACACCACCCCAGTAAAATAATTCCGAAGCTGCAACACCGGAAGCTTAGTGGATCCAGATTGCAGGCATTTCTTTTGCTGCCAATGCAAAAGAATATAAAGTTGCCAATTTGGCCTGCTCTGATCAGTCAATATTGTCCCTGTTGCCAAAACTCAAACAGAAACACAATGTCAAGAACCGACGAGAATAATGCCATGCTGCTATGAACTTTAACCAGAATATAGGCTATATTGGATGGTAACATGTTCGAATGCATTCGATGCCAAAGGTATGGTAGCTGTTGCATGCGCATATAATACTGTTAGGCCTATAGCTCTCTGCCCAAAATTGCTATGAGTAAAGATTGTTCTAATCCAGTCTACAAAAAGATATTAGACCACTGCAGTAATGGGAAAGAAAGTCGCAACCATCTCAACCTTGCAACTGTAATTGTGGTTTTGATTATAAATGCGCCATAAAAGAAGTTTAGAAGTATCAACAGAGTGTTTTGTAATTTTCTTTTGCTGTCATGTCTGTCTTAAATATTTCCTCATTAAATTTGGGGGTTTTAGGAAACATAACAAACGAATAACCACACTTCACTTTCTTAAAGGAAAAGCATTTCAGGTCCTTTTTCTCCAGACAACGCACTGTGCAGCTAATGAAGAAAAATTGTGATAAATAGTAGCAAACTAATTAGGCACATATGGCTCTACCCATAGTAAAGGTGTGGCAATCCTGCTCTAAAGAAAATAAATTGGACTCATCCAAAGTCGTAGAAATAGATCCCGAAGGGAGGTACGTTTCAATCGACCTCGAATTGAAATTTGCAATGTAGCCTAGGCTACGCGCCAAACGACCGCACTCCTTTTTTCTACACGCTTTTTGCGAAATAAGCCAACGAAGATATCTAATTAAATCTCATTATAGGCGGCGACTTTAAGACGACTCTTTAGACAGAAATCACGGGCCTCTTAAGCCCGGTCGTAATGCACGCAAGATGATCCTTCGGCGATTTAACATATGACAAATTTATGTGATGTATTTCGTAAGCTGTTTCCGACCACCAAAAAGGTTTGCGAATACAACATCGATCTCTTCCTGGTATCGTAATACCTATACAAAACAAAGTAACGTCAGTCAAAACTAAATTTGCCCACGTGAAATCGGCCCCAACTTGAAAATATAGTGACTTGTCGATCTCCGACAATAAGTTATAACCTACGCATCTCTTCGACGGATACCCCGTTGAATTCTATGAAACATTTTGGAAAGCCTTAAATAAAGCATGGTCGGCAACTGCCGGTCCGCGAGGAGTTTGTTACCGAGCCATATAGCCTACCTTTTAAGGTTAAATGCTTTAAAACGTTTAGCCCATGTATCCCGGGGATGATAATAAAATTTCAGTTTCAAAAACGATTCGCAGTAAAAAAGGTTGCCGACCCCTGCGTTAAAGGACATGTTTAAGGACACATACATTTTTTTCTGACCAAGTAGCTGGTACTTTAGCCCAGCTCAGTGCCAAGGAGCAGTGACCTACATACCCAAACCCAATTAAGACTAAACAGTATGTCACAAATTATAGCCCTGTTACACGTTTGATAATCGACTTTGCTGGTTATAAACAATAACCAGGGGCTGGCTAGCACTTGATATGTACAAAGAATGGACGTTCACACCCTCGGCATTATAAATATTCGGTTTCGAGGATAATCTTCTGCACTGGGTACAATACTTTTACTTGAATCCCAAAAGCACTATAACTACAAAAATCATTTGTCACGGGTATCTGCAGTTAAAAGTGGTGTAAGGCAGGGAGACCCATGATCTCCAACAATATTGGTACTTACTTTTGAATGCTTAGCTGCGGCAATGCGGAAAGATGAAGTGAGAATTCATTTATACGGCAATAATTTTAAAAACTCGTTATGCCCAGGCAAACTTTTTCCGTGTGTTATCCCAATATCATGTATGATTTTACTTGTGTTAAACTCGGGTTATGTTAGGATATCACGTGTTGGCTTTTTCACCGAGATTTCAAACAAAAATCAAGGATATATCCTTGAAATATAGCTAACAAGCCATGTATCTTCCGATATCTGGACTTTTAACGAATACTTAACATGAATTAGGCTTGAAGTTTCCTTGAACAACTTGAACTATTGGTCAACAAAGTTGACATATCCGTGCAGAAGAAAGTGTGCAATTTTTACCAATTATTTTAGGATTTCGTTGAAACCTTCTAGCGCGAAATTGTTACAATCGTGGTAAAGTTTTGGTTTCCGGGCAATATTTGTTACTGTTTCCGTGTGTGTTTTTGAATCAGCTCTTTGATTAATTTTAACCAAGAAACTTCTGCTAGACATTTAGTAAGCGTAGCCTATTTCCAATCATTATACGCATAGGCTACTGTTTGCAAATAATAATCATTATTTGAAGCTTGCTACTGTACTCATTTTGATAGTTTGTAAATCGCCACAAGACGGTTTTGATTGGTGGCTGAAAAACTATTGCTTATCTGAGCAACAGCTCAAGAGAAAAGCTATCACGCGTAGCGAATCGAATTATTTAGATAAAACTCATTTTAACTCTCTTGGGAATTCACGCCCGGCGCGCGTCTTTTCTTTGTTCAAAATTTTTGAAAACGGCGGGAATTGCCAACGCGGGATCGGAGAGTTTGCTTAACGGTAAGCATATTTCCAAAATGTTTCCGAATTCGAACCACAGGGCTTTTTAAGCCAATCACAAAGGCGGGTTTTCCCGGGTCATGTGACTTTTTAACCATTCAGCCTAGTCGACTCATTGAACCAATCTCACAACAGCTTGCGTAGTAACCAGTCAATCTGCCTCGAGTTACAACATTTGAAAGTTAACGTTGTGCTTGGTTTTATAATTGTATTACTAAAATATAAGCATTTTAAAAGGCATTTTTAATAATTAATTATAAGCTTTCTTGTAAATAATCATCTGATATTGTTAAGTGGATTCCCTGCAGCAAATGGTGGAACTTGGAGAAAAATTAGTAACAAAAGGAAATGAAGAAATGGTTTTTAGATTGACCTTACAATCAGCAAAATAATGGGACGAGTGGCTTGAGTCTTTTTGTGTAGTTTCTATTACTAGCTGGAATGTATACAAAACATTTCTAAACCCTAAAATATTTTGGGGAAACCTTTGAAGTTTTGCCAACATGAAGCTGGTGTATCAAATTCAACACTTTGTGTCCTGTGTCTATGGATGTTAAGATTAAACTTTACACCAAGTCAACTAAACATCACATAAGTTGGTTTCTACTCATCCATGTATAGTAAGTGTGGCAGTTAACCACAATCACTTGCTTAAAGCTGCCAGAAACCTTGGTTAGCTAATAAAGATCAGTGAATCTACAAGAAAGATTTTCTTCATGTATTTTTGGCAATGATTGTCAGTGTCTCAAGCATTACAAACCCATGAGACCAAGTTGCTTGTTACAGATGGAATAAGTGCAGTCACTAACAACTAATCCAAAGCCCTGCTCTGTGTACTATCTCTGGGATCAGTGGCGTAAATGTAACTTTGGGGCATAAAGTGGTATAAATTTGTTTTGTGCTATACAGAAGTATGCTGAAGAATCTGAGGCTAAGATCCGCTTTGTTATGTTTGTGCCATTGTAAGGCTGACCTTTAGCCACCAGAGCTTAGACCTGTATGACTGGAACCAAGGAAGAGCAGTTGCGCTGCCAAAACAAATAAAACCTTGAGAAGGGATGGACTAAAGGAAAGGGCAGATCGGAGACATCAAGCACTCCAAGTCAAAGGGCATTTGCTTGACATTTAGCTATAACTAAAGTTATTGTACTAGTAAACATATTGACTATCATGGAGAATGTGATACCAATAGATTATCATTGGATCTACTTTATAGAACTGTGTTGACTGATTATTTTTAACTGTGGTCACTGCATGTATAATAAACAAACTTTTGGAGGACTGTTGGAATGAGTGATATAATGTTTTAATTTAGGTGCAACTGCTTTGTTCCATATAAAGAGTTGCAAATAAATAAACTGATGTAAACCATGAAGAAAAATAATTAGCCTGTGTAGCAAGGTCAAGACAAACTAATTTAACTTGCTGACAAATAAGACTGGTCATATAGAGTGCTGTCAATAGCCAAGCTTGCCCTAATTTAGAGCATTGTAAGTAAAAAGGGGTTTTGTTTCATACATGAGATGGCAAATAAAAAAAAACTGGTGTAAACAAGAAAAGATAAAATAACTGAGAAAAAGCTGCTCACATGAGGTGAGATAAGAAAATAAAATTCTGACACTGCTGCATAGCTGTTTTTAGGTGGTAGCTATTCATTACAACATTTTTTGGGACTATTATCATTTCAATGTCACAAGAAAAACAATAAATATGCTAGCACAAGTAAATCTTCTCATAATTTACTTTATACTGTAGTAGTTTTTTTTAATCCTGCATTGGCTCTCAAGCACACTACTTCAATTTGCTATTCAAGATCACTTCTGTTTTATTGTAAACTTACGACAAAATTCCAGCATGCACAATAAAAATAACATATACATTGATGGCACAGAACATTCATAACTGAAAATACTGGGAGTTGTTTGGAACAACTATGCAAATGGTGTGCCTAGTGTACACTTATGTCAGAACTGCACTGTGTACAATAATAAACCATTCATCTCTGTAGGTTAGGAACAGTTTGTTGATCCCAAGGTATGACATGCATAATGTGTTAAATTGTGTTGATCATAGGTGCTTGCACTAGAGACAATGAGGCATAATACACTGTTTTTATGCCATGCATACTTGACTGCATGCCGTGCTCATCATATAAAAAGAAAAATTTTGACATTGATTGATTGAAGGGAATGTACATTAAATCGCAACACTATCCTAAACAAACACATACCATTAATAACAGAAAATATTTTGCTCAAAAGCTATTTCAGACTTAAAAGTATGAGTGTATAATTTACCATTTATGAAGCATATATTGCACAAAAGTGATTTTACACTCAATAAAAATTATGTGTGTATAATTTACTGCTATACATAACCTAATAAACATTACCTTCAGTTCAAACATCCAAAATGCATGAGTCTTCACCATGTTCTGACTTGTAAAAACGTTTTTTTGAATCAAAACTGACATAAAACTTGCAAAGTCGACAATACTGAAGTCAAAATAACCGCTTAGCAACCTAAACGTGACGTAACGGCAACCCGCAGATTTGCGCTGCTGTGATTGGCTGAAAAAGCCCTGTGGTTCGAATTCGGAAACATTTTGGAAATATGCTAACGGTAACGCAGGTTCGCAGCTTTTAATGTGGTCGTATTACTACGGAATACTAAACAAGTTGTAAGTAATCTATGGTATTACAACGAGAATTGTTTGTTCCGTTTGCCTTTTTTTCAAGTTCATCCGGGACTGCGTGCGACCATGTGCTCGCAGACGCCATGCTGTGTCTTGTGGTTGTGAGCTGATGTTGGCATCAAGGTTGGTAGCAAAATGATAATGCTAACGAAAATTGTAAATTGTTTGGATTGGTTTGGTTAGGAAAACAGCAGATTTATGCTGTTGTGGCTATGGTGTTGAGAGAATGTATTGTGATTAATACATTAAAATTAATCTGTGTTTTTATTAGATTTAAATTGCAGCATTAAATTGTCTTGTCATTTGATATAATGCCTCGTAGTAAAAGTCTAAGAACAGATTACAAACCATATGACCATTTATCAAGAAAACAGAAATGGATCAGGAAAAAAAGGATGAATAAACAAAGACCTGCTGCAGTTGGTGGCATAAATATTTTAAATGCTTCTTCCAGTGACACTGCAGACCTGCAGGAAATTGAAGAACAAGAAAGTGATTCAAGTATGTTATCAAGTAAACATGTGGAACAAATAACAATTCCAGACAGTACACTTTCAATGGATGCAAATGATATTATTACCAGCTGGGCATTAACTGAAGTTTATGTACCAAAAATGTCTATAACCAGACTTCTAAAAAGCTTACATAGCATTCATGATGAGCTTCCAAAATCATATAAAGGCCTCTTTCCCAAACCAAACATTTCTTATGAGCGCATGGAGGATGGACTGTATGTACATTTTCCAAATTGGATTAATTCACTTACAAAAATGTTGTCACATTTTTACAAGGATGTTGAAGGCAATATATCATTTTGTCTTTTAATTAACGTTGATGGATTACCCTTATTTAATCATTCCCCTGACTTCAAACTATATCCAATTCTGTTGACAATTTATAAAGCAAAAATGCGGCCAATATGTGCTGGGATTTATTCCACTGAGAAATCAAGCAATAGAGAAATGCCCCCAGTTCAGTTGTTTCTCAAACATTTCTTGAGTGATGTTAAAAAAATTAAAGAAAACGACATCATTAATGGAAAAAGAATATTCTCATTACTGGGCAATGGCATTTATGTGTGTGATGCTCCAGCACGGTCTTCATTGAAAAGTATTAAGAGCCATTCAGGGTATAGTTGTTGTGAAAGATGTGTAGTTCATGGACAATATGACTCTGCATCGGGCCATGTCTGCTTGCTTGAAACAAACTGTCCGCTAAGAACTGATAATGCCTTTGTAGCACAACAAGACAAATCTCACCATAAAGGAGAGTCACACCTTGCGAAGTACAAGGTTAAAATGGTTACTGGATTTGTGCTGGACTATATGCACCTGTGTTGCCTTGGGGTCATGAAGCGGCTCCTTTCAAGGTGGAAGGGAATTCGAAGGTAAAATTTTACATGCAAAAAAAGCCAAAAATGCTTTTGTTTAGGCAGCATCAAGGAAAATTGTCATCCCAAGGAATGGCCTTACTAAACCAAAAATTGCTTCAGATAAAAGCCTGGGTTCCAGTAGAATTTAACAGGAAATTAAGACCATTGTCAGAATTGGCATATTGGAAGGCTGCTGAATTTCGGTTGTTTATGCTATATGTTGGTATGGTTACTCTAAAAAATGAAAAAATTCTTCCGAAAAGGTATTTTAAACACTTTTTAAAGTATGTCATTGCCTTGCGCTTTTTAATTAGTCCATGCACCCAAAATGAAGATGTTACCCATTGTTGTGAATTGTTGAAACAATTTGTGAAAGATTCCATTACTTTGTATGGCAAGGGTTTTGTATCTTATAATGTGCACAGTCTCATACATCTACCAGATGATTATCTAAACTATGGGTCATTGGAGAAAATTAATTGTTTTCCTTTTGAAAGTTATTTAGGTATCTTAAAAAATTGCTTGCAGTCTGGATATCGACCCTTGCAGCAAATTGGACGCCTTGTGTTTCACCAAAATGAAAATATTGTCGCAACAACGCATTCTCTGCACAGTGGCAAGGCAAAGGGAACTGCATACAAATGTACACTCCCAGAAATTACCTTGCATGTTACAGAAGGCTTGTCTGTAACTTATTACAAAATGGCTACATTGTTAAATTCTTGTGTCATTAACACAAAATCCAAAGCAGATTGTATCATTAAATATGGGACCACCAGTGTTGCTAAAGTTTGCACTATTGCATGTCAAAGTGGATCAGTTTGTTTCATTGTGCAAAATTTTCTTCATGTCAGACCACTATTTAAATACCCTGTTTCATCTGTGTCTGTTGGAGTTTACAGGCTGGGGCCATTAGATAAAAATTTGTGTGTGGTTAATTTGAATAGTAATGTTGTGAAATGTGTTATGCTGCCTTACAAGGCGGAGTTTGTTGCTATTGAACTTATTCACTCAAGTTGAAAATTTTGTTTTTAGAAATTTAGCAAAAATGAAAGAATTTGTATTTGTAAAGTTTTCATCTGGCCAATCTGATTTGATTCATTTTGCTCGCTGTATTAAAAAGGCATATGCGGAAAATGGGTATAAAACATCGGATACATCTGATGCAACAGCAGAAGATGAACCAACATTTGTAACACCTGCAAGTCCACAAACTTTATCACCTTTTAGGCGACCCCGTGATATTATATCTTCGCCAGGAAAAAAAGCACAAAAACGGTACAGGAAATTTGTGTTTATCTGTCTAACATTATCTGTCTAAAGTGTTTTTTTAGAAAACTGCCCCCATCTTTGCCAGTAGGCACTGAATACACAGAAATCTGGCACTGTGTTAAGGGCTTACAAGCAGATGTGAGAAGGTCTCTTACCCAAATAGCTGGCCTTCGCACTGACCTCTCTTTTACTAGAGATGTGCTAGTGCAAAAAATTGGAGAGATGAACAACTTACAAAGTCTATCTAATTGTCATTCTAGCATGGTTGAACCTGCTGCTAATGATGAAGAACTAATTGAAAGTATTGAGGTTTGTAGATTTACTTACAACAATTTTCTGCAAAATATTTAAAAACAGTTTTTTTTTTAGGACCAACAAGCCATAGCATTGAGGGTGGAAAGAAAAGGATTGCGCAGCACAATTCGAGAGTTTCTGCGCCTCTTCATGAAAAAGGAGTTGGTGGTCACTTATTCATGGTCTGGTCTTGGCTACAAACGCCAACACAACAAAAAGGCATTTAAAGACAGCAAGTTGTACAACCTTCTAATCGGTATGTTGCAATGCTTGTTTTCACCATTTGAAAATATCTGTTTGGTTTTTAAACCATCTACTTTTGGTGTGGGTCTCCTTCTAGAGCACATTGTTTTAAACTTGCCGGCTTCCAAAATGTAAAAATTCAAACTGCAATATTTGACAAAGTCGCCAAGAACCTGCCTATTTAGATGCTTGGAACAATTCAAAGCATTTAAAAGATAGTTGGGTTTCCCACCCAAATGCATTGAAAATCAAAACGTAAATACACAGTGTGTTTCTCATTGGTTGTTGAAATTTCGGCCGCAAGACCAAAAACTGTTTGAACGCTGACTGTTGTGCCCCACACGCAAAACGATGCGACACGAAGGGAGTAATAGGCAAGGTTATGACCTAAGAGGCGCAGCGCTCAGCGGTTGGTATCCTCGCACTGCCACATAAACTGGCGGTGATTCAATCATGCCCGGATTTTTTACTGCCTCAGTGAGCTATATGGCCATGCTGTTTGCATAAACGCCAGCCTTTTATGAATCTATTGAGCAATTTTTGTGTTACTGGCTCAGCTAAGTAGATAAAATATGATGAATAAAATAAAGAACACCACGCCAGACTTCAAAATGTGGTAATACTTTGTATATGTGCAGATGTCCTTCAGCTGACGGACTACAAAAATGAAAAGGTCACCACAATCAACGGCGAGATAATTGTGGTTTTATCTCAAACGAACGACTGGGAGGGTGGAAGGCGGGCCGGCCGAATCCAGGCCCATTTGTCATCAAGTGGTTCTGCAACCGAAGCTTGGGCGGATTCGGACACAGAACAATGAATCGTCGTTAAGTTCGTTTTCAATAAAATAAAAATACGATAAGATGCCTACTTTATGTTTTTGGGGATTAGTTCGGAGAAGATTCAAACATGGATATTTAGGATGATTTATCTATGACTTATCCCAATTTATGTCTGGATTACCAGAGATTCTGACGCGACGTTCAAGCATGATTCATCATAGAAAATCATACTTGAAATTATGCTTGAAAGTGTTACCTTTCGTGTCATAACACAATGATAAATCTCGGAAGTTCGCACCCCATCCAAGTCCGAACCAAATAAGTTCGATGATATTACATGTATGAAACGGGGAAAATTTTCCACCTGGGTGGTTAAACTCATTATAAATCGCTCGCTCTTGGCCGATGATCCATACGCTTGTTTTTTTAAAGAGAAACCAACCGATTTTGATCGAGCGATTTATATAACGAGTTTAACCTTATGTCGGACTGTAAAATAAACATACAAAAAATCTTGCGTTCTACATGGCTCCTAACGATCGTCGCTGATTAAACCCTATTTTGGATACTATCGTGGCCGAAGACGTCCTTTCGTTACCTCGGAATCGAATTTTCCATCAAGGGGTTGCTATAAGACTATTTTATTTTCAAAAAAAAACACACAAATCAAACAAACAATGCTGAACACTTGGTTTTCTAGCGTACTTACTCTAATCTTTCTGGTCTATATACTGAAAAGTTTGGTTATTCCTACCCTGACCTACAAAGTTAATGTTATGCTAATTGCACTACCAAGTACTTTTTATAAGGCCTCAAAACTTTAAAAGGGCAATGTTTTAGTTTATTTGGCACTCAAACAGGGAAAAGGGTAAGCGAAACTATTTGATGTCACTCGGTGTTAAATGGATGAATCTGCTGTTTAATGTATCGTACGTGTCTCATTGAAAACCATCGAAACTTCACTTGCAAGGGAAAAATGGAATTGCAGTTATGACGTTGTTGGCGTGCTTACCACAAAGCCGACACTAGCGAAGGTCAAAGGCGTGTGCTTCGTGTAAGCGGATGAGCTCAGGTGGTCGCAGGCGTTTGCTAAAGATACCAATGAACGCCTGGCATTTTTGACAAATTGCTGGATGACAACTCCGATAAAATGCTTGTGATGCATTGGTGGTCACAGCAGTTGGTAAATAGCGTGCTAGGCCAGTTTTTGCATCCCAGAAAGCCAAATCCCACCGTGCACTCTAGCGCTCCTAAAAAACTTTTTTATGTGTCTCCTAGTATGGATGTTCCTTTGATCATTGTTAAACTTTTATCCTGATAGTAATTAGCTTTGCAGCCACAAATACGTGTAAAAGCGCAATTGTGCTTGCGATAAACACTCTATTCCTACATGGGAATTGAAGTGATTGATTGTTAAATTATTGGAAATATGGCGTCTGCTTCAATCATGACAACGTGTGCCCATGGGCAATGTTCTTGCTGGTGCACTTAACTAACTTGTCCTTTGGAATCCAAAAATGTTCACATCAAATTAGCACTGTTACTAGTAGGCTAGGCTACAAGTTGCACACACATGTGTGGACCTATTTGTTTTTCATTGCAAAAACAACTATGTAAGTTGAACCATGTAGATCAGGGATGTCAAACATGGGGCCCGCGGGCTGCATGCGGCCCTTTGAGAGTTTTTGTGCGGCCCGCGAAGTCACTTTTAAAAGTTATGTATTTTACTCAGGCGAAATACCCTGTCAAACCAGTGAATTTACATGATACAATCATTCTCTATTAGTGGTATATGCAACGTTTTTGTTGGATGATCAATATAAACCATCTTTAGAACAAGCAATTACGATTTACGTCATAGTATGCCATTGTTTTCACACGAAACAATAACGCACGATTGATTCTTTCCCTCTGATACACTGTATATTTGCTTGTTATTTATTACAATATTGTTTTTTAACGTAGTTAATGGCATTATTGATTATTTTACTTTTTAATCATGCTTTTTGTTGTTGTCACGTACACTGTCGATAGTGCGGCCCTCGACTTAACTAAAAGTTTGTATGTGGCTCTCTTAGTTGTTTGAGTTTGACACCCCTGATGTAGATAGACAATTAGGCTTTGAACTGACTATTGGTATGGGAATGTGTTACCGTAATTTTTGCGTCGTTACGTTATCACCTTGTTTTACGTCACCTGTGTCTTGTATTGTCTTTGGTTTATTAAGTTTGTTTATCAAAAGTTGTTTTCTGTGTATGTGCTCATTTTCCTAAAACGTAAGTTAGTTACCTTAATTTCACGATGTGTTTTTCATGTTTTTCACTTTAATTCCGCTTCACATCTTTTGTTACGTTCACGGTAACCTTTTGACTGTTCGATTGCTTTTCAGTGCATTGTTTTTCATTATACGGGAATTTAACCCACGGCACACCTTGTGTTCACTGCACCTTTTTTAACTCCTCCCCTGTCGTTCGTTGCCTTTCGCAGCATTCCGGCTACAATCTCAGGTGTAACCTTCTAAAATAGGCTGCTATAGGGCGATAATAATTGACCAGTGGGTTTCGACCACGTGACACGTTAGTTTCCTTCTTTCTTTTATTAGTTCTGTCGCGATCCCTTTTTCGTGTGTTTTCAAGTTCTTTTGCGGACCACGTGTTGTGGCGAGGAGTGCTTCCCCGACTGTCGTACTGTTAACTTGTCTTGGTTTTTGTGCTGCGCAGTGACTTTGCCAACATTGTACAGCTTTTTTACATAGTGTTTTAAATAAAAACAGCAGTGCTTGAACGCGTCTAAACTAGGGTTTTTCGTGGCTAGCCGTTAGTGCAGTATTCGAAGGCTTTTGGCAACCATTAAATTAGGCGCCACAAATGTTCTCCTGCGTCAGCTGGGAGTTTCTTGGGCTATGCTATTCATCACCTAACCTAAAGCTTGCTGCTTGGAGCCGGCATGATCCAAAAAAGAACAATTGAGCTTTGTCTTTAATTATTGTTACGCAACACGAATCAAGCCTCATTTATCTCGAGGTGATTAAACAGGGAAAAGAAAAAAAATCAAAGATAAAACAGTAATGCTCCTTTTTCTTGCGACCATGGCAAAACAGTACCTTCTTTTACTCACATGAATTATTATTTTTTTACTTCAAAGCTTGCAAAAATGCAAAGCACGAAATATCATTAAACATGAATCAGACTATGATTGTGTGGGAGCTGTGTGCCATATGTCGTCAGTGACGACTCGTCACGTATTTTGGCTGTTTGTCGTTGACGGTTGTACGTATATACAGTGGTGGGATTCAAATTTTTTGTAAGCCGGTTTTATCACAAAAGTATATACAGGTTGTTTCGAGCAATACCTTATCACTATAACTCTTGTACTAACACAAAGTCACTACGGATATAATTGTACACAAACGGAATTCACTTAAGGATTAGATCTATAGCAAGTGATCTGTCACTACATAAATGGTGACCCCGACGTCATCAGAACCCGCAGCACCTTCTGATACTTCTTAACCAACCAAGCAGCGACGTTATCTAAAGTAGCAAAAATCGCCATGGAAATGGAAAACAACTCCAAAGAAGCGGACAAAGTGGAATGGACCACAACATCGATGGCGATGTTGTTTGTTAAAAACGCTAAAAGTTAAGTTTGTATTTTGGTGAATGTTGTATTACCAAGCTACGCCTAACTCTGTGTTATGTTACATTAATTTACACTTTTAAGATCTAACTCTAACCTAACGCCTACCTCACGTGTGGGATAAGTCAAAGTTTAATGTATTGGGTAATTGTCTACTCTAAAATTCGATAACTTTTTAGTGTATGGTAGATGTCATGTAAGATGTCAACTAAAGTACTAAAATATAACTTGAACGGAGAAATATGTAACGTGTGTTTGATACGGTGGAATAACAATCTACTTATGTGTTGTTTATGAGCAAAACGCACAAACCGAGCGATCTATGAAAGTCGCCGGGATGCCATCTTTTTGTAAACGCTCGACTCACTGAGGTTGTGATCATGTGGGAAATCGTATTGAGCAGGTCGCAAGGCTGCTATATTGCATTGTATTCATTTATTTTTTACTGTCTGATCCCAGGGCCTGTAAATCCTTGCATTAAGGAACATCAGCTACTCGCAAAGCAAATCCGAGATGTCGAAAGGCTAGCGTATTAAGCTCAGCATTAGTGTGTAGAGAACTTTGCAAACCGTAATCAACGTAGGCCTACACACACATCCTGCTTGACCCAAATACCAAATTTTTGACATAACTCTTCGCCTACACTAAATAGTTCTCACAATATGTTTGCCGCAATTTTGCTGTTTATATTTTTGTTTTTGAAGTTTTACATCCGGACAAAGGCCAAGTAACGTAACATTCACCAATCACCTATATACGACAGGAAGCACCGCTGAAGAAATGACTGCGCTGAAGATTAATTCATTTTAAGACACTGGTCAAGCAAGTAGTCTACAACTGAAGAACGAAAGAGCGCGCAATGTATTGGAAACGGGAAAGAACTGTTTGGCGGCGGTCGCTTATGTGTTTGGTGATGTAAAAAATCGAACTTTTACCAAATTTACCCCATTCGTAATATGTACCATTATGAAGAAAACACTTGTCAGGAGGGATATCTATGTGGGAGCTGCATACCATATGTCGTCACCTATGTTGGCTGTCTTTGACGGCTGTACGTATATATACATGTTGATTCAAGCGATTCCATAACTCTACGTAACAGCGGTTCCCAAACTTTTCTGAAAGTTTTGCCTTGTGTACCCTTTGCAATTATTTTGATATTTATCGGCCCTATAAAAATCAAAGAATGCTATAGGAAAAATGCAAAAACCACACCAATGAAAGAAAAAGCAAAAACTATCAAATACGGTACGGTAAGCGTTTAATGGGTGCACTTGTTTTGCTGCAATTTAACTCATCATGTCGTGTACAACATCCAGTCGATTTCGGTATTTCGCTAAAGCCTAGTTTAAAAACTGATATTTTTTTTCTAGTATAGCATAATAGTAGGCTACAGATATAATGTTGAAAACATTCGCTAACTATAAAGACTAATATAAAGCAAGCATTACACCCGAGAAAGCTTTATCATCGAATCACAATCATTGCCGTACATTGCGGACCCTCTAAAACTGCTTTAAACACTAATTCTCATTGCGGACCCTGTAAAACTGCTGTACGGACCCCAGTTTGGAAATCGCTGATGTATAAGATAATTAACTCCAACTCTTACTAATACAAAGTCCTGACGGATATAATTGTGCACAAACGGAATTCACTTAAGGATTAGATCTAGCAAGTGACCGGTCGCTATAATTTCTAGGAATGGTGTCCGATTCATCAACGGCAAGGTGTATTCTGAATAGCACAGAAAAGGAGACCTACGATATGTTAAAAGCTACGTTTGCAAAACAGATTACGGGTTGGAGATATGCAGTCAGGTGCACTGTGAATAAAACACAACTGAGAGCGAAATGTTGGATGAAGCATTCAAGAGGGCCCGAGAAGAGCACTGCAGTATTAGGAGAGGAGGGCTTGTCAGGAAAAGAAACGCTGCCAGATAATTTTATTTTCCAATGGAAGAACACACAAAAAATAAATTATACGTTGAGAGTTCAGTTTTTAGTTTCTACAAAAGCGTGTTTCTTTTGATAACATTAAGCATTTTTACATGGAGCGTTTAAGCGTATTCGATACGCATTTCTCCCGTTTTCGAAAAAGAAAAAAGACAGGATTTGTTTCTATTGAACAAAAACAGGATGTTTCTCATTTGAACTTTTGCACTGGTAAACATTAGTAGTCACCTAATTATCATTCTATACAACTTGGCAACCTAATAGTAAACCATAGCCTTCATATGATGATATTTGTATTCACAAACAAAAGATAGCAACTAAAACTACATTAACAAATATATATTAAAACTCCAGATCTTCATCTGGATCATCATAGTCCAAATCATCATCATAGTCTGCTTCATATATAATGCTACCAGATTCATTCATTTTTGTATAGGGCAACACAAGTAAATTCTTTTGCAATATTTCTTCCTGCTTTGTTGAAATATCAAATGTTGCAATACAGGGGGGTGAAGCTACATTTTTTTCATTTTGCTGTGATATTTGTGTGGTGCTCTGTGACAAGCAAGTTTTTGTCTCTAGTTTAAAATCTGTAGACACTAAAAATGATTCTATGAAAAATAAAATCTTTCCAGAAGGTTTTAGGCTTTTTCCATTGCAGACTAACTTGGATGTGTCCAGATCTAATGAAGGTTTTTTGTCCATGCACAAAGTGGTACCAACAATTTTGGAAAATTGTAAGTTGACACTCTCAGAAATTAAATCAGTATGAATTACAGCTAATATTTCTATGGAACATGGAAGGTTTTGAAGTTGACACAAAGTTTGAATTACAGATGATGCACTGGCAACTTGTATCCAAGGATTAAGAGAGTCAAAGCAAATAATGATCTCCTCTGCAGGAAAAGAACAAAATATTCTTTGAAGCTTTACTTGAAGCTGTAACTTTGTCATGTACTGGTAATGGTAACATTCATGAACAGTAACCTGGTATGGTATTATGCCCTTATTAACTTTAAAAAAATCCTCTTCTGTATGTTCGAAAAGAATGACATGACTTGATTTGTACAATGCTGCTTTGTTAAAAAACATTGAATACAACAAACTAAAGTCTGGAATGGTTGCAGAGTCTTTTATTATAAGGATTGATCCCTCATTGGGATTAGGTTTCAATTTACCAACCAGCTTTTGCAGCATTTTATATTTTCTGAAAAACAATGGATTTTGGTAATGTTGTTGTTGTGCACTGTATTTTATATAACACACATTAGAAAAGGTCGTTGGGCTATTGATTTGTGCTATAAAACCAAATCTTTCAGTTGCACACTAAAAATCAACAAGAATATTTTGCAAAAACTCTATGCTGCAAAGCTGTTTATTTGTATGTTTGAAACAAAGATATGTCACCTTATAGTTAGTTTTTTTGTCAATAATGACTTGCCACCAGATTGTACAGTACTTTCTAATTAAAACAACATAA
The DNA here is from genome assembly GCF_965637545.1 of Phallusia mammillata. Lineage (NCBI taxonomy): Eukaryota > Metazoa > Chordata > Ascidiacea > Phlebobranchia > Ascidiidae > Phallusia > Phallusia mammillata. The sequence goes on from NC_137255.1 coordinate 11,447,417, forward strand.
TTTTTTAGGGTTTTGTATCTCTGTTAACTTTTATATACTATAACACAGTGCTTCTCAACCTTTTTCAGCTCGCAGCCCACTTTAAAAAAAATTTTTTTTTAGCGGACCACTGTTTAATGTTGCGACAAAATCACAATGGTAAAAAAACTAAAATTGAGACAGAAAAATAATAACCATCCAAGCAACACTTCTGTTAATGTGAAGCCTGAGCTTGGTGATTTGATATGATGAGATCACTACAACTTTCCTGGATTTTGTTTTTGATTTTCTTCACTTTGCTTTTTTTTAAAAAAAACTATCCATTTTGTAGCTACACAAAGACCAAATAAAGCTTAAGAAGAACGTTTTAGCATCAAGATTTTACAACTAGTACAAGTACTGTTGTGATGCGACAATTACAGTTTGTTTGTGTAAAAAAAGCTTTGTTTAACGTGAAATCTTGTGCGGCTTTTTTGGTGAGTACTATTATATTCTTGAGAAAAATAGTTGAAAGTAGGTTCACACGAACTGTGTAACTGTATTATTGGTATGGTATTAGTTTAAAAAGCTTCCAGAAAGTAAGTTGCGACCCACCACTGGGCTGCGACCCACCGGTTGGGAAGCGGTGCTGTAAGACCACAAGTTTGAAAAACAATCCTGATCACAAAGTAAGTTGAAACACCAACCACAAATGATGCAGAAACTGAATACACAATTAGTTGTTAAGCAATTCTACACCTGATGTATTGCATTTTACTTAGTTTTAATACTTTGCGAGAAAAAAATTGCTACAGAGATGTTTCAAGTCAACTTTTACAAAAAAAACAAACTTTTATTCCAGTTTCTTGTGATTTGGGTGGATTTGTTTTACTTTAATCTGTTTATTAACGTCGTGCAACACTTGTATTAAGATCGATTGCTCCAAACTAGCACTGCATTGACCAACTCTGCACAGGCTGCACAGTGCACACCATGAATTTACTCGCTAATTAGTATTTAGGGAAAGACCCCCAATAAACGTATTTTTTCCACTGATCTCTATGAAGTGAATTTTTTTAGCTGGATCCTGGATTGAAATACGGGAAAATCTACCAATACAAGTTCAACCGTCTTCCGCATATGCATTATTTATTTAGTTTTATAATTCAATTTATTTTTCAATTGTTTAGCAAAAAAGAGGGGCAGGGTCAGAAAGAAAGCTTTCAAAATTTTTATGGGGGGACTTTAGCACGACAGTTTTGTTGTATTATAACAATAAATAACATGTTACCAACCCCCAAAGTGACATTTTGACAAAATATCACGCCTTTGGGATTTGCAAGAAATGAGTAGTACAGTCAGATGATTTTTGTTCTGAAATATCGTTTCCCGAACGGCGATGTGACGATAGTATTGCCCTCTCCTGTATTTTTTCCTGCGGACGCCCATAGAACCAGCTTATCCGAAATGAAAGGGGAATGTGTTGTCTGCGATGGGGTCTTGCAGCGACAATGTGTAATTTTCAACAGCATGTTTCTTAAAATCTCTGCTGCGGAAGAGACAACAAGACTATAGCTATATTTTTCAACTAACTTGAGAATCAATCACAAATGCCGAGTTAATCTATGTTCTTGTCATGTGCGCGTTTCAACAATACACCCACAGTGCGTGTATCCCTCCTTTTGCATAGCGATCAGCCCGTAAGCACAAAATATTAAGCAGTGACGTTATAAACTTTTTTGAGCACAATTTTGGTACAGGGACATTGTGATGAAATCATGTCAGAAACAATTTAAGTAAGTTTCAGACAATTTGATGTTATCTGCAAATGGTAACGATTCAGAAATGACCGTTTAATCAACATTTTTTATGTGTACGGTACGGTATTTTTTATGCGTACGGTGGTACGGTACGCTTTTGGTCTAGTGAAGGACCGTACCACGTACCGTACCCGTACCTCAGCTTTCTTTGCGTACCGTACTTTTTGATGAAATTTGCTGCGTACCGTACCGTGTTGTACGGTGGCCCAGAAGTGCAAAACACAAAACTCGTGATACACGCAAAACTTGTGACACACCCCAAAGTCAGAACACAAAAACCATGACACACACCAAAGCATGGGCGCCGGCAGAAGATTTTGCAAGAGGGGGCAAATTTTGGCTGATACTTACCGCATTCAAGCATAAATCGTGTACTTCACAATTGAGTTGCCTAAAAGTTAAAGCATTGAACGATGTCACAAATCCCCACGCTGCCACTTTAATTATAGGTTTGCTGCTAAATATGTTAAATTGAGGTACACTGAAATTCCAAGGGGGGGCAAGTGCCCCCTCTTGCCCCTACGTGGCGGCGCCCATGCACCAAAGTCAGAACACAAAAGTCGTGACACACGCAAAAGTCAGAACACAAAAACCATGACACACACCAAAATCAGAACACAAAAGTCGTGACACGCACCAGAGTCAGAACACATTAACCAGAACACAAAAGTCAGAACACATTAGTACTGTTCCATGGTTGCATAATAAACGTTATAGTGTGTTACGCCTCACGCATATTGTTCGTTACTAATTTCACCAACAGTCGCCAAATTACCTGCTGGTTTTTGTTTTAAAATTACAGAATAGGTTTATATCATATACATATATGCCATCTATTGACGCCCCAAAAGCTCAGATTAATTTCCAACTTGATGCACAGATTGAGCTACACAGTTCAGTTTTAACTGTTTATGACGTCATAATCCATATTGTGATGTTTTTTTCCATGATTTGTACACAATAGGTCTACAAAAAGTCTGACGCATATGGCTAATAGGCTGGTAATACTCTTTTCCGTAACATAAAATCTGTTTAGAGCAGTATGAAAATCAAAATATTTGGCAAAGGAGTTTTGATTACATCACGGCGGCCAGTACATATATTTTAATGAACATGTTCACGTGTGGCCGTACGGCTGCAGGTTGAACGCCCTTGACTGAAACTTAACGCCTTGAAAAACGGTTAAATACTATCGTTTCTGTTCATAAAATATGAATTTTGATTAATAAATTAAATTTCCGTAAATGTCTGTAAATCATAGCTTTCACTATGAAAAATAGAAAAAATGTGTTATGATTAGATAAAAATCTGACAAAATTGTACAATTGTTTATGAGTGTTCGTGAGCCGCATTGGAGGGCTTCGTGGGCCGCGAGTTTGACACCCCTGCATTATGATGTTGTATTGGGTACTGTTCTTTGAAAATCAAGTTGCTTTTGTATGTTCTGACTTCGGTGCGTGCCACGACTTTAGTGTTCTGGGTAATGTGTTCTGACTTTTGTGTTCTGGGTAATGTGTTCTGGCTTTGGTGTGTGTCATGGTTTTTGTGTTCTGACTTTGGTGTGTGTCACGGCTTTTGTGTTCTGACTTTGGTGTGTGTCATGGTTTTTGTGTTCTGACTTTGGTGTGTCATGGTTTTTGTGTTCTGACTTTGGGGTGTGTCACAGGTTTTGCGTGTGTCACGAGTTTTGCACTTCTGGGCCACCGTAGTGTTGCCATCCTTGATCATTCACAGCGATGAAACGCGCGTTTTTGTTTTTATACATAACAGAATATTATATGCGGTTGGGAGCATCGCACATCAAAATCAGCACAGACAACCGTTATAATGTGAACCAAACGGTCCGTAATCTAACGTGCGTAAACGGACCGAATTTATGTTCCGAAAGTGGCTGCGTTTGGAGACGGGCATGCGAGCGTTTTTTGCACAATGTGCAGGTCAAAATGTGTGCACCTTTTTCGAAAATGTGCAGGTCAAAATGTGCAGGTGCCAAAATGTGCAGGTCAAAATGTGCAGGTGCCAAAATGTGCAGGTCAAAATGTGTGCACATTTTTCGAAAATGTGCAGGTGCCAAAATGTGCAGGTCAAAATGTGCGCGGTATCATAGTATGTAACTATGCTGGTATACACCAAAGTCTGTATAAAACGTGTTTTATGCATATTTTGGTACACACAGGATCCGAACGATGCGACGTTTCGCTTGAGTGCGTCGTACTCAAAATCAGTTATTTGGCTGTGAAGGTTGGCTCAGCTGTGGACAATACTAATTTACGGAAAACAGAAATGACGGAAACGACATACCAATTTACGGAAAACACTGAATTGCGCAACTGGCCGTCACGGTTGAGGCAAATTGAAGCGTAATGTCGGCTGCTCAAGGAAGCCCCAAAAATGCATTGCGGGCAAGTGGGAGAGAGTGGAAAAATGTCGATAAATTTTGTTTTAGGCGTTTGTATAGGGATTTTTGCAGATATGATTTGTAGCTTAATAGGACGCAACTATTCTAGTATGTAATAATCTATAAATGTGCATATATTGACTGTGATGTGTATTAGTGTAGGTGTACTTGGAATATACGTTATTAAGTTAGTGCTGAAATAAATCATTACTGGGTGATAATAAATGTTTTATTGTGCAATATAAGTAGTTTTCGTGCTTTTTTAAGTATTTTAGACATGAATCCAACAAGATGGCTATTTTCTTCACACAAGATGTTGTGATAGCCTGCTTTGTGTGACATTACCTTGTGCTAATCCAAACTGCATTGAAACTGCAACTGCAGCATTGACAGACATTATTCAAACTGGAAAACTTCCCAAAGATTGGAAAATAGCAAAAGTGATAGCAATCTTGAAACCAGGAAAAGATCCAACCAACCCAAGCAGTTACAGGCCAATTTCTCTTCTATGCTGCACCTACAAAGTTTTGGAAAGAATCATACTTGCCAGAATAACGCCACTAATCGAACCATTCTTACCCTCTGAACAATCTGGGTTCAGAAAACATCGTTGCACCAGTGAACAAGTCCTTGCTTTAACATCACACATTGAAACGGGTTATGAACTAAAAAAACACAACTGGAGCCATATTTGTAGATTTATCAGCTGCCTACGATACAGTAGCCTATGGCATGATGGTCTTCTACTAAAACTAGCCAAAATAATAAAATGCAGAACCTTGCTGCGAATCATCTCAAAAATGACAGGTACTCGTCGCTTCTACACATGTGTAGGTTGCGATACCAGTAAAACTTTTAAAATAAAAAACGAGGTACCTCAGGGCTCCGTACTGGCCCCTACACTATTCAACGTAGCCTATACATCAGTGACATGCCTAAAACCAAATGTCTTAAATTCGGCTATGCGGATGACTGGGCACTAACTTATCAAGGAAATTGTCTAACAACGATTCAAAACCAACTCACAGCTGATCTCATCACTCTCCGGGAATACTTCACGACATGGTATCTACAAATGAATACCACTAAAACAGTGACAACTCTTTTCCACCTGGACAATCACCGCGCAAACCAACAACTCAATATTACCATTGATGGAAAGAAACTGCCACCAGACCCCAATCCGAAGTATCTTGGAATAACATTAGACAGAACTTTAAATTATAGAGAACATTTGCAGAAATTATCAAACAAGATAAAAACTAGAAACTCACTGATCAACAAACTAGCAGCAACTAGATGGGGAACAAGTCAATCAGTCCTGAGAAGATCTGCCTTAGCTTTGTGTTACAGCGCCGCAGAATACTGTGCTTCAACATCGGAGCGTAGTACTCACACTAAAAAATTGGACATCCAACTGAACAAAACAATGCGAATTATATCAGGAACTCTAAAATCCACCCCTATACACATGGCTACCAACAATGAGTGCAATATCTCCCCCACATTTACGACGCAGAGCATCAGCTATGAAGATGATACAGAATCTTCAAACACTTCCAGGGGAAATTCCCCTCACCAAGATTATAAGACAAGCACCAAAAACACGTAGACTAAAATCCAGGCATCCAATCTACAATTTAGCGACTGACAACACTTTTGATATGACTAAAGAATGGAAACAATATTGGTTCAATAACATGCCCGCGGGAGGAGAGCTAGTAAACGACCCAACTCCACTTCCAGGTTTCGATTTAGCTCATAGACGTCACTGGGTCACTGCGAACCGACTGCGATCAAAACATGCTCGCACTGCCCACATGCTCCAACGCTGGGGCGAAAGAACGAATTCGGAATGCCCACACTGTGGAGCAGATAAGCAAGATACAGATCATCTTGTCCTAAAATGCCCCACAACCAGGTTACAAGGTGGATGTCAGACAGTACATGAATGCGATACTGCATTCAGCGACTGGTTTCAAAATATATCCGATCACATCTAAGTTTTGGAGACGTGGAAATCATACGACAATAATAATCCAAATTGCTGTTTTTGACTGTCATCTAACTCCAGGAAATTCTGAGGAACAAATGGTATAAACGTTTTAATTGAAATCACAAAAAAATAAAATAATATTTCTAGTGAGGCTTTTGTTTTTTGTTGTTATATCGCCAGCACGCTTGTTTAAAAGCAAATCGTTCCTGATTTTCTTTATATTATACTATGTTTCGTATGATACCGCTACAAACAACCCAAATTTTCCACGGTGGCCGCCACCGTGCTCTAGAAACCCAAGGTGGCGGCGCTACCCCGCCACCGCCTATGTATGTGCATGTAATGTGTACTCTCAAGTTATCAACTGTAGCTCAGCCCAAAACTATGAGGAATCGTCAGCTGGTGCATGCAGGGTTGCCAGGTACTATCGATTGGATTCGGACAGACATTTTAGGACAAAAAACAAACGAGAGCGTAAAATTGCTAACAAGGTATCAATATCGAGGTGCCAACTGCCATTTTTTGGGCGTTTACGTTCCCTAAACTCAAGCGCCGAGTTTTACACAAATGCAAAGCGGCAAAATATGACGTCACTTATGCGTGCAACAACAAGAACTGAAATCCAAACTTAAAGCCCAACAAACTTTCCATGTTCGAAAAAAATGATATGTTTGAAATAATATTTAGTTGGCAATTGCAACACGTTGCTGTAGCGTTTATCATTGGTTTCGCAACGTTTAAAAAATGTTTCGTCAACTTGTTGCTTCATATCACCTTAGATAACCATTTATTACAATACAATTGCATTGTACACAACAATGGCCTAACATTCACTGGCTGACAATTATGTGTTTAATGTCATAAACAAGGTACTAACCAAAACAAGTTGCACTTTTAAACCACGTTTTGTCGTAAAAAAGGTTTGCAATCTTCAAAAAATAGGAAGGAGACAAAAAGTTATTCAATCAGCAAAATTCCGACATATTAGGACAAAAAACTAAATGTCCTAATGATTTTTAGGCGTCGGACACAGCATGTGAAATTAGGCCAATTTATCGTTTTTTGTCCGACCTGGCAACCCTGGGTGCATGTTCTTTCGGCGGATTTCGTGCACCTCGTACAACACAACGTGGCATTACAGTACATTGTAACGTCACAAAGCTATTTTTGTAATAAATTATAGTCGTACAACACAACGTGGCATTACAGTACATTGTCAAGTCACAAGGCTATTTTTACAAGCACCTCTCGCTATTATGCCACTATCTCTCGGTCCCAAACGGTGGCATAGTATCGAAGTTTGACTGTATCACATTTAATGAGGTAATAGATTGCAGCGACCGATCATTTCCTACATCAAATGTCTAAGAGCACTACGTTTGTGCACGGTAGCAACAGTAGTGTCTTTGCGTCAACGTAATCATTGAGTTGGTTGAATAATGTGAAGGGGTTGGGTGCAGTGGTGGTATTCAGCCGGTTCGCACCGGTTCTATAGAACGGTCTCACGAAATTTTGTGAGATCAGCGAACCGGCTGACAAAAAATTGAATCCCATTGGATGTCGTTCGAAGCAACGTATTTTTACGCACAACTGTCAACGACAAACAATCAACGAAAGGTGACAACATATGGTACACAGCTGTGAGGATTAAAATGCTGAAGGTGCGGACTTCTCATTAGGTTTCTACTCATAAAAATAATAATCCTAGGAAATTTTTGTTCATGCGCACGGTACCTCATCAAACTATTTCATGTTTATTTTTTCCTTTTTTGGCAAACAGGTCATTTCTGAATGCCCTCCTCGACTGTGATCACTATTCTACCAATTTTCATTGGCAAAAAAAATCTATGAATTTTGGCCCAGTTTTTTAGTTTTGTAAAAAAAAACATGGAAAGTTCTTAACCTCCACAAGCAGCCTTCTTTTTAATAGTAAAACTTATTATAACAAAACAAGTACATAAATATATTTAAAAACGAACACAAAGATGTACATGCAACTAAAGTAATTCAAATCAGGTGTGGATATCTTTTTAACACAACAGCAATAAACCCACTTCATTTTACACAAAAAAAAGAACGCAATACTGTTAAAAATCCCATTATTTTGATTTTCCTTGTGCAGCAACAGCATCCATAGCTTTTTTGACAGTTTCTTCATCACCTAAAAACTTCATGGACACTACTGGTTTCATATCATCATCAAGTTCATACACAAATGGTATCCCAGTGGGAAGATTTAAGCCCATAATTGCCTCATCTGACATGTCTGTAAAAGTATAAACCACAGCTTAATGTTGTAATTGTTTAATTCCTGTAGTGTATTACCAGGGCATATACTAGTGTAATACTACCTGGCTTACCACATATTGCCATTTCACATACATTCAGACCCAAATAAATAACCCTTACTAGGATTTACTTTAAACCAATACATCACAAAATCGATTGATTTTATTTGTGGTTATTGTATCACAATAATGATTTGTTAGCACTCATTACCATTGTGAAACTGCGTAGCTTTGAAATTAAAAAAAATGCTTAATGGTGTTGTTGCAAAGGGAAGTAAAGAGCATTTTTGTGTGGAGTTTATTGTGGGGTACCACACACAGCTAAAAAATTCCAATTGGCACCTACATTAGGGACTATTTCATTTTGAGTAAAGTAAGCATACACAAGCATTTTGGCTTGAAACATATTCAACTAGAAGGGTGACTTAGCACATTTTGCCATTGCACATACACTATAACCTATATTGAAACAATAATATATACATTCCCCAAACCCATATTATCAACCATATTCAACAACCTTAGTTGTTTCTGCAGACAGAAACTCATGTCTCCCCACACATGCAAGTTAAAAACAATACACTTCAAAAGATAACCATCAGTAAGTTTGGTGTCGCAAGGTAAAACACTGTGATCGGTATTTGGCATTAAATAAGCATGCTATTGACAGTACAAGCTCTGCAATTCTGATTCAATTCAGACATTGTTTGAAGTTTGTCCTATTCATAGGAAAGAAGAGGCAAATAGTGGCAAAATAAAGTAAAACACAACAATCGACACCTATAACTAGAAGGGTGGCTTAGCACATTTTGTTGTTGCATTTACACTATAACCTATTTTAAAACATCAATATATTTCCTTTGCTTATTTTGTATTGGGTCCCATATTAGCCATCGTCTTTTATAACCTTAGTCGTTTCTGCAGGCAAAAACTCATGGGTCCCCACACATGCAAAGTTGAAAATAATATAAATAAGGTAAAACACAGTGATCGGCACTGGGCTTAAGTAATAATACTTTGCAGAATACAAACTATAAAATTAGATTCACCCCAGATATTGTTTGAAGTATGTCCTATTTAACGTTTTAAAAAAATGACACATTTTAGGGGGCTTGTGGGGTAACTAATTGGGTTTGACACACAAACTAAAAAATATATAAAAACCACAATGACTCAATCAATAGTATTGCAAAATTTCAGCCCAATCCGCCAATGTTTAAAATTTCCACCACTAGAGGTTGTTTTGAGCAACAATCGTTAATGTTTCTGACGTCATAGGGCTGTTAAGAAGCCCCTAACTGTCATGGCACAAAAACGACCACCAAGCAACCCACCAACGAGCAACATACAACTGGTTGCCCTTGTAACACTATTGAGATGTCATTAGGTGTGCCGTAAAAAAATATTGAAACTAGAAGAGTGGCTTTCTGATATACTTCCATTTTATATATTCTATACGATGTTTTCCAATTTACTATACACATCATTTGATCTACACATATGATTGTTTTTGTTAACAAAAACAAATGGGTCCCCATACGCGCGTTTGTGCGGATTTACAGTAAACAAATGTTGCGGTGATTTTTAGATTCTTAAGGAAAAATTTTTAGAAAGCATTAACCCAACAATAAAAAAAATTTGTTCGTATTCTTTTTGCACTATTATTAAGTGTATACATAACAAATTTTTTTTCATTTAACTTTGTTTCGCAAAACGAGTACCATTGACCTGTAGTAACCTCTCAGTGTGCACACGCCAAACGACTGTTTGATCTTTTGACACCGTTTTCAATAGCATGCCGTCCTTAGTGTTCAACAATACTGTTAAGCCTAATTTATACGTGCCTTGAGTATTGACTCCTAAATTAATTGTCAAAAAATGCTACGTTATGAAGAAAGTTGAACTGTGTTTGTAATACCGACTAGTTGACCTTAAGTAACCCGTGATCATGCGGCGGCCAACCTGACAACGAGCATTTAAAAAAACATTTATTTGGCAAAAAAGTCAAGTTAATTTTTTCATCTTTTCTTTGAAAAACAAAGTTTTTCTTGACATATACAAAACCGAAGCACGGTTATTAGGTTTAAATCACGTCATAGGTGTAAAACCTTCGCCAAAACTAAAAATGTGAGTGATAACTTAATAAAACGACATAGCATTGCTGTGCAAAACAGCTGATTTCTAATCACTGAAACGACGTCTCGTAAAACGTCTGTCCGACGTCAAGCTGAGCCCTCCCGCTATCGTAAACCAGTGAGTTACTTTCTTGGGACTTCTGCCTACAGTGTCTTTCTTGACCAAACGAGCGTTAGACACATTTACGTTTCGGGTGCCTGTGGGTGAACCTCTGGGTCATTCGGGATCAAACTTCTAGAGGATCAAGTTCAGATTGATAACTAGAACAGTGGCTTTCTGATATACTTCCATTTTATATATTCTATACGATATTTACCAATTTACTATACACATCATTTGATCTACACATATGATTGTTTTTGTAAACAAAAACTAATGGGTCCCCACACGCATGTTTGTGCGGATTTACGGTAAACAAATGTTGCGGTGATTTTTACATTCTTAAGGACAAATTTTTAGAAAGCATTAACCCAACAATAAAAAAAAATTGTTCGTATTCTTTTTGCACTATTATTGTCATGTAATTACAAAAACATTAAAAAAACGTAACAAAGACTTAAATCTAATCTCTTGCTTTAACCCAGATATAGTCCTCCAAGGTCGGGCAATTTTTTTTAGAAAGCTGTAACAGTTGTGTTACAGACACTTTAAATTAAAAAGCAATTTGCTACAAGTGTATACATAACAAATTGTTTTTCATTTAACTTTGTTTCGCAAAATGAGTACCATTGACCTGTAGTAACCTCTCAGGGTGCACACGCCAAACGACTGTTTGACCTTTTGACACCGTTTTCAATAGCACGCCGTCATTCGTGTTCAACAATACTGTTAAGCCTAATTTATACATGCCTTGAGTATTGACTCCTAAATTGATTGTTAAAAAAACGCTACGTTATGAAGAAAGTTCTGAGCTGTGTTTGTAATACCGACTAGTTGACCTTAAGTAACCCGTGATCATGCGGCGGCCAACCTGACAGCAAGCATTTAAAAAAACATTTATTTGGCAAAAAAGTCAAGTTCATTTTTTCATCTTAACTTTTATTAACAAAGTTTTTCTTGACATATACAAAACCGAAGCACGGTTATTAGGCTTAAATCACGTCATAGGTGTAAAACCTTCGCCAAAACTAAAAATGTGAGTGATAACTTAATAAAACGACATAGCATTGCTGTGCAAAACAGCTGATTTCTAATCACTGAAACGATGTCTCGTAAAACGTCTGTCCGACGTCAAGCTGAGCCCTCCCGCTATCGTAAACCAGTGAGTTACTCTCTTGGTACTTCTGGCTACAGTGTCTTTCTTGACCAAACGAGCGTTAGACACATTTACGTTTCGGGGGCCTGTGGGTGAATCTCTGGGTCATACGGGATCAAAATTCACATGGACCATCTTTAGACCAATATCTGTAATGTGTGTAAAATTGAAAAAGTTTGAACCATTCTTTCTTGACCAAAACGTGGGAACAATAGCCGCGCTAAAAATTTCACGTTTTGGGGTGCTGTGGGTGAACCGAGGGATCAAACGAGGTCAACATTCACATGGACCATCTTTAGACCAATACCTATTATGTGTGTCAATTTAAAAAAGTTTGAACCATTCTTTCTTGACCAAAACGTGGGAACAAATCTGCGTTAGAAAGAAAAAAAGAAAAAAAGAAAAAAGAAAAAAGAAAAAAAGAAAAAAAAAATATAGACAAAAACAATATGTGTCCCCTTCAGGGAAGGGGACCCATAACTAACATATGTCCAAATTTAAATAAATTTAAAGCACTCCTTCTTTACCACACGAGTCTTCTTTACCACACGAGCGATAAAAACCAGCGTTAAAAATTTTACGTTTCGGGGGCCTGTGGGTGAACCGCTGGGTCATTCGGGGTCAAACTTCTAGAGGATTAAGTTCAGATTGATAACTAACATATGTCCAAATTTAAATAAATTTGAAACACTTTTTCTTTACCAAATGAGCGTTACAAACCAGCGTTAAAAATTTTACGTTTAGGGGGCCTGTGGGTAAACTGCTGGGTCAAACGGAGTCAAACTTCAGGAGGATCAAATTTGGATTATTATCTAACATCTCTGTAAATTTGAATAAATTTGAAGCACTCTTTCTTGACCAAATGCGTCTCACAAACCAGCGTTAGACAGAAAAAAGAAGAAAGAAAAAAAAATACGGACAAAAACAATATGTGTCCCCTTCAGGGAAGGGGACCCATAATTAAAATTAATCAAGTAGAGCAGTAGTACCAGGTGCTTAGACCACTAGGCCAACATGCTCCACGTCTCTGAGATGTTCAACTAGGCTATTTAACTATGAGAGTGACCTGTATAGCGGCTTTATGACCTCATAGTTAGTGCCTTTGTCAGCTAATTTGCTGTGCCATTTTAAACTGAAATAAAAAAATTCAAATATATTTTTATTCAAATGTTCGAAGTGCGCCAAATAATTTTTGTTTTTTCTAAAATGCGGCTTAAAAGAAAAAAGTTTGGGAACCACTGCTTTAGGGGCTTGTGGGATAAATGTTAGGAGTACAGGGTTGAACACAACAATCGACACCTATAAATGGCATACTATACAAGAAATCCAAATTTCAGCCAATTCTGACGCTGTTTACAAACTCAACCATTTTAGGTGGCTAGCGGGGTAAATACTGGGGTTATCAACAAAAACAAAGTGGGATGCACATCTACATACCTATATCTACCATCTGTGTAAATTTCATCCAAATCCATCTAACATTTGATGGAAAAATGAGTCGGACAAACTTTGGGCAGAAAATAACCCATTTTAGGGGGCTAGCGGGGTAAATACTGGGGTTATCAACAAAAACAAAGTGGGATACACATCTACATACCTATATCTACCATCTGTGTATATTTTATCCAAATCCATCAAACATTTGATAGAAAAATGAGTCGGATAAACTTTGGGAAGAAAAAAAAAGAAGAAAAAACAAACAATTTGAGTAAAATCAATATGTGTCCCCTTCAGGGAAGGGGACCCATAAAAATATGAAACCTCAATGACTCAATCAATAGTACTGCAAAATTTCAGCCCAATCTACCAATGTTTCAACCACTAGAGGTGTTTTGAGCAACAACCGTTAATGCTTCTGACGTCATAGGGCTTTAACAACCCCTAACTGCCATGGCGCAAAAACGTCCACCAAGCAACCCACCAACGAGTAACATACAACTGGTTGCACTTGTAAGACTATTTTACAAACTATTTTACAAAAAACAAATTCGAGTAAAATCAATATGTTCAGGGAAGGGGACCCATAAATAGCAAATTCTACAAACTGTCCAAATTTCATCCAATTCTGACACTGTTTAAAAACTCACCCAGTTTAGGGGGCTAATGGGGTAAAGGTTAGAGCTATTGAGTGAAACTTAACAACTGACACCTAAAAAGGCATAAACTACTAACTGTCCAAATTTCATCCAATTTTGACAATATTTACAATTCTCACCCATTTTAGGGGTTAATGGGATAAATGGTGGGGCTACAGGTAAACACAACAATAAATGGCACATTCTACAAGCTATACAAGTTTCAGCTGATTCCGACAGTGTTTAAAAAAACTCACCCATCTTAGGGGGCTAGAGGGTAAAGATTGTAGCTGCAGGGTTAAACACAGCAAACAGCTCCTATAAATGACAAATTCTACAAGCTGTCCAGATTTAATTTATTTCTGATATCGTTTTAAAAAACTAACCAATTTTAGTGGGTTAATGTGGGGTACTGATGGGGTTCTACAACCTAAAGTATAAAAACATAAAATATGAAACAGCAATGACCTAATCACAGTCCTGTACAAATTTATCCAAATTGGTCAATGTTTACAATTTTGACCACTAAAGGTGTTTTATCAGCATTCGTTAAGGCTTCTGACGTCACAAGGCTGTTACCACCCCCTTTACTTCCTGTGTGAAAACGTCCACCAAGCAATGCATAAACAAATGTTCTGTTACCTTTATTACACTATTAAACCACATAAATCTTTCGTTTGTGGTGCCCAGCAATATATAAAAAACGTTTTACACTATCCTAATCAACCAAAGATATACACTGGTCCCCTCTGGACGCCCCCCACACCCCTTTTTTGGGTTATGGGCCACTTTACCCACATTCAGAGGGTCCAGTTTAATAAACCCTGCCTTAGACTGACAAGAATAAACTAATTTAGTCTACAAATGGTCTTAAACCTTACTTACTGTCAAGATACTTCACAATTCCACGCAAACTGTTTCCATGTGCTGCAATTATTATTTTTTGTCCAGATTTGATGCTTGGAACAATTTCATCATTCCAATATGGCAATGCACGCTCAATTGTCATTTTCAAACTCTCACATTTGGGTATATCAGATTCGGACAAATCTTTATAGTTCTTGGCAATTTCCTCATAGTATTTGTGACTTTTGTCCATTTCTGGGGGAGGAACATCAAAACTTCTTCTCCAAATATGAACCTAGGAAAAAACAAAAATACAGAACACTAAAATAATGGCTTTAACAAAAGAATCCAAAAGCCAGGTGTTATTTTATGATGTGGGATCTTTGAATACGTTTAGCAGGCATTCTAAATTTTATAATCTACTTCCTAGTTAAATCAGTATTTTGAAAATGGCTGTTGAAACTAGCTACAACCATAAGCTGCTCACACACAGTTTGTGCAAAGTGGTTAAAACTACTTTATCTACCAAATACTTTCACACCAAAGTCTTAAAAAAGTATGGTCAAACTGAATTATTCAAGCAAAACAATACAAACCGCACCTGCTTATCTCCATATTTTTCAGCTGTTTCAGCTTTGTTTAATCCAGTTAACTTGCCGTAATGTCTCTCATTTAACCTCCAGGATTTTTTTGTGTTTAAATCTTCTTGATTTAAAGCTTTCAAAACTTCTGTCAGTGTGTCATTAGCACGCTTTAGGACTGATGTGTAGGCAACATCAAATTGATAGCCTTCATTCTTTAAAGCAATTCCTGCATCCTTAGCTTCTTGAACACCTACCAAAAATTATATCGCTGTAAGATTCTGCACTTAAACATCAAAAGCTAAAACAGGAAAAGGCATTTTGGATCAAGCAAACAGTTCTTCATAAAGAAGCTTCTATATATAGAAGCAGAATGTGATTATGATAACATACCAATTACAAAAAAATTGTTTTCCTTTAAGAGCTCATATTCTAATTTTAGACTAGCTGCAAAATGCCAAGCAAATAAGGTTGGGATTGAGTTTTGGATAAAACAAAAAACACATAAAGTTGTTTTACCTTTGGAGCTTAAACTAGCGTCAAACCAACCACAGAATTTGTTCTCTTTATTCCACTCACTTTCCCCATGACGTATCATAACCACTTTGAACGGCATTTTAAACACTTTTTTAGTGACATACAAAAGTAATATATATGTAATACCTGTAACACAAACGAAACTACAATCCAGCTGGTGTCAACTGTAAAGTAAAATCAAAAATAAACCTAAAGTTATAGTTTTTCCCTTGCAAAAAATTAAGTTCATCAGTACTGTGGCAGCGTCGCTCACTTACTTTGTGAATCGTGTCCGTAACATACATGCATATACAAGCAAACATTTCGTCTACACAAACCTAAAATGACGAAGAAGATTACACGGCTTCGACCTTGCAAGGTCGGTCAACTAGGTAGAGCTACTAACACGATACGTTTCTCCTGATCCAAAAGTGCTTAATTTTCGACAGGTGGCGCAAAGAGCACTTTTTTCATTTAAAACGGTATATCTCAAAAAATGCTAACGGTTAGGGCTATTAGGGTTGGGGTAAGGTATTAGCACTTAAAATTCAATAAAACTAACCCAAAAAATTAGTTACTAATGTACAAATTTTATGTAAATATTTCCCAACCCAGCCCATTTATAGCCGCTAAATAAATAATTCAGCTCTTTACGCCCCCTATCGAAAATTAAGCACTTTTGGATCAGGAGAAACGTATCGTGTTCGTGTTAGTAGCTCTACCGGTCAACTAACATCTGGCTACACAGTACACACCGGTACGTGCAACACGCACGAGTGCGCACATATGTTAAGCCGATGACATCACCTACTTACCACTGGTGTGAAATAGACAAACACGAAGGTCATACAGCTTGCTGTTGTTGTTTTTTCATGTAAGGATTTGGGGTTCGTCACGTACCATTTTTTCATTTATTGACATTGGTTTACGAAACTTGAGTGATCTACCTTACAAAAGATATCAAACATACCCCCCTCCTCTCGGAATATTTGGTCTACTGTGAGTTATGGTGTTAATCCAGTGGTTTTCAAAACCTTTAAGCATGCGGCGCATTAACAAACATAACTACTGTCTGCAGCTTAAACGTAGCTAGTTTAGTACAATACAAAAATACTCCACAAAATAATTTCATGGCCAATTATTATAAATAGTCATATTTATTGTAATGCATGAAAAACAGTAGCCATCCCAATATCATAATCATATTCAACTAAAAAAAACACATGTGCCCAATTGCAATTTTGTTTCAAGCACAGAAAAATAATAAGTCTATACATGATAAAATCCTACAAGAGCATGGTAATAGAATATTGAAAACAGAAATGTAAAAATGTTACGCAGCATTATAAAAACATTGGACATTTTAATGGTACTTCAGAATTGTGGTCATTCACTTTCATGCACATCTTTATCTTCGTTATAGGTTAATGAAACAAGCTCTTGAGATGTGCAATCATAGCCCACATGAAAAGTGTTTTTGACAGTTTGTGTTTTAGTAGTTGTTTCTCCTTGAATTACTTTTCGTAATTCTTTTAAGGAAACAACACCAACCAACTTTCCTGTGCTTGTTACATAGGCTTGATTTAAACCCAACATTGAAAACAATGAATGTACTTTGTGCAGAGAAGTATGCTCAACCAACTGAAATGGAGCAGGATCAATTGGACATGAATCAAAGTTTACTTGCTCTTTCAGCAATTCATTTGCATATGCATCATGCGACATTGAACATTCTGCTCTATTTCCCAAATCCTGCAAATCTGCACCAGCAGAGTGTCGCTTTTCATTTTTTAAAACAGTAGTTTTTGTTGTGTGTTTATCACTTTCTTCTTTAATTTCTTTAAATCTTTTGTCCAATAAAGATTGCAGTGATGCATGTTTGATAGAACCAATTAAAATCATGGATGTTGAAGAGTCCACAAGTGGAAATGTTTTAAGTTTTGATGTTTGCAAAAGACACTGCAAATCTTTAAATGAAGAAGTGTAAGCAACAAATTGAATACTTTTAACCATAAAATCTTGCACAACTGTTTCATACAGCTTCCTTTTACCAGGAATAATATCTGGCAAATATGGAAGTCCTTTGATTTGAATAATACTGTCATATATTGAAGGTTGCAATGATTGTGCAATTGCATTTGAAATAAGGACTGCAATCATTACCGGTAAAATGTGTGAAATTTGTCCAGTTAACTCAAACACTATAACTGATGTCGATATTGTGTGTGTAACACCACCTGCTAGACTTGCAGCACCAACAACAGCATAACCTCCTGGTACAATTCGAAACACATTATTTCCACTATAGAAGCCATCAGGATAAAGTGCTGCAACACTTTCACCAACCAATCTACCGAATGCTGCTCCAATAAGAAATACAGGCATAAATACACCTGCAGGGATAGCCAAAGTAATTGCAACAGCGGTCATGCAAAAATGAACAACAATAAACAACACCAATGTTACGAATATATTAACAGATGGATGTTTCCAACCTTGTTGAACATCTGACAGAACAGATTCATCAATATAACCCAGTTTGGCCCATGTTTTGTTGTCAAAGAGTGTGTCTAGTGCCTCTGTTAAGGTTAGCTCACCAGCCATAAATTGGCCAAAACCACGAGGATAAGTTAGTGAACTGATGACCAATGATACCAGTAGTGGAAAAATAAATCTGTTTTTCTGCAAAAACAATTTTACCCTGATATGTTTTCTGCTAAAATTGACAATGCCCCTGTGTATGTATACAAACAATGCACTTGCAAATCCACAAACAATTCCAATTGTTCCAAAGGCAATGAGCTCTTGTAAATCAAACGGAAATTCAACTCGAAAGTTTGTTTTAAACAAGGCAGTAATAGTTTCCTCTTCTTCATTCCATACTGCTAGTAATCGAAATGCAAGTGCACCACATACCGCACTAAAAAAACCTCTCCAATAATTACGGACAGCAAAGTAGGTGGCAGTAACTTCAATACTAAACAAAACACCACCAATTGGTGCAGCAAAATTACAAGCAACGCCAACAGCACAAGCAGCAGCTAATATCTCATATTGCCTTGAATCATTTTCAAATGAATTTGGCAAGCGCACAAACACTTTGTTTAAAAGTGTGGCACAAATGCTTGCAATATGCACAAATGGACCTTCTTTGCCAATAGGCAACCGACTTCCCAAAGAAGATGTCAAACCAATCATTTTTGCAAGCAACACCCGAAATGTTAGATATTCATGTAGAACAACTCCTCTTAAAATTGTTTTCATTTCTGGAATTCCTGACCCAACTGCCTGTGGTGACACAATGTGAACAAAACCCACAGAAAATGCAATAAATACCAATGGAAAACATACCCAAGCAAGATATTGAAATGCAACAAAATTTTCCAGTTCCTTATATAACCAATAATGGGCCTTTTGACATTTTTGTATCGTGTAATCCATCGCGAAACTCAGCAATGCCATGGTGATTCCCAAAAGAAGTAGAAAAACCCACTCTAGCTCAATGTAATATAAAAAGCAGTTTTTAAATGTCACATAGCACCGTTGGCATGATTTTAATACATCCCTATTTGTATGGGATACAGCTAATGGTGCTTGAAGCATTTTTGTTTTTTCATGCTTTAAATGACTTGCATGTGATTTGGCAAGTTTCCCAAGCTCTTCTGAATACTTTCCATACATAAGGGTGGGCTCATAATCCATGTGAGTTTCACCATCATTTTTTATTTCAGACATGTCTTTAATGTTACTTCAGGCTACAAAGAGTTGAAAACACCACTCATTCAGACATGGAATCTGAATGATACTGCGTTGCTTTGAACAGCTCTCCTATAATCCCTTACTATTTTTTTGCAAATAAAAAAGTAATATTAAAATGTGTTTTCATTTCAATAAAATTACAGTCATCTAATATTATGGTAGGGATACCTTTAAATCAGTTTTCAAAACTTTTTAAGCATGCGGCACATTAAAGAACTGAAATTTTCTTCCGCAGTACTCCATTTGATATGACAAACGGTTTGAGCCCAAAGTTGGGGATGCAAGGGCATGTCTAAAAGACGGGAATACGGAAATCGAGGTCTAAAAGACGGGAGAGACGGGGTTACGGCTTACGGGACAGACGGGAAAAGTGCCAAATTAAAGACGGGAGAGGCGGGACTACGGGAAAGCGCATATTCAACATAATTAAAAGACGGGACTAGGTGAAAGTTCACACACAGTTCCAGTGGCGTAGGCAGCCAAAAATTTTGGGAGGGGCCAAATAATTTGTTGTCTAATATAACTTTTTGCTAACGTTTGGCGTGCTGTTACCAAAAACATGACTTGCCAAACTGTGATTCGACGGGACAGCCAAACGCTTTATTGATTTATTCCATGTATGCATAAACTAAAAAAGCATGGATTTCGGCTTACAACTTGGTGACAAAAGTCATTTTTGGTAATTTATATATTCCTTTGATAGTTGAGAGACGAAACCACAATGATGAGGGACGAAACTACACCAAATAAAAGTTTATCAATGTACAACTTTGAAAATTTGGGAGGGGCCATGGCCCCTTTGGCCCCTCCCTGGCTACGCCACTGCACAGTTCTTATGGCGTTAGACGGGACTACGGAAAAGCATTTGTTAGACATGACTACAAGACGGGACTGGGTGAAAGTTCACTTATAGTTCTTATAACGTTAGATGGGACTACGGAAAAGCGTTTGTTCGATATGACACTAAAAGACGGGACTGGGTGAAAGTTCACACGCAGTTCTAGCGTTAGACGGGACTACGGAAAAGCATTTGTTCGACATGACTAAAAGACGGGACTGGGTGAAAGTTCACACGCAGTTCTTATAGCGTTCGACGGGACTACGGAAAAGCGTTTGTTAGACGTGACTAAAAGACGGGACTGGGTGAAAGTTCACACGCAGTTCTTATAGCGTTAGACGGGACTACGGAAAAGCGTTTGTTCTACATGACTAAAAGACGGGACTGGGTGAAAGTTCACATATAGTTCTTATAGCGTTAGAAGGGGCTACTGAAAAGCGTTTGTTAGACTCGACTAAAAGACGGGAGTAGGTGAAAGTTCACACGCAGTTCCTATAACGCTAGACGGGACTACGGAAAAGCGTTTGTTAGACATGACCAAAAGACGGGAGTAGGTGAAAGTTCACTTATAGTTCTTATTGCGTTAGACGGGACTACGGAAAAGCGTTTGTTATACATGACTAAAAAACGGGACTGGGTGAAAGTTCACACGCAGTTTATATAGCGTTAGACGGGACTACGCAAAAGCGTTTGTTAAACGTGACTAAAAGACGGGACTGGGTGAAAGTTCACAGCACGCAGTTATTATAGCGTTAGACGGGACTACGGAAAAGCGTTTGTTCTACATGACTAAAAGACGGGACTGGGTGAAGTCAACACGCAGTTTCTTTGCGTAATTAATCGGCACTACGGAAAAGCGTTTTTTTTAATATGACTAAAAGACGGGACTGAGTGAAAGTTCAAAGGTAGTTCTTACAGCGCTAGACGAGACTGGATGATTAAGGATTGCACTTAATTTCTTAGCAGCACATTTCCTGTTCTTTTCGTGGTTACTTTGACAGGTCCCTGAAAGAAGACTTGATAAAAACACAACTTCAGATTGATGGCCGGACAGCGACAACAAATGCCAGCGAAAGTTTAAGTCTGAAAATAAATTTGCCTCCCATTCATACGCTTGAAAATATGGTTGACGAAACATGAAGTTCAACTAATCAATGAATCCAAAACTTTGACTAAAGTTTGCAGAGCTAGTGCAAAAACATGAGCAGTGCCGTATTACGCAAACAGGAATAGCGCGACTGCATGTTAGAGAGTTTCCTAAATTGTTTTTCCATACTAAGCAACATTCCCCTCGCCAAAACTGTGACATAAAAGCTCGTAACTGGCTTAGGTTTATTCCCAGCGATGCGAAGGTTAAAAACGTTATGATAAGTCTAAAGATTAACTTTTATGAGCAGCTGAGAATGTGGAACAGTTGTAATTGCCCAATATTTCCGCTCTCGATAAAATGAATGCTTTTCGCCCCCTTTCGAAACAAACGACCAACCCAACCTGTGGGACAAATGCGACGAGGTAAAACTCGAGAGAAACAGTTTTTTGCAACACCTGCTTACCTGACCAAAAAACGTGGTCTGCGCTTAACTTTTTAATCGGACACATCAGAAATAAAAATTTGATAGTTTTTGGCTTTGTTTCGTGCTTCTTTCTCTTTTGCATTGTTTACAACTAGTGATGAACCGAACCCATCCAAAAAGGATCGGGCCGAAACCGAAAATTTGGCCGAATCAGACCGAACCTAAAACTCCCTTTCTTATGGATGTTTTCAACTGAACCTTTGTGTTGTTAATGCGAGTGAACTGAACTATGACAAACCAAAGTCACTTTTACAATACGAAAACATTACTAAACTTATATTATCTAGACAACGTGGCTCGTTATATTTTATAGAAGCAGAAATTGCTTAATAATGTTTCGTATTAGAGAAAATGAAACTTGGTATGAATTTCATGCAATCAAAAAGTTCAGTTTAGGCGGAATTTTTAAAAAAAGTTCGGGCCGAAACCGAAACAGCGTATTCGTCCGAACTGTTTCGGCCAACTGAAACTTCGGTGCATCACTATTTACAACCTTCGAAGATACAACCAGCATTAACAGCAGAGTACAACGGAAGAAATTGAAATGCCGTAATAAGTTTAAACTACAAAGAGCATCCTCCGTTTTCAACAGGTGTTCAAACGCAAATATAACTTAGTGGTCGCACATTCCTCGGCCATTATTTAACAAGAAATTAGACTCCCACATTTGAGGCCACCCATTGATATAGGAAGCAACAAATTGCTTGATATGGACACGTCGATCAATCAAGTCAAACCAATGGTGCCTTTTTCGCGCACTAAACATGTGTCGTGCCACTGAACTTTCCCAGTCCTGTCCAATGCTATAAGAATTATTTTTGAACTTTCACCAAGTTCCGTCCGTCATGTCTAACCAACGCTTTTCCGTAGTCCCGCCTAACGCTATAGGAACTATATGTGAACTTTCACCCAGTCCCGTCTTTTAGTCATGTCTAACAAACGCTTTTCCGTAGTCCCGCCTAACGTTATAGGAACTATATGTGAACTTTCACCCAGCCCCGTCTTTTAGTCGAGTCTGACAAACGCTTTTCCGTAGTCCCGTCTAACGCTATAAGAACTGCGTGTGAACTTTCACCCAGTCCCGTCTTTTAGTCATGTCGAACAAATGCTTTTCCGTAGTCCCGTCTAACGCTATAAAAATTGCATGTGAACTTTCACCCAGTCCCGTCTTTTAGTCATGTCGAACAATTTTTTTTCGTAGTCCCGTCTAACGTTAAAGAAACTATACTTGAACTTTCACCCAGTCCCGTCTTTTAGTCGAGTCTGGCAAACGCTTTTCCGTAGTCCCGTCTAGCGTTATAGGAACTGCGTGTGAACTTTCACCCAGTCCCGTCTTTTAGTCGAGTCTGACAAACGCTTTTCCGTAGTCCCGTCTAACGCTAAAAAGAACTGCGTGTGAACTTTCACCCAGTCCCGTCTGACAAACGCTTTTCCGTAGTCCCGTCTAACGCTAAAAGAACTGCGTGTGAACTTTCACCCAGTCCCGTCTTTTAGTCGAGTCTGACAAACGCTTTTCCGTAGTCCCGTCTAACGCTATAAGAACTGTGTGTGAACTTTCACCTAGTCCCGTCTTTTAGTCATGTTGAATATGCGCTTTCCCGTAGTCCCGCCTCTCCCGTTATTTAGTTTGGCACTTTTCCCGTCTGTCCCGTAACCCCGTCTCTCCCGTCTTTTAGACCTCGATTTCCGTCGTCCCGTATTCCCGTCTTTTAGACATGTCCGGGATGCAAGCCTTTTTTGCACAATGTGCGTGAAAATGTGCAGGTCACAGCGTGCACACATTTTTGGGAAATCTACAGGTCAAAATGTGCGAACATTTTTTTGAAAATGTGCGGGTCAAAATCTGCAGGTACGGAAATGTGCAGGTCAAATGTGTAAAACGTTGAAGCACACAAAAACAATAAAAACATTGAAAATAGAGGGAAAAGCCCCAAACAAAATGTAAGACACGGCACCCGATCCGTCTGGAAGTCCCCGATTAAAATCGGCTGTGTTACGCAGAATAATGCGTTTCTTATCGGGCGGGATTAGAATCTTTAGAACCTGTGTTATAACACAGCCCGATTGCGTAAGGTTTTATCGGTAATGGCAGTGGAGCATTAAATTTGTTTTCTATTGGCAAATATTATTTTTGCTGTGATAATAATCGCAGGTAAATTGGGTTTTATATCAAAATGGCAGTTAATTGTAAAACAGCAAGACAAAAACAAATGCATTCTAAGCTGTGAAATGAATATGTTAAACACTAAAATGAGCCCAGAATCAAGATTAAAGTACGTGATTGGCATCAAGGTTCTGGCAATGAAGCAATGCAAAGAGACCTTTCAGTGAAAAGAATTTCAATTTCAATTTCCTTTATATGAAGCAAAGTGAAGACCAGCACACTGTCATATGAGGGACTTGTAGATTGGATTTGAATTGAAATGATTCACAGTAAGTGGCTGCCTTGTTACTGCCTTTCTAAACTCAACTCTTTCTGTATTTCTGGCTGATGTTATTTTGAATTTTAGCACAGTTAAAACTCCCAATATTGAATATTAACTCTGTTCTATAACACTTAGACTGCTTATTGGTGACTAAACTCAAGCCTCTTTTGTTTAACCCACATGTCAAGTCAAATGAGCATACACTTTATCTTTTTATTGCAGTTCACCATCTGGAAAATGCTTAAAGCTTGAAAAAATCAACAGAAACATTCCATATCAAAAAAATTGAAGAAACTCTTTCATTGCGGAAGAATTTTGTTGACAAAAACAGCTCTCTCTTAAAGTGTCAGCAAAATCATTGATGTATACAACCTGTTACTTGCCTCACAGGAGAAAATTGTATGCCGAGATATGCACCACATACTTTAGTTTTACATGAATCAAATCGGAATATGTGTTATTTCTTTTCCACTGTTCTACCTGCCTGCAAGTTTGTTTATTAGTTCTTATACCCAAATTAAGAATTTGTATTCAAACATTTGTAGGCGTTGATATTATTTTACCTCCATGGTGATTATGGTCTCATGTAAATTCTGAGAATGTTTTGCACTCTGATGTAGAATCGGACAGTAAAAGTGATTCATCAGACATAAATTGAGAACCTCTAGTTTTGACCAGTAGTCTGCATGATAGCATGTTGTAACAATTGTGTGGTTCTACCTCATTTTTCACATGATATCCGGTTTAATTTTCTTGATAATTCAGCAAATCATCACATTTTCAGCTGTACAATATTGTTTCACCTTTTTGTTTTATTTTAGTCTGTTTACTTAAAGATCCTTGTTTGGTATGTACTATGTACTTGCAAATGCAGGTTTTAACTGACCAATCAACCAATTGCTGTGAATGTAATTATTTATTCTCTTCCCATTTATTTCTGCTTTCATATAACTATGGGACTCAACTTGAAAATGTTGAAGTGTGGAAATTGGGTTCATAAGGTGCTTTTTCCATCAATAAAGTGTTGTCCTCACTGTGCATTTGGTGTTTCATCATTTTCATTAGTAGAGCCTTTAACGTGTTTGAGACCACTAACGGCTTGAGGTATATGTAAACGGTTTTTACACGCCAACTCTAAACAACATTCAGTAAACGCTTGCAAAATATCGTCAAAATCTTATCATAACGTCGAAAATGAGAGGCGTACATCATAAGCAAATACATGGCATAAACGCTTTAAAAATGATTTTTGCGCTGTCGAATTATGTAGCCTATAAAAGCTCCAGATGACAAACGGTTTAAGGTAAACGCAAACGGTTTTTACAGGTCAACTCTAAAGTACATCTAGTAAAGCCATACAAAATATCGTTTAAATCTAATCATAACCTCGAAAATGAGAGACGTGCATCATAAGCGAACGCAGGGCATGACCGCTTTAAAAATGATTTTTGCGCTGTCGAATTATGTAGCCTATCAAAGCTCCAGATGACAAACGGTTTAAGATAAACACAAACGGTTTTCACAGGTCAACTCTAAAATACATCCAGTAAAGGCATACAAAATGTCGTTTAAATCTGATCATAACCTCGTAAATGAGAGGCGTGCATCATGAGCGAACGCAGGGCATGACCGCTGTAAAATGATTTTTGCGCGGTCTACCCATATAGCATGTACAGGCTCCAGATTTTAAACGGTTTAAGTTATTATCACATTTAAACGATGTTTTGTATGCGTTTACTAGCTGTATTTTGGAGTTGACCTGTGAAAACCGTTTGTGTTTATCTTAAACCGTTTAAAATGGTTTAAGATAAACATAAACCATTTACCGATAAAACCGTCCGCAATCGGGCTGTGTTATAACACAGGTTCTAAAGATTCTAATCCCGCCCGATAAGAAACGCATTATTCTGCGTAACACAGCCGATTTTAATCGGGGACTTCCAGACGGATCGGGTGGACACGGCAAGAAAATCAATTTTCTGAGACTTCTGAAAAGCAGTGGCCATTCTGCATGACACTTTTGGTAAAAAATATGTAGTCCTATTGTGTTAACAAAACAGATTGGGAAATGATAACATTGATATGATGAGAAAAATAAAATATGTGCAATCAAAGAACCCTATAAAGAAGGTCAACTAGTGTTTGTTCTTTTATGACGTTTTGCGTCGTCACGCTTGAATGACACTTTCTTAAACTTCCCGGGCTTACATTAAACTGTACAGTAACTTCGCTGAAAATAGAGGATTTGTTTGAATCTCTTGTAAACTAGGCATTGTAAACTATAAAGAACCAATTAAATTTGCCAAGGGAGACCTTTTATTGCAAAATATGGACGATGACATACCTGAACAATCGACAAGTCGTAAGTTTGAGGCACATTCGTTTACCACCAGACGCCACGAAAAATTAACTGTAATCGCGGACGCCCTATCCTAAAGTTTGAATCACTGTGGAACTAATCTTGCAATATATTTGTTGGAAACGTTTATAAAGAATAAAAAGGGAGAGGAAATTGTTGCAAAATTTCCGTTGCTGTGCAATGATGCACATAAGTATTTTTTAGAAGTTGTTTTTAATCCAGTGGCTGCAGAGTGCTTGTTGACCCTTCTACAACATATTATCATTAAGAAAGAACTGCCAAGAGCACCTTCTTATGGCCAAATAAAAGCATTTAAAAATGACACTTTAGAGTATATTGGAGGCTATTTAATCAGAAAAACAACAGTGAAGTTTCCAGAGATGACAGAAGCGCTTGAGTGCATGTGTAATCCATCTCCACATGGAAAAAGCTTTTGATTCTTTAAGATATCCTTCAGACGACTTTTTATTCTTTTTGCAGCATATAAGATTTTGAAGCAAACTACGAACAGCAAGTTAACAATATTAACTGCAATAATGTTGGTCAAGAGATAATATGACATTTACTTCGAAAACTTTAATGTTTAAATTTCTGACATGTCAGATGAAGATCCTTCAAATGTCTGCAAAATGTTATCTTATGTTGTGAGTTGTCGCATGCATTTGCCAAAAAGTTGTTTGAAAAAATGTACACAGGAGCAAATAAACAATTTAAGGAAGGGCTATAGAGGTGAACTAAAGAAAAAATAGCAGTACTTAACCAGACTATTTTGATGATCGACTTTTTTTCAAGTGTAGTCCAGGCATTTTTTTCATATGTTGTGTTTCTGCCCTTTATGTGTTTTATCATTTTACGTTGGGTCTGTGTTGTATTCCATATGAAACTTAAAACACATCTGAATTCTGTGATCTTCACCCAAGTGGCCTCTGTAATTTTTAACTATGTATCAATTATGCCAATGTAAACACTGTTAATTTTTTTAGAGAGCTTTAACAAAGTAGCATACCAAGTTTCCAAAAAATGCCTCCAAGTTGTCTTGTGTAAAAGTATGAAATCAAACATATATATTTAATGTCATCTCCTTGAAGTAATTGCCTAGACTATAGACATTTCTATGTACTTATTTGTGGTAAATAATAGTCCAGTACTGGAGTTGCCAAATAAGGTTAAACAAGAACTGCTACTATACTACTTTCCACGACAGTAATTTGTTAACAAACTTTTGCAAAAAAGATATCCTTGCATCACTTGCATGTCAAACACTTTTCAACCTAATGTTTCTGTTGCAAGGCCTACTTTTATTTGTGCAAATAGGAATAACTTTACAAGTGATAAAAAACTGCCTATTGTGTAAAATGTGAATGACATTCTACAAACACTGGTTACCGTTATTTTATTTGTTATTCTGCAGCACAATGCAGGCTGCAATAAATGGTTTATTTGCAATATCAGTAGTTCCCTTGTGTCTATGCATGTTGTAGTGCTAACAAAAATGGCCATTTAAAACAAGTACTGCATTGGTAGCATCACATTGTCCTGATTGAATTGCTGTATTTTACTTTATCAAACATTTTGAGCTTTAATTCCTAATTTAATAATGTTAAATTGTAATTTCCGAACATCCATTGTGTTGAACAAGGTTTAACACATGAAAATCTCACTATTTGTTTTTATTGTGTAGTGAGTGTAGTGGCAATTTGTGCCTGTAAAGCTTTTTTGCAATAAAACTGCATGTTGCTACAAAATTTATCTACTTCTTTGATTTCTGCACCATACAAGCAAATAAAGATATAACTATCACAACCAACTTTGAAATTACAAAATAGTTTAGTTGATATGAAGAGAGCCAAAAACAGCAATTTTGGTCAGCACAAGATGATGCACATGACATAATACATCCTCTTGTCTGAAGGAAAGAGCCATTCTCGTTTAATTTATGCTATAAATGCATGCAAAGTACAAACTACTTTAAATTGCACTAACAAAATATAAACCCCTGCAGATGATTTATTCTTATGCTACAGCCAAATTAGGGTTGGGAGCAACAAAAGGTTTGTCCAGTGGTATTATAGTTGCTAGACCACTTAGAAATTTAGTCATCGCCAGCAGAAAATTAGTCAGGCACGTTTCTTTCTGTGCTCGCGTTCTTTTAAACATTTTGCGAAATCAGCCAAAAATCGTTTTGCATCTTATCATACCTTGTGCCTTTGCAAAACTTGCAGACATACTACATCCTGGCACTGCGCAGTGCGTGATCCCCATTTTACTTGTAAAATGCACTCTTTAGCAATAAGATTTTCTGTTTCTCAGCCTAAACACCACCTCTGTGCTGCATTTAATAAAGTGTCATTCATGCGTGACGAGAACAATGAGTCGGCCTTCCTGGTTATAGAGTTCTTTGGTGCAATGCAAAAGTATGAGTTCTCACATGTTTATGGTTAACTGTTAGTCATCAGTTTTTTAAACACTGCATTTGTAACCACTTTGCTGTATTAACAAAAAAGCATGTATAAGTTGCTTGTAATGACAACACACGATTCAAATTTGAAAATACAGCGAGATGTTTGCAACATTAATGCAGGTCATTGTGTGAAAGAGGCCTGCAAAAACTCGCTTTTTGTGCACATTTTGACCTGTACATTGCTGGTACATTGTGTAAATATTCGCTACATAAGCCCTGTTGCATATTAAGCTAAATTGGTAGCCTAAAGTCACCACAGGGCAGTCACCAGACGGGCATTCAGTCATGCGAAAGGCATAACATCATTTCTCATTACCAAGCTTGCCATTTTCCTTTTTGTTCGCGCAAGTATGATGTTGTTTTTTATAGATATCTTACAATTATGTAGCAAAGTCATTACAGAAAACAAACATTACAAAATATTAACGCTTATTATGCGTTGAAGCCGCCACACACCGTCATTCAAAAAGTCACCACACGGCTACCGATTGGCGGAAAAACTTGACTGACGTTTTGTGCTGTATTTTTTGAAATGAAAAGTCAATTCCTCTAGAAATGCAACATTTGTATAGCAAAGGCATTACAGTAGCCTAATATTAAAAAAAATTGATGCTTTTTATGCGTAAGCCGCCTAACACGGTGGTAGCATTCGGTCACCACACGGGCACCCAAAAAGTCACCACACGGGCTGTCGATTGACGGAAAACCTTGACTGACGTTTTGTGCTGTATTTTTTAAAATGAAAAGTCAATGACTCTAGAAATACAACATTTGTATAGCAAAGGCATTACAGCAGAGTCACTTATGGTGGCTCTGATTACAGTAGCCTAATATTAAAAAAATATTGACGTTTTTTATGCGTTAAAGCCGCCTAACACGGTGGTAGCATTCGGTCACCACACGGGCACCCCAAAAGTCACCACACGGGCTGTCGATTTTTTTTATTTTTTTAAATGAAAAAGCCAATGACTCTAAAAATACAACATTTGTATAGCAAAGGCATTTACAGTACATAGGCTATACTTTTACCGTTTCATAGCCGTTTAATCGTTTCGTTCGTAGCGTTTATTGTTTCGTTAATACAGTAATACTGTACTCCCATGTGTCATAGTATCAAGGGTAATGGGAGGCATAGTAAATATATTTTCTATTGAATTTCGTTGGTGACGATCAAAAGCTTTCTATAGTTACGCAAATTGTCAGACGCTTCCTCGCAATAAAGAATCGGTGTTTTCAGCGGCAAGGATCGGTCTAGCTTTCGGAGTGAGGTATTTTGTTGGACCAGGTAGCCTAACATGGGCGCCGGCACGTAGGGGCAAGAGGGGGCACTTGACCCCCCTTGGAATTTCAGTGTACCTCAATTTAACATAATTTGCAGCAAACCTAATTAAAGTGGCAGCGCGGGGATTTGTGACCTCGTTTAATGCTTTAACTTTTAGGCAACTCAATTGTGAAGTACACTTTTTATACCTTCATATGTAAAAAAATTCTTGATGCGGTAAAGTATGAGCCAAAATTTGCCCCCTCTTGCAAAATTTTCTGCCGGCGCCCATGTAGCCTAACGATTTGTGGTTTAGGAAAATAAACACCGACCTCACAATTTTTACAAAAGAGAAAAGAAATTGGTTTAGTAACAAATGGGAATAAATAAAGTTATGGTGTTCCATGAGGCCCGCGTTTTCTCAACCAGCCCTAAAACATGAGACGTAGTGTTTGGGAACATATTGTGCGGCGTATCTTAGATATTTCTCTCGACACATTATAGTAGGCTACCTACCGCAGCATAATGATTGAAAAAACACTGGTTAAGATTGTGTTTTGTCATTATTGTACGTTTTTAACGTGCTGTGGCGGTGTAATACACATAATTGCGGTGGCGAGTCATTACGGCTTTTTTGCGTGGTTTACACTAAAATAGGGTTACCATATTTGATGATACACAATCCCTGACACATTTATCTCAGTTGTGTTAAACTTTTTTTGCGATCCAAACACTTCTATTACGGAATAAATTTAGAATATTCGAAAGTCACACGGACGGGCGACACGAGAAAACGTTAGGCACGATACTCTGATCCTTGTCAATTAACAGACGCGTATAGGGCCTACGCCGTAGGCTTCTGTTTAGTTGACTATATTAGAATAAGCTCAATACTCCCACTATCCCTGAAACAATAAGCACATATATCTAGGGTCGCCACCTTTTACCACTCTAAGAGCGATTCGGACCACAAAGATCTTTTTAAATTTAAAATAAAGTGCCACTGTACAAACGTTTTTGTGTCTCACGCCATTCGACCCTATGTTTTTAGTTAGTTTCTTGCATATTAGGTACACTTGGCAAACCATTTTTGTCAGGAGTGAAAGCAAATCAAACTGCCTACGTAGCATTGAATGTTGTGTTTTTTCAGACGCGGATATTTATTTCTGTATTTGACGCGTATTATTAGACAACTAGTAACAAACAGGTATTGTTACGCGCGCACACACACTGCAAAACGAAATAGCCTTGTGCATTAACCGCGCTGTGCGCCGCCAGTTTACCTCTTTACGGTTCGCATATTTCCAAAATGTTTCCGAATTCGAACCACAGGGCTTTTTAAGCCAATCACAAAGGCGGGTTTTCCCGGGTCATGTGACTTTTTAACCGATCAGCCTAGTCGACTCATTGAACCAATCAGACGACAGCTTGCGTAGTAACCAGTCAATCAGGATTGTCATTCTGGCGAAATGAAAATAGGTAGAAAGAAGAAATATTTTTCTGCAGTGTTTCCAAAAAAAATTCATTTTAATGTTAAAAACAACTTCTTATTTTTGAAAAAAATAATATCGTTTTGATCTGGATCTCCAATTACGATTTGTAAGCGACCTATACAATTTAGCAAGTGCACCATTTTGGCTGTGAAGTAACGGCTAAGCCCTTGAATTTTACAACTGATTTTAAACACTTTCCGAAAATGAGAATTCTATAAAAATTGGCAGAAATGTAGACGTAAACATGCTTAAAACCTTAAAAGCAAAATAAGGCGCGATTAAAGAATTCGGCGCGATTAAAGAATTCTCAGCAAAATAACTTTTTGTCAAACACCTATACACTTTAGCATGTATATACATTATTGGCTGTATGACGTAACAGTAGGAACCTTAAAGTTTAAAGCTTAATTTAAACACTTTCCGAAAATGAGAATTCCATAAAAATTGGCAGAAATGACGATCAAACCATACTTAAAACCTTGGTAATAAAATAAATTTGGCGCGATTAAAGAATTTTCAGCAAAATGACTTTTTGTCATAGACCTATACAATTTAGCATGTGCACCATTTTGGCTGTGACGTGACGGCTAAGCCTTTGAGTTTTACAACCTTTTTTAAACACTTTCCGAAAATGAGAATTAAATAAAAATTGGCAGAAATGTAGACCAAAGCATGCTTAAAATCTTGGTAATAAAATAAATTTGGCGCGATTAAACAATTTTTAGCAAAATAACTTTTTGTCAGACACCTATACCATTCAGCACATGTATGCATTATTGGCTACATGACGTAAAAGTAGGACCCTTAAAGTAATTTAAACTTAATTTGAACACTTTCCGAAAATGAGAATTTAATAAAAGTTGGCCGAAATGTAGACCAAAGCATGCTTAAAACCTTGGTAATAAAATAAATTTGGCGCGATTAAACAATTTTTCGCAAAATAACTTTTTGTCAGAGACCTATACCATTCAGAATATGTATGCATTATTGGCTATATGACGTAACAGTAGGACCCTTAAAGTTTAAAGCTTAATTTGAACACTTTCCGAAAATGAGAATTAAATAAAAATTGGCAGAAATGTAGACCAAAGCCTGCTTAAAACCTTGACAGTAAAATAAATTTGGCGCGATTAAAGAACTTTTAGCGAACAATATATGTTGGTCGGAGAATTATATAATGTTCAGCAGTATCGATGTGCATGGTTTATTTACCGAAACAGTGCAAAATAATTAACACATAATCTCCAATTTAAATTTATTCAATATTTCAGGGTTTAGGTGTTTTTAAAATATATGAATGTCAATACACACAATAAAAAAACGGTATCAATTTACATTTTATTCACATATGCTACTGCCGAAATTCCTATTCGTTGGGACGCTTTCATATACGTTAAACTTTCGACATGCATTATGTAGTAAATGGCTGCTTCCATGTATAACACATTGTTGGTAAAAAAAGATATGTCGAATGTTTCAACCTGAAGCAAACTGTGAATAATGCTTCCTTGGATGGCTATTTCTGGTTTCAACTCCTTACAAACGCTTGTTTCCTTATATACTTGCTTGCCCATAAGACGTTGTCGGACGCGAAATCGACAAAGTGAATAATCTAAAAATCGCATTAGGTTTTAAAACGTGTCTGTTAACAATGATGTTTTGCTTTCTACGGTTTTTCGAAAAAGGGCATAAACGATAACACTCAAGTTTATGTTTGCCGACCTCAAACGACTTTGACATAGCGGACAAAAGCTGACAATTGACGAATTTGTAAACTTCTGCTACGGAAGCTTCAAGTATCTCTGGACCAGAAAGCGCCACTACCTCTCCCTTGCTGTCTGTCTGCATAAATTCTATGTCCCTATAATCTATTCGTTCCGTAGTGACAACGGCTGATGCGTCCATACGACGACGCTTTCTAGGGACTACTTTAATCGTTTGATCACCCTCGTCACTTTCAGAGGATTGATCTTTACAAAGTGCATTCACTGATTTTTTTCGATAAAACAATATACAAGATCCTGTGGAAATATTTTCCTCAACAGAAATCCCAAAACATGTCTCCCTTCGCTACACGTTCTGCTTTGCTAGGGGGTCCAGCAACCTCATTCACCTTGCCCTTCGCTCCACCGTCAGCTTTGCTAGGGGGTCCAGCAACCTCAGTCACCTTGCCCTTCGCTCCAGTCGAAACTCTTCTGGTGGCATCAAAGCTGGAAAAAGGCGTTTGTGAGATGTTCCGATTAAAAAGTTATTTTGCTGAACATTCTTTAATCGCGCCAAATTTATTTTATTACCAAGGTTTTAAGCATGCTTTGGTCTACATTTCCGCCAATTTTTATTCAATTCTCATTTTCGGAAAGTGTTTGAAAAAAGTTGTAAACTCAAGGGCTTAGCCGCACGTCACAGCCAAAATGGTGCACATGCTAAATTAAATAGGTCTCTGACCATAAGTTATTTTGCTGAAAATTCTTTAATCGCGCCAAATTTATTTTACTGTCAAGGTTTTAAGCATGCTTTGGTCCACATTTCTGCCAACTTTTATTCAATTATCAATTTCGGAAAGTGTTTAGATTTGGCTTTAAATATTAAGGGTCCTACTGTTACGTCATATAGCCAATAATGCATATACATGCTGAATTGTATAGGTGTCTGACAAAAAGTTATTTTGCTGAAAAT
This sequence comes from Phallusia mammillata, assembly GCF_965637545.1. Lineage (NCBI taxonomy): Eukaryota > Metazoa > Chordata > Ascidiacea > Phlebobranchia > Ascidiidae > Phallusia > Phallusia mammillata. The sequence continues at coordinate 11,482,133 of NC_137255.1, forward strand.
TGTTTAATCGCGCCAAATTTATTTTATTATAAGGTTTTAGCTTTTAGGCATGCTTTCGTCAACATTTCTTCCAATTTTTATACAATTCTCATTTTCGGAAAGTGTTTAAAACAGGCTCTAACTTCATACCTAATAATGTACACTGCTGCACATGCTAAACACACCTATCAAAGCTCCTGACTTGCTTAGCTTACTGAACAACACACTTGTGTTACCTAAACGAGAACAACAGTTTTGACTTCAACAATTTTGAATGAATTACTAGAAAGGTAAAATCAACGTACAAACTAACGACAACGCAGAAAAAATGAAACCTGTCACGTCATGCTTTCCATACTGACACGAGGCATTAACTACGTAACAATGACCGCCACAGAACTTTGGAGTTAATGGAATTCATTGCTTGAAGAAGTGTTTGGTATTGGAGTTTGTTTAGGGTTGGTTTGCTGTATAGGAGTAAAATTCATCATATTAAAAACAATAAAAGAAACCAAGCTGTGCACAACCACTCAGTTGTGCAACAAATGCCGCGCATTGAACAGCAGAAGCATAAATGCTGTGTACCTTTTGTATTTACTGTTGTCGTTATTTTTTGCCTTTATATGGAATGAAAAAAAGAAGCAGATGATTTTTCTTTTTTTTCAATTGCCCAAATTGGCAATTTTGCTGATTTTGAAAAATTCCTTACAATATGTACCCTAAATTTCGGACATTTGTAGTGGTTTTATTGGTAGAAATCCTGTCCAGGTATCTATGCCATGTCCAAACATGTACGGGTGACTCCGGACGTCTGGTTGTGTTCAAATACGGCACCTGCAAAATTAAAAGTCTGAAAAATTGTGTGAAATTTTGTGCAGTCATGCGTAAAATAATTTTCCATATCTTCGTCGTTTATTTCGCCAGAATGACAATCCTAGTCAATCTGCCTTGAGCAGGGCTGCCACTCTAGATATTTTATAGCTAGATCTAGATAGTTTTGGTTGAGCCTAGATGTAAAATTTTGGATCTAGATGTTTTTTTACGTTTGTAAAGACCATAGGAACAGTACAAGCCTACAAATGTTCCACCCAGATAACCACAAAATCCTTCACGTTATAATGTTATGACTGAAACAGAAAAAATAGAGCGATAAAAAGGAAGAAATAGGTTTCTTTAGCATCAAATATAGATCAATTTCTATTAAAAACCTTCATATGCATTGTTGTTTGGCTAATATATTACATTAAATTGGATTATTTTATGTTTAGATATATTTTTGAATGTTTTGTTTTTCAATCTAGATGATTCTAGATATTTTTTGAGGTCAAACTAGATTTTTTCATTCACACCAAAGTGGCAGCCCTAGCCTTGAGTTACAATATTTGAAAGTTAAAGTTGTGCTTGGTTTTATAATTGTATTACTAAAATATAAGCATTTTAAAAGGCATTTTTAATAATTAATTATAAGCTTTTTTGTAAATAATCATCTGATATTGTTAAGTGGATTTCCTGCAGCAAATGGTGGAACTTGGAGAAAAATTAGTAATAAAAGGAAATGAAGAAATGGTATTTAGATCGACCTTACAACCAGCAAAATAATGGGACGCATGGCTTGAGTCTTTTTGTGTAGTTTCTATTACTAGCTGGAATGTATACAAAACATTTCTCAACCCTAAAATATTTTGGGGAAACTTTTAAATGCCATCTTAATCAGTTTTGCCAACATGAAGCTGGTGCATCAAATTCAACACTTTGTGTCCTGTGTCTATGGATGTTAAGATCAAACTTTACACCAAGTCAACTAAACATCACATAAGTTGGTTTCTACTCATCCATGTGTAGTAAGTGTGGCAGTTAATCACAATCACTTGCTTAAAGCTGCCAGAAACCTTGGTTAGCTAAAGATCAGTGAATCTACAAAAAAGATTTTCTTCATGTATTTTTGGCAATGATTGTCAGTGTCTCAAGCATTACAAACCCATGAGACCAAGTTGCTTGAATACAGAAGTATGCTAAAGAATCTGAGGCTAAGATCCGCTTTGTAATGTTTGTGCCATTGTAAGGCTGATCATGGAAAGAATCCACAAAATGATGTTACAATCTTCTGAGATAGTGTTTGTGGCTTCTACAACCAATCTGGATCAGACTAATGCCTCATCTACAGTCCTGTTATGTGGTAGTCCAATTAGGGATGTATCAGGGATCAGCACCTCAGAAGCAAATGTATGCAGGCGTTGCATCTGTGGAATTCTTTAGTGATTTGGCCACCACACATCTACACAAGATCATGGTGGCTGTTCAAATGCCATGGAAATCAATCCACCCACTTCATTGTCTGATACCATTGCTGGACCCTCACATAAACCAGTGACTGAATGTCCGGACTACACTGCAGAGAACTTTTTTTAAATTTAATAGTATTCTGAGTTTATAAAGACCAAGCACTCTAGTGACTTTAATTAAAAGGAAACTAAAAAAGCATTAGAAAGGTTTAAGAATTCTATCTCTTCTGCTCATTTCGTTGCACAAATAAGATCAGCACTTCATTCATTTGGAAGAAACTCAATTGGTAACCGCAATACTGGGAGCAAAATACATTGTTTTTTTGGTACTGACATTAAAATTATATATTTTGTTGGTATGGGAGGTACAAAAATTCATTTCCGTTTGTGTTTTACTTTTTTTCCTGCTGCTTTTCCATGTATTTTTGTATAAATTGTTAAAGGATCTTAGATAAAATTGTTACTGCTGGTAGATATCATATTGCTTACTATTATTACCTAATTTGGTTTGTAGATTGGGGCAATTGGCTTTTGATTAATTTATTGGATTGTAGGTTGGGCTATTTGCTATTCCAGAACCTGCATGGATGCATAATCATATTTGCTGTTTAACTATTAGAATTTTTTCCATGCTCCAAAGTGATTACCTATAGCTTAGTGTGCCTTAAGCCACCAGAGCTTAGGCCTGTATGACTGGAATTAAGAAAGAGCAGTTGCGCTGCCAAAACAAATAAAACCTTGAGAAGGGATGGACTACAGGAAAGGGCAGGACAGATCGGAGACATCAAGCACTCCAAGTTAAAAGGCATTTGCTTGACATTTAGTTATAACTAAAGTTATTGTACTAGTAAACATATTGACTATCATGGAGAATGTGATACCAATAGATTATCATTGGATCTACTTTATAGAACAGTGTTGACTGATTATTTTTAACTGTGGTTACTGCATGTATAATAAACAAACTTTTGGAGGACTGTTAAAATGAGTGATATAATGTTTTAATTTAGGTACAACTGTTTTGTTCCATATAAAGAGTTGCAAATAAATAAACTAATGTAAACCATGAAGGAAAATAAATAGCCTGTGTAGCAAGGTCAAGACAAACTAATTTAACTTGCTGACAAATAAGACTGGTCATATAGAGTGCTGTCAATAGCCAAGCTTGCTAACCCTAATTTAGAGTATTGTAAGTAAAAAGGGGTTTTGTTTCATACATGAGATTGCAAATAAAAAAAACACTGGTGTAAACAAGAAAAGATAAAATAACTGAGAAAAAGCTGCTCACATGAGGTGAGATAAGAAAATAAATTTCTGACACTGCTGCATAGCTGTTTTTAGGTGGTAGCTATTCTGTACAACATTTTTTGGGACTATTATCATTTCAATGTCACAAGAAAAACAATAAATATGCTAGCACAAGTAAATCTTCTCATAATTTACTTTATACTGTAGTAGTTTTTTTTTAATCCTGCATTGGCTCTCAAGCACACTACTTCAATTCGCTATTCAAGATCACTTCTGTTTTATTGTAAACTTACGACAAAATTCCAGCATGCACAATAAAAATAACATATACATTGATGGCACAGAACAACATTCAAAACTGAAAATACTGGGAGTTGTTTGGAACAACTATGCAAATGGTGTGCCTAGTGTACACTTATGTCAGAACTGCACTGTGTACAATTATAAACCATTCATCTCTGTAGGTTAAGAACAGTTTGTTGATCCCAAGGTACAACATGCATAATGTGTTACATTGCGTTGATCATAGGTGCTTGCACTAGAGACAATGAGGCATAATACACTGTTTTTATGCCATGCAAACTTGCCTGCATGCAGTGCTCATCATATACAAATTAAAATTTTGACATTGATTGATTGAAGGGGATGCGTTGCTATCCTAAACAAACACATACCATTAATAATAGAAAATATTTTGCACAAAAGCTATTTCAGACGTAATAAAAAGTATGAGTGTATAATTTACCATTTATGAAGCATATATTGCACAAAAGTGATTTTACACTCAATAAAAATTATGTGTGTATAATATACTACTATACATAACCTAATAAACATTACCTTCAGTTCAAACATCCAAAATGCATGAGTCTTCACCATGTTCTGACTTGTAAAAACGTTTTTTTGAATCAAAACTGAACTGACATAAAACTCGCAACGTCGACAATACTGAAGTCAAAATAACCGCTTAGCAACCTAGACGTGACGTAACGGCAACCCGCAAATTTCCGCTGCTGTGATTGGCTGAAAAGCCCTGTGGTTCAAATTCGGAAACATTTTGGAAATATGCTTGGGGGTACGAGATTGAACATCAAGGGGTACGAAGATTCTTGGTTCACAGAGCAGCTTTTATTTAGTAAGAAGCCTCATTGTCTCATAACTATGCTTTTTTACTTCACGCCAGTAATTTCTGTGTGAAATACCGATTTAACGTTTAATTGAGCTATAAAAGCAATTTAATTTAGCAATATCAGGGAGTCGAACCGGAACTGAACCCGAACCCGCGAACCGGTTTGAGCGGTTAATTTCATTAAACCCGAACCGAACCCGAACCGCTAATTACGATTTTCTAAAAACCCGAACCGGAGTTGAACCCTATATTTTGTTTGGCGTTGGACCCGAACCGGAACTGAACCAGTAAAAAATGCAGTCTGTTGTATATTCTGTGATTTTTTTTCTAAACAGCGCACTGAAGAATACGCGAGATAACACTTATAGAGCGTGTCAAAAATAACAGTGCACGGTTAAAAATCTTGTGGGGTTTGATAAGGCCAGGAAGATGATAGGTAGAATTAAATTGAAACGAATGAAAATTTGAACCGGTTTGAAAACCGCAAACCGGTTCCGACCGGATAGTTTGCCCAAACCGGAACAAAACCCGAACCCGAAAATATTCATTTTTAAAAACCTGAACCGAACCCGAACCCTTAAAAACAAAACGAAGTGAACCCGAACCGAACCTGAACCCGTATGACAAGCGGTTCGACTCCCTGAGCAATATATATCTGAAAAATTCCATCAGAATTTTTTTAGGGGTATGAAGAATGCTCTGATCTGACAAAGGGGTACGAGCAGCAAAAAAGGTTGGGAACCAGGCCGGCTGCCACTTTGGTGTGAATGAAAAAATCTAGTTTGACCTCAAAAAATATCTAGAATCATCTAGATTGAAAAACAAAACATTCAAAAATATATCTAAACATAAAATAATCCAATTTAATGTAATATATTAGCCAAACAACAATGCATATGAAGGTTTTTAATAGAAATTGATCTATATTTGATGCTAAAGAAACTTATTTCTTCCTTTTTATCGCTCTATTTTTTCTGTTTCAGTCATAACATTATAACGTGAAGGATTTTGTGGTTATCTGGGTGGAACATTTGTAGGCTTGTACTGTTCCTATGGTCTTTACAAACGTAAAAAAACATCTAGATCCAAAATTTTACATCTAGGCTCAACCAAAACTATCTAGATCTAGCTATAAAATATCTAGAGTGGCAGCCCTGTTGGGAACCCCTGCTATAAGGTATCATTTTCTGCACATATTAAAACAGTAAAACCAATAAATGGTAAAATCCTTGGTTTTAACAAAATCAGTCAGTTATAGGCCTATGTGAATGAATATATATTTCGCTTAAATGGCATTATCAATTCCTGAAAATCAATGAAAAGATTAAAACTATACTAGTGTCGTATATAACTGTTTTGCGAGATTTTATAGGAAGTCAGTGTTTTTTTACAGCCAAAACACTAGAGCTTGCAATTAACCTAACACCCCAACAGGAAATCATTCATCCGACAAGTAGCTCAAAAATAGCACTGCCCAAAAAGATCATCTGTGTTTCGTAAAACTATGCACACAACTAACTGATCTGAGTGGCCCTTTTTGTTCTTCGTAATTAGATACATTAGCATCATCAGTTCCAACCTTTACAGCTATATTAAGTAGGCCTACAACGGTTTCAGATGGCAAGCTTGCAAACACTTATAAATTATAATAGGTGTATAAACAATTGGGTAATGATTAAGTTTTGTGTAAATAAGGCAAAAAGAAAGGCCTTAGTAAAATGTTTCAGTGCAATTAAGTCATGTCGTTTGACCACAGAATTCAAACGTCAGTTCATTTCCTTCCTGTGTTAGCGCCGCCATCTTCTAGGATAAGACGTCTCGAAAGAAACATCGCACACGTTTATAAAATGCGCAACATAGTGTTTTTTCACCAATTCCGACAAAGTATATTATGTGATGTACCGAAAATTTTGTTTTCGTTTGCATGTTTAAATTGTCTAATAGTCTTCACGGACACAACGCAAACAGACAGATCAAAAGCACGCGAACACACGCGTTGCGACGGCGGACTCGCGCACACTGGTGCGCGCAGCCTGCTGCAGCAACAAGCAAAAAACTCTGGCGCGGGCAAAAAACCTGTCCACTTATAGTGTTTAACCTTGCTGACAGACTAAAAGTTAGGATGTTGATAATTTTTCCTAAGTTGTACTATTTTACTGTAGAGCAGACAGAGATATGTGGAAAGTTTGGAATCAGCTGATAGGTTTGTGCTTATGTGGCACAATATTGTTTGGAAAAAGCTTGGGCTACAACGTACAAGCAGATTTTGCATCGTACATTAATGGACCTGTTGTTGGATCACATTTTGGCTATTCTATTGTTTCTCATCAAATTGCTAACCATTCTATGTGAGTGTAGTGCCGATTTGACCGTAGTATGTTTACACGTAAAGTTTAAATCTGATTTTCAGAATTTGGATTGGTGCGCCGAAGTTTTCGGATACAAGTAAGGGACTTCCGAGCGTGGCTAAAAAAGGGACCATTTACAAATGCTTGTCACCTTTCCACAATATGTCAAATGCTGCCCCTTTTTCACAAAATATAAACTGCACACGAGTAAGTTTCAATAAGTTGTCTTCTGGAGGAACCAATAACTCAGGTACGACAATGTTCAAATTTGCTGCATGTGATTATGTATTCGTCTATTAGTTTCGCACGTATATTAACTAATCTTTGGTATCATAAACACCAAAATAAGTTACACTTTAATGATGCGATAGGAATATAATGCCGATTGAAACGCAGGAAATTTCGAAAAAAACTTTTCTGGAATGGCGTTGGATTCTTGTGACATGGAGAAAGCTGGCCTATGCGGCTTTACAAATAGTCCCCAAACAAACCTTACTTGGACGAAGACTTTAAGGTTATTATTCTTTTTTAAACCAACAAACAAATTTTTGTTGAGATTGTAGCTAACTACCTCCTTTCACATATAATTTTGTTTATCACTGTGCCCTCCAAAAATCAATAAACCGTGTATGACGGATAAATCATGAATGACGGTATTTAAAACTTTTTAAGCTCTGGCATCTGGAAGAACAAAAGAAGACGTGACAATAAAGTTTCGTATGGAAGAAAATGCATATACAAAAAAAAGAAATTCGGTAGTTGTGAAAGAATTTCCGGGCCAGCTGGGTACACAGTCAATGGTAGGTTGGTGTATTTGTGCTTTTAATAACTAACCTTTTCCAACATGGCGTTACAGTTTTTCTGACCGAAAGAATTATCTTATTATGTCATCACCATTGCAGTTCTAGTAGAATATTTTTCAAATTTGACAAATATGTTTTAGACAAGTACCTAAATGCTGACTCTGATGTATTTAAATTGGGAGATGCTGAACCAAACAAGAAAAAGTACATTCTGGTGTCGCCATCCATTTTTGCCCAAAAGGGACAAACCCAATGCCTTCGCTTTTGCTTCCATGCATATTCTGCCTGTAAAAGATGCGAACGCACATTAAATGTTACTTTGGAATTTCCCAATTCTTTGCGTGGTAAAACTAGAAATCATGTCTTTCTCTTTGATGGAACTATACATAATGCAAGTGGTTACTGGAATCACACAGAAATCAACATTACATCACCAATCGACGGCTCTTTCAAGGTAAGCCGAAGTAAGCTGCTTTGGATAGCCTACTCAAACAATTAATGTAAACAATGGGAATCCAGTAATTTGTGCCTACTTTTTGGAAAAAATTTGACACCCACAGATATACTTTGAGGCTACGGTTTTCAACAATCAGCCCAAATACCCCTACCCTGGCATTGCTGATATAGTTTTGTCTGACATCAACGTGTCTCATCTTCCTTGCGGAGGTAAGATTGAAACTTGTCGGACTTATGATACTCGCTCGTGCCGCAGAGAAAACGTTTTATCTTGATGAAATATAGTTTGCTTACTTTTTGAAACATGTGTGAAAAGTAATGAGAAAAAAAGCACGTTTAATTTCGTATGCCCATTGACTTACATTTCGTCCTTCTTATACCTATGGATTAAGCATCAATTATGCAAATATTTATAAAAGTTTGTTACAATTTCGTTTGTGTTATAACTGTGGTTTTTCGGTAAAAGTACCCTAATTGCAATGATTTTTTCTAAATTGTAGTAAAAAACCCTTGCGGTTGTGCATACTGCATTTTGGCCACAATGTAGGCTGCTAAACCAAAATTAATGTTGCATGACTACTGTTCTATGAAGTTTATTGGTCTTATGGATTCGTTAAGGTTTGTTGAAAACAAAGTACGCCGATTAAAGGTAAAAAACCCTTTGCCTGTTTAAACCTAACTACAACTTTTTTGGGTAAACTGAATATAGCAGCGTGACATCATTAACAACAGTTTAAATTATAGTAACTTTATTATGTTGACACATAGTTTAAAACACATTTTTGGCGATTACTAAAGTATCATTTTTTGACCACTGTTTAATAGTGATTTGAAGTAATATTACATCATAAAATGTAAGGTATTTTTGAAAACATTAAAAAACAATTTAGAACTAAGAAATCTTTTGTTTACGTATGTTGCGGTAGAAGAGAAAGACGGCGAAGACGAAATTGATGCGGAAGAGTCGCTCGGTCTTACTTTGAAGCTGCAGCAAACAAGCAGAACAAATGCCTCAGTAGCGGTAATAATTGCCACAGCAATAAAATACGATAATGACCGTACTTGTAAATTCATGTTAATTTAGACATGTGGCCCGTTATGGCAACATAACTGTGGCTATGCCAAAGAAGCAAATGGTGTTTGCTACGAAATTGATACGAATAATGCACGTGTATCGAGCATACAAAGAATGCAGCCGATTTCACAAGGTAAATAAAACTATACACAAGAAATCTGTTTTACGTCCTGCATTTAAAATAAACATTAATATATTTTTTAAATTTGGAGAAAGGCAGAGTAACAGAATTTGGCGGTGTTTTAGCTGACGGCGCATAAATCCACGCTAGATTGATAAACCACGGTAATCAACGCGATGCACTAACCGATTTGTTTGGTATTATTGCAGAATGTATCCGGGGCAAAATTGACATTGTTCTGATAGTTGATCAATCCGGAAGTGTTAATCAGTGCAATTTTCAAAAAGTTAAACGCTGGCTACGAAATATTGTTCGCGGGTTCACCTTTGGATCTCCAGAACAGGATGTTGGGATCGTAGTGTACAGTGATGAACGTAAACTATTTAACTATTACGTCCTACTATTTAACTGTTGTTTTTTATTAATGGAACAACGTATACTTCTTTTAAAGAAAAAATTCGAAAAGTTGTGAATCTCGGGTTCTTAGATTTTAAAAATAATGGAAAAATCAAAATGCATAGTATGCTGGCGAGTTTAAGAAATTTGCCCTACGAAGCTGGACAAACATACACAGGTATAATTTTTTGTTGTTGTTAAGCTAAATGTTTTGACAATATTTTATTTATTCAGGTAGCGCTTTAGGAACCGCCAATCAAATGTTGTTTGGATCTAATGCAAGACCAGATGCCCAAAAAATGATAATTTTGCTAACGGATGGTTCAACAACCAAGAAAAACAAAAAAATTTTAAAGTAAACGTTGCTTGTAAAATTGTCACTAACAGTAAATCGTTTTTTTTTTGTCATCAGTTATGGTGGTTTAATGAAATTGCCGGTGTTAACGCGTCAAGTAAACGCGTGGACAGATAATGGCTGAAAGAAAAGCACACAAAAAACTACATGCAAAAGATTTTGTTCAAAACAACGTGTTGTAAATGTCATCTTCAAATCTGTATCTCTTCTCATATGCTTGGCTGCCATGCTACTCTTTTCTTGCATTGACAGTTTTTTGTCAAACATTTTTTTAACAATTATAGACGCGAAACCAACATTTCCCGAAAAAAAGGCGTGACGATTTTGGCAGTTGGTGTGGGAAAATACAACGAAAAAGAGTTGATCACGATTGCAGGGAATGAAAAAAACTTCTTTGCTGTGAAACGCTTTTCTGAACTTGAAAAAGTTCGGGACAAGCTGCGAAAGTCTGTTTCCCAAACAAATTTAGAAGGTAAGTATGAGCATTTTGTATTTGTTGAGACCGCATATGTATTAATTGTGCCACACAAATTTATGTCATAACTAATTTTAACATGCAGGAGGACACGCAAACAACCCAAACGAAACAAGTCAAAACCTACAACAATGCCAAATAGGTTTTTCTGTTCACTATGCAAAGGTAACGTTGCGGAAAATAGCAAGGAATCAGACCAGGAAGATTGCTTATGCGCTTTTTGCTTACAGCACGAGTTGATAATGGGGTCTCCGGGGTGTTATGACCAAACAGGAAATGTTGTCACACACCGACGTGAGAGAGCCACGGTAACGCAGATCATCTAACTAAGTCATGAGTTTCCTTTGTTGTATTGTTTTAACCCTTCGGTTCAATGCAGGTTGATGGATCTTCTGGTTCGGGGGATTTTCTGCAAAATCATAATGGTACTTGCAGAATAGAGAGTATTTTGCACAAACAAATATTAGTATACTGTGACTAAGTAGTGTAATACGAATTAAACTTAAAAAAATCAACTGAAAAGAAATCTGAAAGTGTGATAAACCTATAAACAGAGATTTAATTTCGGCTCTTTAGATACTGCAGATTCTAGTTTATACTCTGAGTTACATCACGAATCAATGGATGCACATCCCTATTCTCAGTTCGAGATTCCAACGCTGGAGCAAATACGCGGCGTTTTTGATACAAGATCACACGAGGGCTATTTTGGTACGATAGAAAGTAATATCGTAGGCCTAATGATCATTTGCTATTTTGGAGCTGTTGCTTCTAACAAAACCCCCTTCTTCCAAAAAATAAAACTGGCGTCCCTAACGAAGCGATGTGCAAGGTAAAAGTAAATAACTGACTGACATAAATAATTTGCCCATAAAAAGAAAGTCACATTGTGTTGTCACTGTTTTTTTCCTATTTTCTGAAGCTAAGATGATTGTATTTTTTGCATGAAATATTTAGTGGATTTTCTTAAAACATTTCCGACTGGTTGTCAAAGAAGAGTAAAATTCCTTTAACATGCCTTTCTTTCTGTTTTTGTGTAGATTTAATTCATGTAGATAACTGTTTTGGACGAAATTCCTGTAGATAACAATTTTAGACGAAATTCTTGTAGATGACAGTTTTAGATTTTTAGGATTTGTGACCGCGAAGGCTAGCCAAGCGCGTCCCGTGGCCAATTGGGTAATGGTAAACAAATGCTTTTTCCATTTTAAACAAATGCTTTTTTGCCACATAAAATCATTTGTTAGTCAACAGCTTATGCTGTAGCAGTGTAGCTGCTTTTGTGTTTCACACCAGCAGTTATCCTCTTGTCGCCGCAAAAATTTTTAAGGGGCAAATTAACGATGTTTAAAATAGATACAAAAATGTACGGTTTGTAGAATACACCATCGCGGTGTTGCGACAGTCGGGTATTATAATATATCCTAATTATTCGAGAAAGAATCCCGCGTGTCCGTATAAACTTGGCAAATATTAAATAATATCCGAATTACAACATAGTGTACCCATTGCTGTGTCTGATCCTACTGCCTACTGGGCTCTTGTTCTAATTGTCTCTGGTAAGTTTCACAAACTTTCAACCGCGGCAGAATTGTGTGGTAATCGTACATAATATACAGCCTCGATTTTTATGATTTTTAGAATCTATGTGAAATTTGTATTTTAGCGGTAAAAATTGATAGTCAGGATTACTTCCCATTTAACATAAACTATTTTTTTCAGGATATTCGGTATCAAGTGGTCTATATTTTGGAAATCAAGAATTCTTTGCATCAAGTGCCCCGCGTTACAACGGTAGTGGTTGCGTTCTTCTATTTTCTTACCCTGGAGGAAAAATAATGGGACGTCACAAAATGTGCGGTTTGCAGGTATGGGGTATTGGTTTTTTCTATTATACCTACCAAACTTGAACCCCTAGTGAAATATAGTTTGGAGAGTACTTTGGTGCCGCCATGGTTACAGAAGACATTAATGATGATGGTTATGACGATTTGTTGATTGGCGCTCCCTTGCACACAGCAAAACACCCGGATGAAGGTCGCGTCTACGTATTTTTAGGAGGAAAAGACATGGTTGGTAAAATACACGGCCATGCTGTTCTACTAACTTACTTTATTGCTTGTTTCTACTTAGTGCCAAGACAAACATTTAAAGTAACGCTTTAGTTTAGAGAGATATTTTGTCGGAGGTCAAAAGATGTAAAAAGATGCGTATGAGCTATTTTTATCGGGCTTTTTATTTATGTTTGTCTTCGTTGTAGTATTTTACCGACGTGAAAAAATGCGTTCAAATTTTTGATGGTGTGATTTATTTTGTTGCCAATATGGCACATCAAAAAACTTTTTTCTGCCGTTATCGCTTTTTATCGGCAATCCGCCACACAAACAAAAGCAAACCTTATAAACACCAAGTTAAGTTATGCATTGTTTAAAGTATCTCGCAAAGATTCTATTGGAGGTTTCAATCAATAAATATTATCTCTTTTAGTCAGCCGATCCTAAGTTTTCTTTGAAGGGAAATGCAGCTGCATTTTCCAGATTTGGAACCGTAATAGCTGCAGTAGGAGATTTAAATGCTGACGGTTTTCCAGGTAGTTTAAGTTTGACAAATTTATGTTATTAGTAGTTTATGTTCCATCTTTTTGTATGATTGGCTGTTTTAGATGTAGCTGTGTCTTCGCCGGCAGAGGCAGAAACGGGTATAGTTTATATTTATCAAGGATGTCGAAATGGCATCAATACGATTTCAAGTCAAAGGATTACTCCGAATCGGTTGCGGCCTTCACTTAACTTTCCACCCCTAAAGAACTTTGGTGTTTCAATCGCGGGCAAAACGGATTTGGACAGTAATGGTTTTCCCGGTAAGAAACGCGTCTTTCAACAACAACAAGAAAACTTTTTATCAATTAACTTTACTGTGCATTGTGTGCAGATTTAATTATTGGCGCGTCTAGTTCAGACGTTGTGGTATTGATGTTGTCTCGCCCAGTGATATACATTAATGTGTCATTAAACTGCGGGGGACCTATAGACCAAAACAATATTTCAAAGTCTCCCTACACTCAAAGCAAGATTTATCTTGGTTGTTTCACCTGCTTTGTTCATTTTATTCAATACGGAAAGTTGTTATTTGACAATGTTGGTAAGTATCATTACTAATAAAAATTTGCTTTTTTACGTAACCTGATTTATCTTTCAGATTTGGAATATACAATATCTTTGGATACTACAATGTCTGCACGCCGTGCCGTATTTAATACCAACAACTTACCGGATTTGCGTCTAAACTTTAATTTGAAAAAAACAACAGTAATTAGACCCCACGTAGTGTGTTTGAAGGTAAGTTAAATACCAAAAAAATTGCTAGCAAAGTTTGTGGCACCTTTTTACATTAGCACTTTATGCATTAAGCAACACGGAAGAAGTTAATATTAAAACTGCCTTTCACAGGCAGGTTAACTTCTTTAGACTGATCTGTAGCTCAGTGGTTTTGTCTTTATTGTAGCTAATCATAAAATAGTTTATGGTTTATTTTTCCACGTTTTAATCTACCAGATATGGTTAATTTTGAGATAAAACCAGCAAACACATTAAGCCAGACAATGCAGTTTTTTTTCATCCGGAGTCATTTTTTGTCCGAAGGGAAGACATGCATTAATTTTTACAATGTTTATTTATAGTGGACAAACGCAAAAGCGATTTGTACTCGTAAATTTAGTATCTGACGGCGGTGTCGAAAAAACAAACAAACTATTGTGTTATAAGTTCAGACAAATATGTGCTAATTTTATTACCTTAAGGAGACAAAATTTCTAATTACTAAGCCTGTTCACATGCGCAAATTTACCCGGGTAAATAACGAAAATTTACCCCGTTTTGACGGAAAAGAGAAAAAGAAAAAAGGCAAATGGAGTAAATTACTGTAAATTTGGTGGGTAAATTTCAAAAACACACCGGGTAAATTTTACCGGATGCTCTTCTCACAACGTCTGTGGCTTCACACGCGCAATGTGTTTTAAAAATTTGTTGGTAGAAACCTTAACAACATGCAAACAGCAACGATCATTAAAAACTTGTTGACTGCTGATAAACGCAATTGATTTTGCATTATATGACGTAACAAGGTCGTGTTGTTTTGTTTTATAAAAGTTTAAATGCTCAGACAATGGACAATAGGCTGAAAATTTAATACATGTTCCAAAATGCGTACATAAAAAAGAGCGCTCTCCAGGAAGCCGTTACACCTAACCGACGCTAATTTGATCCCCGAGAATATGTTTTATTACATTAAAATCAGGGTAATTTTTTCTCCATGTGAACAGAGGGCATTTTGGAGTAAAAATTTACCCTGCATGTGACGTCAGAAATCGGAGTAAATTTTAGGGTAAATTTTGAAATTTACCTGCTCATGTGAACAGGCTTACTGATGCACGTATCGGTACATTTATTTTATATCAGTCCCGCTAAATTTGAACTCAAACTTGTTAACGCGTGTACTTTTATTGTTTGTGGGTAGAAAAGAGCACGAAACTTGATGACACCGATTAAATTATCACTCCACTATGATTTGAAGCATAAGGTTGAAAGTTGGCACAAACGTAATGACACTGGGTCTTTAACATTTGATGTTGTCAGAAACGGAACAAAAAACAACAACACTATTTATCAACCAATGGAAGGTCGACTCAGCCCCATGCTTGATAAGTAAGAGTCTTAATTTGTTTCATGGGTCAAAAATCATAGGCTATAAAATCTTTGATTTGTTGGATGATGAAAATGTAATCTGCTGCAGGTTTCTCTGCAAATAACATATATAGGCCTTCTTACAATCAAAATCATCATACTTTGCAGGTATTTGTCATTAAACGTTGAGAAATTGCTCCCCTTTAGCACCCACTGCAAAAATATGGCTCAATGTCATGCAGATGTTGATTTGGAAGCAATCTTTATTGACCTAAAAACGTAAATATAAACAATTTCATTTGGCGAAAGCATCGCCTGCATGCAAAATTTCATAGAGGGAGGCAGGGAGCACAATAACGTACCAGAGCCTGCTTTGTTTACACGTTGGCAGCAAAATATATGCTCGGTGCTGTCGTTCTAACAAAAAACTGTCATTATACCAGAGTTGCAAGTCAGGCCGGGTTAGGGCTAAGGTATTTGTAAGAAAACGGGCCTGACTTTACGTTCCGTGTCCGCCATTTTTTCAAGTAAAATCACTCAGCTAAGTATAACAATACGTTTCTGGATTTGGCCTAATGCCCACCCTACTCTAAAACGTATTGTTTACCCCATTGTCTACTATTGTTCATTGTGTTTGTTGTCTTCCTCTTTTCTCTTTCTTATCCTTTGTTGCAAGGCTTTCGTGGCCTGTCAATCAAAATTTCGGACTAAACGGGCTTCTCAAAAACGTTTCGGGTTCGGGCCGGACTTCGGGCCGGGTTCGGACTCAGATTTCGGGCCCGCTTGCAACTCTGCATTATACTGCATAAACCATTTTCTCTCAGTGCACGCCTTCTGAGTAAACATCGATTGAAAATTTAAATCTTTAACTTCAATAAACTTTAACTTCAGAAAGACGAAGATAAAAGAAATTATCGTGGGAAAAGAAGATTCGTTTGGCATCAAACTGATAATTAAAAACACTGGCCCGGAAGATGCCCATGATCTTTCTTTGAACATGCAGTACTCAAATTATTTTCATTTTGACTCAATATCGAACAAGGTCAGTAGAAATTTACCTTCTAAATCAACCTTTTTTCCTCTACCGCCCCTTTAGGTCTACATAGTCATAGTTTATAAACGCCCTCCTCAAAACTTTTAAAAATCAAAACGATTTTATTTCAAGTACTATATAAATGCGATAATTGAGAGCAGAATATTTAATTTATATTTTAGCACTTAAAATAAAAAGGTAATGGTTAATTAACATGATACCACTGCAGACAGTGCTCATTGCTTTCAACTTGGTACCAGTGATGGCCAAAACTGCCAATGTTCTGTTTTGTCGAGCACCGAGCATCTTACGCTAACGCTTGGTGCTCGGACGAGAACGGTGTATTGTGACGGTCACAGACCGTTCTCATTTAGCCTATACGGTGTTTTTTTGCTTATATTTAGGCCCCTTTTCTAGCCCCCATGGGTGGAGTTTAAGCTGTAGAGGTCCCTTCTGCATAGCATGTGAGACAAGCCGACGCTAAGTGAAATAAACAGCAACTAATTGAAAACACCTTAGATAGAGTACGCGTGTGCCCACAATTCGTCAATTTTAAAACAGTCACTTTTATTCTTGGGGACCTAACTTTGGTACGTCAGCAGTGAATAAATCACACGTTGAATTGTGATGTCAACAAACCCGTTTGTAACTTGCCAGTTACATTATTGTGTAATAAGCAAGCAATCAATTCATAGTACGATTTTGTAGTCCTTGTCTAACGCTCGGTAGAATTACTAACGTAAGAACTCACATACCGTATTTACTCGATTGTAAGCCGCGGCTTATATTGTTTTTTTAGCTGCCGTTTGTGCGGCTTACAATCGAGGGCGGCTTACATTTTAATTTTATACTGAAATTATTTCTACACTCCAACATTTTCAATTATTTGGGGTTGAAAACATGTATGCATGTACAGATTATACGTCGATATACGTTCTGTTGGGTACAGTTATTAACGTAACTAACGGATATGGGCAAATAGTTATACCAGAGACTACTAAACAGAGACTGCACACTGCCCACTTAGCGACGACATAAATGGGGCGATATCTTTGCCGATACGCAACGGATCGAACTAAAATTTTGTATATAAGTTTGAATTAATTATTCTGATTTTTAGGTATTTTAATCTGATACTTATTAAACTTCACTTGTGTTTTAAAAATAAAAATGTTCTCTGCAAGTATTAAGATCGGTTCCGCTTGAACGCGACCACTAAGATTTCGGCATTTACAATGGAAAAGGATAGGGAAAAGTGGTGTTGTCGTCTGTTTTTTCGTGTTTACGTGAAGCGTAGGCTTTTAAATCGGATATTAATGGTTGGTAAACAAACTAGAATACGTTTTAAAAGATATAAAGGTAAAACACCCATCCGGCCCATGGAAATACAGGCTCAAGGTAGTGGTAGAAAGCGTGATTTCTGATATGACCACATGTGTTTGGTCAAAATTGGCTATAGGTTAGTTTTAAGTTGTGCTGCAGGTTTTTGTCGACAGCTCTTTCCTATACTAAGAATGTATTGACTGAAATGCACTACTCCCAAACAATTTATTTGTCTTAATGTTGTTGAAATGAAAGGGCTGTGGTAAAACTTTTCAGAGGAAGATTTTAGCTGGTAGAGAAAATAAAATTACATGCAGATGGAGTGGTTGCTTTGCCAATTTTACCACATGGACTGGACACAATTAAAAATGCCTTTGACTCATGCAAATGAAAATGTCACAACTCAAAGATAAACAATAGATGAAATATATGACTGAACAATGTACAAAAATTCAAAAAAGTTTGCTTTAATGATGGAATAAACAAAAAAACACATAAAAAAGTAGGCAGTTTTGAAAACAGTCCAGCCTCAATTGTATTTTAAATGCAATACCATAAAACTTGTCAAATGCCTCAAAAATTATATATTAAAACTAATGGCAATATCGATTAAAATAATGCATGATACTGTTTCCAGCTTCATCCTGATCATCAAACTAATATATCTGGGATCAACACCTATGAGATTGGATAGTTTAAGCTGCAAAAATAACTTCTAAAATCACTTTTGTGTAAAAATGTTAAATTGATTAAAAAACAACACAACTACCAGAACAAAAAGCGAAATGGTTAAATTGATTGCATTTTAAATGTGTAAGGCCTGACATGGTCTTTATTTGATGATGACTGATTTTAAAATTTAGTGCCATTCCTTTTGAGAACATATGCTGTTTCCAGTTTCATCCTGATATTCATCAAAATAATGTGTCTGGAATCAACACCTATGAGGTTGGTTAGTCTTAGCTGCTTGAATTGATATTTAAAAAAACACAAGTACCAGAACCAAAGGCAAGATGATAAAATTTATTGCATTTTAAATGTGTTGGGCATAGCATGGTCTTTATTTATACATGACAGATTTTAAAATTTAGTTACATTCTTTTAAGAACATTTGTAACTGCCAGCAATTCGTATTACATCTCTTTTCGCAAATTTAATCTCTAGATGTTGGCAATGATTCATTTTTCGTCATACATGCACATCCGAAAAATTGGTAGCAAATTTCATACATTCAATCGCCACCTATGCCGTTTTTTTTCGCCTGCGGAACGTTTCTTTCTTTAATATGTTTTCAGAAGTAGTCAAGTTGATGTGCCAATCAATAAAAATTAATTCAAAAGCCTACGCTTCACGTAAACACGAAAAAACAGACGACAACTTTTTCCTATCCTTTTCCATTGTAAACGCCGCAATCTTACTGGTCGCGTTCAAGCGGAACCGATCTTAATAAAAATCGCAGTGTGCAGTCTCTGCTTAGTAATCTCTGGTTATACCATATAACAACAGAAAGATGTATTAAGAAACAATCGTATCTAAAATTCCAGCGTGCGGCTTACAATCAAGGGCGGCTTACATTATTTTTTTAACACCTCAACATGCGGCATACAATCGAGGGCGGCTTATAAACGAGGGCGGCTTACAATCGAGTAAATACGGTAAGCCAGGTTCGGGAATTGGCGCAGCTGAGCATTGGCGTTTATGGTGGGTGGAGCTACTAACACCATACTTCATGGGTCACCAAACAGTGCCTAATTTTGGCGCAAAGAGCACTTTTTTACATTTAAAACATTATCTCCAAAAATGCTTGCGGTTAGGGCTATTAGGGTCGGGGTAAGGTATTATCATTTGAAATTCAATAAAACTATAACCCCAAAATTTAGTTACTAATGTAAAAACTTATTTCCCAACCCAACCCCTCTTTAGCCGCTAAATAAAAAATTCAGCTCTTTACGCTTAGTCACTGCAACCGAGCACCGAGCATCGCATAGTGCTCGGGTTCTGGCTCGGTTAGGCCAATCACAACTCAAATACTACCTACAAATTTTGACCGACAAATAACGCATTGTGATTTACACAAAATACATTGTGAAAGCATCATCAAAACCACGTTGCAAACAAAGCACCCTATGCAGTCAACACTTAGTCAAATAACTGATCGCTACAGAGATATGTATGACAAAAATGACTTTGTCGTTTTGTTTCGTGTTACCTGCTCTATCTTTCCCCAGCGCCCCCTTAGTGATAGCAAACGTCCCCGTTGAGAACTACTTTTCTAAATTGTAAAAATAATACTTACATCAATTTAAATACGTATTGTGACGTCATATTGCAATGATCAGACATTTTAGAGTAGATCTTGCTTTTTGCACTTTGTCATAGCAGCAAGGTTAAGAATGGGTTTGCAATAACTGCTTTTATACCGAGGTCGTTTTTATCTAAAAAATAGTGATAAAAACCCAATTAGTACAAATGTTTTTGCTTTAAAAAATCTAGAAGTTCATGTGATGTTAGCACAAGTTAGAAACCAATAAACAGTGGATACTATCGCACTTTCCAGGCGACGGCGGCATCGATTTTGTCCTGAATGTTTTAGTCAGTCGAAATAAAGAACTAATCAAGTCAATATATTCTTAGCAGCACAAAAGTTTTGTAATCAAATTGTGAAAATTGTTTTGTCGGGATTTGCTGAAAAATTATCGGGGTTTGCTGATAGAGTCGTGTGAATAACTGCATGCATGGAACAGTAAGTTGTGATGACGAAAGACATGCGCTGTCAGTGAAAAGCTTTACAGGAAGTTCGATGGAAGGAAGCGTGTAGAGGAGCAGTTGTTTCTTTGCTCCTCTTGTATCTTTGTTATTTTAACTGACACATAAGTGATTGATTGCGCGTGACTTGCGTACTGCAGGCATTTTACTGATTACGCTACCTGAGATGAAGAAACCTTGTTGTTAGTGCAATTGGAACAGCTGCGAGAGGTTAGAAATAAGCCCGTTTGTCGAACAGCAACCAGACAATTGCTAAGATTGAACAGAGAGCACAAATGAAGCCAAACAAACAGAAGCATACTTTAAATAGGCGTGCAAGACGTACTAAAACCAGCAACCAGCCAGCACAGAAGCCAGGCCTTTGTGATTCTCGTTCTTCAATTCTTATCATAGTTATAAGCCTCGTTGTGGCTTGTGCAATTGGTACGGGAATCGGATATGGAGTGTACTATTTTATCAAATCGGATCGAAATGGCAATGGAAATTCGCAAAACGTAGCAACGACTCCACGTGAGCTAGTAAATTCGTTTAACGTACAAAGTGGGGGTGAAGGCGACGAAGCAACAACACCGAACAACAATGGTAGGAAATTGCTTTACAGTACACAACAAGAACCTTTTAATACAGATTGACAATATATTTTTATGTTAGTTTGGTTCAATCATACCCTTTGTGGAAAACTGGGCCATGGTGTGGACAACCCCTACAACCGGCGACTAAAGCGAAGTACAGAGTTTTTTGAGCTGCCCATTCCGGAGGCGATTGTTGGTGGACAGGAAGCAGAAATGCGTCATCATCCTTGGCAGGTAACTGTTATTTTGTTTTCGTTTATACCAGTGGTTCCCAAAGTTTTTTGGTCTGTGGCCCTATAGCGATTCGTGGCCCACCGCGTGCTGTAAATTTGGGCACAAACAAAAAAAATAACTCAAAAACAGGCGAAATGGTTTCTAGTAGTGATGTACCGAATCGGCGAAATTTCGATTCGGCCGAAACCGAATATTCGGCGGTTTTGCCGAATAAATTCGGCCGAATCAACCGAATCATTTATGACGTCACGCGAAGTCGTACGCTACGCGTTTGACATGAAAAAATGTTTATCTACCAGGCAATTAGTGCAGAATAGTTGTGTTTCGTCCTCATTTCAGTTCTGTGGGGTTTAAAATTGCCTCAAACATGATTGGCAACCTGCCAATGAGCCGCTAATTTTTTTGACAGCGGTGGGAAACCGATAATGTGTTGAAAAAGATGAAAATTGACGCGATTTTCGTTATGTTTGGGCTTTTGAAAGATTTGCGTGGTACCTTAAGCAGAAAAGACACGTTTAACGCTTTAAATTTATGTTCGTAAAAGATTCGGTTTCAGCCGAATCGCAACAAATTATTCGGCCGAAACCGAATCTTTGCAAAATGACCGATTCGGCCGAATAAATCTGGCAAACCGAATATTCGGTACATCTCTAGTTTCTAGCACTTTATTTTTAATGAGATACATGCTCCTGAAATTTGGCAACAAGATTCGGAATTCTTCACAAACATATCTACAGCAGGGGTCACCAACCCTATGCCCGCGGGCACCCGGTCGCCCGTTGGATCCTTTCCAGTCGCCCGCGAGACTGGTTCTGGAAATAACCAGTTGCGCTTCTAGTTTACACAAAATGCTGCGCCTTATGTAGATTAAAAGTAATGCAACACGTTTATCTACCATGGGTCATTACTACCTAACAAAGCATTATGTAACATTCACGACATTCTTCTGTTACAACATACGCGCGGTAATAAATGCCAGTTAGCAAACAAAGTGGTACGCTTAAATGTTGTAGACCAGGGGTCTTAAACACGCTGGCCACATGCGGCCCTGCATTAGTTTTTGTGTGGCCGACAAAGCATTTAAAATTGAAAGTTGTGTTATACTAGGGGCCAATGTAATGATGCCCAACGTGCGCCAGATACAATAGTTTCAAAGTGTGATCACCAAAACAAGTTTGGCAATAGTGCTTTTTTGAAGCGACACAAATGTCATAAGCCTAAAATGATATTTTTTGCATTCGGAAGATGCTAAAGAAGTTATCAAAATATTTAGTAAACTACTTAACCGACAACCAAATCAACCAGCGACCCACTTTTCAATCGCGATTTAGAGTTGAGAAACACTACTCACGGAAATCGCCATTTTTGGTAAGAATTAGATGTGGTCTTGACTCATTTTTTGGTTGTTGCGTCACTATGTGCAATTATTTTCAAAGTCAGCAATAACAGAACTAAAAACTTTAATGTAAACAGTGGTTCACAATTAACCCTGCTTTCGTCAAAACTGCGATGATTACACGCTACCCACAAAACATGGCTTGTTTCCATGCTTATATTTAAATTTTGAAGTGGTAGCCCTCGTGCCATTTGGTTATCTTTAAGGTAGCCCTCGGGTTTCAAAAGGTTGGTGATCCCTGATCTACAGTATAACAAAACAATAGAATCTGTTCAAACGGCTCTGTGGCCCATTGAAAATGTCTTGGTGGCCTAGTACTGGGCCATGGCCCACAGTTTGGGAACCACTGGTTTATACTAAATAAGGTGTGAAACCTTTTTCACCGATTGTAAAATATAAATAGCATGACACAAGTTGTCTTCACTTTGCGTACCAAACAAGTTTAAATTATACGATTTCCATTAAGGCTACAGAATTTAAAATCCGACTTTGCGAACCACACAGCCTTTATTTGATATAGGCTACATGAGAAAACTTAAAAAAAAGTTGCCCCAGCCACATTCTAAGATTTGTCTGACTGAACTTGTGGCGCGATTAAGTGAATGCCCTGATGCAAGAACCTTCACTAATCGTAAAAAAATGAAACTGTACTATAATTAGGTGTGTTTCGTTTGTTGCGAACAGCTGAACACTTAAAGCAAATTTGCGTTTGTTTGCTTTAATTTGTATGTTTTTTAGGTTTCCCTTTGGGTTCATGGCCACACTTGCGGTGGAAGTATAGTTGCATCGAATTGGATATTGTTCGCCGCGCATTGTGCTGAACCGTAAGCGTTTTTTGGAGTGTTTTTGGAGAGTGTTAGTCCAAATTAAAAGCCACCTTTACTCAAGTTGCCTTTGTGGCTCGAATGAATGTGCTGTGCATCACTATTCGATTCCGGTAACGAATGTAAAAAATGACAACAAACAGAGGTTTTTATATTATGTACGTCTATTCTACGGTTTTAAATTACACATTTGCAAATGTGATAACTAACAAAGGTATATTTGTAATTTTTTTTGCATTTTATTGTCACACATATTTTGCCGCTGGTTGACACGACTAAACAATAGCGGCATGAGATTTTTTTAAGATGTCAAATCTTATTGGATTAACGTACTATAACTGACTAAACAAGGTTGTCATAGATAAATATTGAACTATCGTTTTTTTTTGTTATCACAGTTTTCCGCATGCAGCCAATTGGTCTGTGTATGCGGGCGAAAACGATAGACGACAGATGTTTGCAGCGAAACAATTTTTAAAAGTTACGGATTTAATATTTCACGAGGATTTCACCACGGATACCTACGATAGTGACGTGGCATTGCTTCGATTGGAACGTCACTTGGAATTTAGTAACAATGTTCGATCCATCTGCTTTCCACCTTCAACATACAACGCTGCAAATAAAACAATGTAGGAAACGATAAAACAACGAAGTAATGAATGCTCTGCTTGCTCATAAATGTTCAATAATACTTCAGGTGTAGAATATCTGGGTGGGGAGCGAAAGCTGAAGGAGGTTCATTGCCACAGGTTTTGCAGGAAGCAAATGTTCAAATTATCGACAGAGGTTTGTGCAATAGTGACAGCTGGTTAATGGGAATGGTGACTGAACAAATGATTTGTGCTGGAACTCATGACGGAAGTCAAGATGCGTGTCAGGTAGCATAAACCAACAACACGCTGTTTCTTTTAATCGACCATTTTGTATTTTGTAGGGCGACTCTGGTGGTCCTTTAACATGCTATGATCAATCAACTGACCGTTTCTATCTAACAGGTGTGGTTAGTTGGGGCATAGGTTGTGGAGAACCAAATATGCCTGGCGTGTACACTGATCTTTCCAAATTTGGTCAGTGGGTGCTATCACATATGCTACGAATTGAATCAAAATACCGTTGAATATTTATTTCCACGTTTTTGTTATTGTTCCAGTTGTGACTATATGACGTTTCTTAAATAAACCGATTATTGCTTTAAAGTTGTGTTTATTTTTAAGGAATGGGAGCAATATTATCGATAACCGTAAAATAATCTACCAACTATAAACGGATTATATTCTTTTCAATTAGATTTATCAAGCCGCTACCATACAGGAGGATCGAGATACGCCGCCATTTTTTTCTGATAACTCCACTTCAATGGAATTTATCATATTACCCCTTAGTCTTGCTGTGGTATAATTTGTAAACTTCTTTGGTTTATTTTACTGGCAAACGTATTTTATTTTTGTTTATAAAAGGGTCAAAGTTGCACTGCTGAACTGACATTTAGGGCTTCAAGTTTGTTGGACCCATATACCGTGAAAAATGTTTCATTTCTTTTTTCTGTTACCACTGTTAGCAACGACAGTAACCTCTTGAACAACGAAGTTTTATTGATTCCGTCTGTGCATTTTGAGGCTATTGTCCACATTAACGGGTAGAAATTACGTTTATTTCAATAATACTCTCCATACTAAATATGCAAAAATTCGATTTGTTTCTACATTAGACAATCGGATCCGTATGTAGCATTATTAAATGCGAACACTTCTTATAAACCAGCGACGGTCGACGATTTACTTCAATTTGGCACGAACGTTAGTCATACCTATCGTGTAAGTTATAGCCAGTCAAACTTTTGATGTAGGAAAAACTTTGATGTAGGAAAAACTACCATCACAGGTTAATACATAACTACCACGAAGTGGTCCTCTAAATATGTAAATGGTAGAATATTTCTTGTAAAATCAGTAAAACATGTTTACTCAAAACATAGGGAATTTAGCCTATGTTTGCACAGAGACCAAAAATCATTCAAACTAATGCAAACATGCATCAAACTTTTTAGATATTCAATGATGGAAGGAACAATTTGAATTACATTTCCATCAACGTTTCTTGGTTTTCGCACTTGCTATTTGACGGTAAAAAGTATGATGCTCTTTATGTTAAAGATATTTCTTGTCAAAGCCCCAAGGTTGGTGGATTTTCAGTTTTATCAAGAAACAGTTTTTAATTAATATTGGGAAAATATTTAAATTATTGAATGCTTTTGGTTCGCTTGCATGCTTCATAGAATAATCGAGTGATTACAACTGTAATTCAGAAAACCTTGTCCACTACGCTGCGTAACCGTCACTGCACTTTCAGGCTGATTGTTGGTGCGATAATTATGGAATTGATCAATATGGTTTAACAGAATCAACATATTCCAACCGATCTGAACCAGTTTTTCTTCAACCAACACGGCCGTTTATGGTAACAAATTAAAAGTGTTTTCACCTTATTTGTTGTACAAAGTATTGCGAAATTTTTCATTTCGGTTGCGTACCTGATATAGTAGCCTAGCCTATAAATTAAATTGTTCAATATCCTTCTTAGGCTTCTAAAACAACTGTACAGTACACAATATTGACTTGTCATGCAAAAAGGTTTCTTTCTGGCAGAGAACTTTCTCTCGTGATAAAATCTTTTGCTTATCCCAGCACTTTATTGATGCTTTCCGTAAGTAGCAAATTGTAAAGCATAAGAGATTGGTTTTTACGATGTTCTGTTTAGACGCCGTTCTCTGCATTTTCCAAACTAGGTGTTGCGGCAAATGAAAGCGTTTCCATTTCTTTGTTGCAAACTGGAACGAGTGTTGTAAGTTGTTTGTTGCTAGTGAGTATAGGCTAATTGTTGAAATACTTTCAGTCTGATAAGCATTAATCACTCTTTTGCTAACTTGACAAATGCGTGAGGACTCGATGTTGTTTGTTGTCAACTGTGGTGCAGGTGGAAACAAAGATTGTCCCCAATAAATTTTCGGGTGATTACAATCCAAGTGAAACTTCCATCAACATTTCTCTGCCCCTTTGGGTGTACTTAACAAGTGCTGCTGTTGGAATTCTGTTGTTTATTATTCTGATTTTGATATTGCGAAAAGTAAGCTTTTTTTCTATTTAGTAAGTCGTAAATCTTAAATTTATTTTTTTATATAACAGCGCGGATTTTTTAAAAGCAAATATGCGGATAAAAAACGAGCAGCGGAGGAGGAAGCTGAATGGAAAGAAATCTCAGCCCCATTAACCAGTTAAAATACATTTCGTGTCATTTTCACTGTGAATTACCTTTAGTTATATTCTCCAAATGGTATGCTCGAAAAAAAAAACTGTGCGGATTTACAGCAGTATTTTTGATTGTTACTAGAAATGCAAATTCCTGTTGATGGGTCTACTTCATTTCTCCTTTGACTCAATGTGACATCATTTACGCACATATCTTCTCACATAGTCTTAATGGTAAAATAATTTTAAACACTTTTTCAATTTGTGGATAAAGAACACGTTTCATACACTTGTTTTATCCCCGTGAAATGCTTTTAAACTCCGATGGTACAAGAAAGTCCATATGATAATGACACTGCTCAACGACCCATGCACAGTCATGAAAATCGGTTTTAATTGAGATGTTTTAAATACATGCATAATTAATGCCGTCAGTTTGTTGCAGTAGATTTATTTAAAAAAAATCGTTTACGTGGGCTAACACCGTTTGCTAAAACACAAGAAAAAAGGAAAGAAATCAAACATATGTGGCGGCTTGACTTGCGGCAATCCCAAAAGCCTGCTTTAAATTAATAATTAGAATAATGCGATTTAAAACCATAGTAATAACGACAGCAAAAACTATAAAACAGAAAATAAAATTTGTTATTGCGCCTATTAGGTCATTCAAAAGCAAGTTAAGATGATAAGTTATTAATCATTTTCATAAACTTGCACACTAGGGCTGCTATCAAACAAAGGTTTTTAAATAATCAAATTATAATTTTTTTCCATCGACGTTTGTACTAAGCTTTCATAGGAAAACAAATTTGATTATTTGAAAGCGTAAATTTTCAAATAATTAAAAAAAATAATTTAAATAATTATTTGTTTGATAGCAGCCCTATGCACACAGTGTCAAAAGTTATGTAGATTTAGGTGGTAGATATTCTGGATGACTTTGATTCGGATTTATAAACCACTTGCCTTGAACGTTGTCCAGGTTATTGCATCCACAAATTGCGGAGTCGGGTACCTATGTATATATATAGGAAGAAAAACAATTTCTTGCAACTGAAACCACCTATATTGGACAAAAAACGAATGCCACATATTGAAGAAAATCCTTCGTGGTCTTATTAGAATTGCTATAATGCGCAACAAAAATGCAAATTGAAGGTTGGGCTATAATAGGACTCACCACTTGAATAGGAGTGTACTGAGAATGGTGATGTGGCTTGACAGGATTGTTGTTGGCTCGGTTATAACAGGAAATCATGGCCCATCGTCGCCTCTCGCTTTGGTTTTGGTCGCTTCGGTGTAACAGATTGGAATGGAAAAGCAAGGCATCTCCTGAGGTTAGTTGCACTGGCATTTGTGTCAGGACCTTTTTGATCTAAAAGTGTGTTTGTAAAGGTACGCTCGTTTCAATTTCGAAAGGACGAATAATACCCAACGACAAAAGAAACTTTTCAAAACAAGGATTACATTGAACAGACTTTTCAGCAAATCCTAATGCCATTATCAGTGGTGTGGGGCTATGTCAGTAGTTTAAAGACTTTTCAAATATGCGGTGCATTGTAAAAAGAAAGTTAATTTACAATTGTATTACGGTGGGTGAGATTGCTATTTATGACCATGGAGCTTAAATAGCCTATTGCCACGCTTGCTTGAGTTTCATCATCCAGTTCTTTTACACCAGGGAATGCTTGCTTTGAATAAAAAAATTCGCGGCGCACCCGAGTCAGGCAGGTTCGAGCCTTGAGAGAAAAAAACTATCCGATCTATAAATTACAGTTTTACAAACACTTTCGTTTGACTTTAACCAGGACTGATCCCAATAAAAAAGTTTGCTATTTTATATTAAATCATCACAAAAGTTATTAATTTCAATACAACCTAGAAATCAGCGACACCACAGCTATAACTATAAGGGACCCTTCAACGTCACTTCTTTTCTCACTAAAACGGCGCGAAAATAAGTTCACACCCAGCGCAAACGTATCGAAAAATCGTATCAGTAGCGTTGCACTACCAATATGTTTAAAGAATGGAAGTTGTAATTCATTTATGGAGTTGGCTTTAAAATGGCTTGTGTTTTTGGCCAATACGCATATTTAACTGTTGCATGCTTGCAAAAGCAAACACTAGTACACAATACATTTGATCATATGAATATTTTTTTTAACAAATATAAGTAAATTGGATCCTGAGCTAATGTTACTGTTAAGATTAAATACCAAATTCTACACTGTACAGCTGACTTTAGCGATGGAATGGACTCTGTGGAAATCGAGCTGTCACATCACAATCCTCAAACATTCGAATGATTTTATTGTGGACAAACATACATTCCAAATTTGATAAAAATGGAATTCAATTTTGTTTAGTAGTAAATTTGCAAAAACAAATACTCTCTGGGGTTGCAGTATGGTTTCTTGTACGTTATTGTTAAAGAACTGTAGGCTACTCCAAACAAAATGAAACTGTTATAAGTCTATAATTTATTTTTAACACAAATTAATGTTAGGTTCTGCATGTTTGAAAAAGATAACCTTATTTCCTCTCAAAATACTCACCTATTGGAGTGTTGCTAGCTTAGCTTAAGCCATCTAATTGAGGATTAAAGGTCCCATACATAATAGGCCTACAAAATTATTGCCAAATGTAAGCTTGTTTCTCCCTGAAATGTTTGTTGTGCAATGTTTTTTCTTTATTGCTTGTTATTTAAAATTGGTTACAAAAAGTTTTTCTATTTCGTTTTTAATAATACTATGCCATTTCCAATTTTATATATTTTTTCAAAAATTTCAAATCTGATGTAAGTTACCATTGCACCTTTTTCATTGTGTAAAAACCTTTCTGCGCAGACTGCATTCATTGATTCAGGAATGATCATTTTTACATAGCCTATTGAGGACAAACTTTTCGCGCGAAGGGCCGTTTCTGTTGCTCATTACGGAACCAAGAAGAGAAGCAAACCAACGAAAGAAGCGTGAAATGGGATTCGCGTTGCTCGCTCCGCACGAGCTCGTAGTAAACCAATCCTCCTGACAAAATTTAACAAAAGCGTGAACTAACTTCTGTAATTCGTTCCGGGTCAGCAGTTACTTGTTCTCCAATCCTGATGTGATCAATTCGACCCAGTTTGTGTGAACTTGGGAGAATTTGCAAACATCCATTTTCTAAGTCCATGTCATCAATGGCAATTTGAACAGAAATTAGATCAGGGAAAAGTACACCATTTCGATACCAATATCTGTGCCATTGGAAATGCATGATGTTTTAAACAATAAAAATAAGCTAAACTTGCATTAATTTATTTTCGCAAAGTATTGCATGGTACAATTAAGGTTATTGTACCCATAATCTTGGTGCCACTGAAAAGCTCCTCCTGTTTTGGCATCTTTCATCACAAGTTTGGTGTGATAGTGATATACCTCACCTCCCATCAACTATCAACAACAGGAGTTAAACAAAAGTTTCGTCTTACATTTTTGCAATAGACAAACGAAGCGTTTCCGCAACGAACCGTGCTCTTGCGTGTTTGTACTTACATAACTGCAAGTGTGAACAATTTTTTGGCATCTATTAATCATTCCTGTCAAATCGCTACCAGGGTGATTCCAAAGAACCATTTTCACATTTCTCCCATTACCATCATCTTGACTGTAACTGTGACGCATGATTGCCGACTCAGGATCTTCCAAGTTATTTTTTAACTTTTCCACTTCTGGTTGCGACAAAAGATTTCTGTACAGAATGGTTCATTGGCCTTTTCAAAAAATTGAATTCACACATGCAGTAGGACATGTATTGAAATGCAGTATGTTTTTGCGCTTAGCATTTTCTTTGTCAAACGTTTAGCGTTATATAGCATACATTCCCTCCATTTAATGGTTATCATGGAAGCAAGTATAGACATTTAGCCTGCAATCGATAAAATACAAGTAGGCCTACTTACCGAATAATTACGAACCCATTTTTCCAAAAGTTAGATTTCATGTCGTCCAAAACAGGGACTCTTGAAATATTGTTAACATTGTAACTGTCATTCATAGTCTATTTTGCTGCTCAAGCAGTATTCTCAACAAAACTACACCCAAAACAAAACGGGTAAAGTGTTGTAACCAGGCTATAACTTACACGCAGCTACAGCGTAGCCTACGTGATGTGCGCGCCGCTTTAAAAATTAATGATTAAAACGGTTTCGTTCAAACAAACGGAAACAGTTCGTGTAAATGTTTTACTTATTCGTTGTGTACAATATACCCTTAATACCTTACTGCGATATGCTTAGCATTCGTTATCGAGTCAGAAAACGCAACCTTTAGGCCTAATCGTTGCTTAATAAACCTAAATGACTTTTTTGTTGTTAGGTAACAAAAAGCTGTAATAATACATTGGTATAAAAAGTGACAAAAAATAGTTTATTTGGATTTGAATAAACTCACAAAAGAATAAAACCAAACATCCTTTTTCTGACAAGGGTAGGCTATGACCTAAATAAAATATCTATTCAAGTAAAGTTTGCTTTTCTTGTTTTAATGAGCGCGCTAAAAATGTTTACATTGTGGTATCAACACGACAAACTACATTAACACCATGACAAACGCAAGAACAGCCAAAAACTTTTAAGCCTATAGTTCCTCTCCCTATACCCCTTGTTACATCTTGTTTGCCAGTAATTGTTCATTTCTATAGATTTCCGCTTTTCCTCACTACAACTTGTGTTGTAAGGTAGAGGTACTAACACTGAGCATAGGCTTTAGGCCGGTCTGAGAACTTCTGGTAGGTGGCGCAACAGAGCATAGGCGTTTATGGTGCTGACTCGGCAATTATTCTTACCATAAACCCAAATTGCTGTAACAGCACCATAAACGCCTATGCTCCGTTGCTCCACATACCAGAAGTTCTCAGACCGGCCCAAAGCCTATGCTCAGTGTTAGTAGCTCTATACCTTGTAATCTATTGCGTTGTGTAACGTAATAATCGACTGTCAGTTTTGTGTGATAACGCAACGTGGTTTAGTTCTTTTCGTTGCTGACTTCCGTGGAGCACGGTGCTGCGTGGGTTGTTTTATAAAAGCTGATTATTGTCGTGTTGACGATTATTGCGTTCTTGTACGATATTCACGTGAAGCGTGACTTTTCCACACTGTCGCTCTACATATAGCTTGGTGTTTGACAATGATTTCTGGAATTGCCCATGTTATATATTTTCTTCCGGTTTCCATAACAGTTGAAACTGTTTCCTATCGTTTCTATCGCCTCCCACCGTCCTTTTCATTATTCATTGAAAGTGTTTGAATATAAGATCTACAAAACACCCTATCTGTGTGGACTGCGTGTTGGAGACCTTTAGGAATCGCGTTTCAATCCCCCCTCTTGTGACGTTCCGCGCTGTAACCGGGGTGCGTTCACGGGACGATACATGAAAGTTTCAACTGTTCGTTGAACAGAACATTACGGTTGAAATCAAGTTTTAACTGTTCGCTGAACAGTAGTTTACAGTTGAAAGAAAGCTTCAACTGTGTGTTGAAGACAAGTTTAACCGTTTGTTAAATATTTAAGCGGTTCAAAGATGAGCCAATCAAACGTTACAACTCCTGAAGCGGTCGCTGATTGTCGTCGACGCCTAAGTGAACAATACCTAGTCGCCGAGTGTCTGATTAAGGACCACCGCAACAAGCAGGTGCCCGAGACGGTTTTGATTGCGCTTGAACATCTTTTTGTTGATGCTGTTGCTGCCTACGAGGCACATCCCGATCTTGCCGACGAACTAGCAAGCATGCGGAAAAACAAGGCCGAATTCGATGTCCGAGTCTCTCACTGGGTTCGCGAAGTAAATTCTCCATCTAGCAGTGCTTTACCTGTTAACATAGCTAGTCCAGGTGGAAGCGGTGATAAGAGTCCAAGGGACAACGACTCGTTCTGCGGACGAAGTAGGCGCTATAGTTCTTCGACTAACAGTAGAACTAGAGTTAAAGTAACGAAACAGCTCGCGCGTCTTGCTATTCAACAGACTGCGCAGAAGCAGGAGTTGGCCAGACAACAGGAAGAAATAAAAAGGCGACGCGCCCAGGAAGATCAGCGCCAAAAGGACGACTTAGAGATGCTAGAACTGCAGCACCAGCTACAAGCCGCAGAGGTCGAGGAGAAGAGTAGTAATATAATGTTGCTGGGGTGCGTCGGCTTTTACGGGTGGAGCGGCGTGTCAGATGTTTACGGGTGGAGCAGCGGCGTATTATATCTTAAAGGAATGGAGTGTATTTGGGTACGCAAACTCCACAGGCACTAAGTTGGTGGAGCGTATTAAACGATTTGGTACGCAAACTTCACATGCACTAAGTTGTATCTCCCTTCCTGCTTTAACTTCAGGGTCTTGTAAAATAATTTTGTCCGCGCTACTTTTTTTATTAGCAGGAGTCAGGTGAAGAAGTTATGGAATTTCTTTATCCCTTTACCTGTGTTGTAGCAGGTCCCACCAGTTGTGGCAAAACTTTCTCACTTTCAGTACGGCCGGCATTAACGCAAACATACTTTTTGACGCGGGCTTTTGTTGATTGTTTTAATTATTGCGCATAATTACATTGACATGTGTGCTGCAAGGCATCAACAGCGTCAATAAACAATTTGGTGGTGTTTACCTGGACGTAGTGGTGGTGGAAATTTTACCTGGATATTGTGGTGGTGTTTTTTTCACAATGAAATGGGTAGAGTTGAGCGGAATTGTTTATTTCATACGTCGGTCTCGGGTTTTACGCATTTCAGCAGTGATGGTGCAAGTATATCCTTGTTGATTTGCTTGTAACAATGCGGCTCGTTAGGTTACATGCGTTGGTGGTGTTTTGAAATCTTGTCAATAACAGTCTTTGACAGATAAGCTGATAAAGTAGCAGCTTTTTGCCGTGGTGAAAACCTACCAAACACAGTCTCTGGGGGAAAGCTTAGTAGCAGCTTAGTAGAGAAGAGTTTCTCGGTGTTGGTGGTGAACTATGACTATAATTCAAAATTAAATAGGTGCGGTTGTGCGACGCGAATAGAGTTGAAACGAGAAGCGTTGAAGAGCGCCGTTAACCTTGAAGCAAAAAAAGGACACATGAACAAGCGCGGTTATCTGCAAAGGAAACGGTAAATACAAAACACAAGCTTTGTAGCCTACTCCGACAAAAATTACTTATTTTTACTTATTTTCAGTTACCTTTTAAAAGACATCTTTAAACACAAACCTTCTAAAATTGACCAATAAAATAAATTTTTAAAGATATAACATCTTCTACAAACTGCTATAAAAGTAAACAAAGAATGAAACAATGGTTTCAAAACACCAATCCTCTGAAATAATAACGACAAACTATAAAATCTCTTCCTAAAAAATAATAGTAATTACTGCCACCTTTCAGAAAAAATACACGATGGAAGTGCTTTGAATTTGTTGGTTTAAAATCAGGTCATTAAACATGTCCTTATTTTAAGCAGCCCTTTATAAAAAAAACTGACTTAAATAGAATTTTCTTCCCACCGCCAAACCAAATTAGCCTAAACTTTATTTTCTAAGAAATAGCATATCTTAAAAACAACTAAAGGGAAAAATTTAAACAAAGCTACAATATGCCTTTAAAAAACAACCTCACAATAACAAAACATAAAAATTTCTTCTATTAAAAAGCGCCGTTAGCCTTGAAGCGAAAAAGAAGGTGTGAATAAGCACCGTCTGTAGAAGCTCTGTAAACACTTTTATTTTAAGTTACCTTTTAAAAATATCTGTAAACGCCGAACCTTCTACAAGTGAGCAATAAAATCTTTTTCGAAGAAATAGCATCTTCTACATTGTACCCAAAACAGACAATGGTTTCAAAACACAAATCAGCTCATATAATAATACCAAACTCTAAAATTTCTTCCTAAGAAAAACTATTTTCTATAACCTTTTCGGAAAAAATACAAAATACACATTAGGTGCTCTGAAATTATTTGCTTAAAATCAGGTCATTAATAAAGTCCTTTCGTTTAAACGCCGAACTAACAACATACTTTCAAAATCCCCAATCTCACGAAAATAAAACATAAAATCCTTATCTAAGAAAGAGCGTTTTATACAAATTACTCAGACATAAAAAAACGTTTTGGTGACTGGTGCTTTAAAATAAATTCTTACCGAACTTCGAAATTAAAAATCTCATTATTTTATAAACAAGCTGGATAAGAAACATTAAAATGGCCGTTTTTCGATAGCCCACTACAAGAACTGGGTAAAGTTTTATGTTTCCAAACAGCACCATAAAAGCATTGTCTATACATCCTCTGCAAAACGTTCAAGCCCATTACGCAGGGGTAAACTGGTAACTTGTTTTGACTTGTTTTTGTGCTGCTAAGTAGAAACTAGTAGCCAATGATTTGGTTCTCACAAAGACTGCCATACCATACATTTGCTTTTTGTCTGGTTGACCTTATCTAAGAAAAATGAATTTGCTAGTTTTTATGGACAGGTGTGGGAAAAACAACCGCTTTGTTTGTCCAAAAATTATCAACCAAAAGTCGTAACAAGTTTAAAAAGCTCTTCTGGCAAATGTGATTTTATTCCGACGTTTCGACGTCCTATACAGGTCGTCTTCATCAGGGTAAATAACACTGAATGCGACTAGTACATTGCACGATAAACAAAGAAAAAGAGAATAGAACGCAAGCACGTCACAACGCAACGAAAACACCGCGCGATAACAAATGATTGGCCCTCTAATCTGTAAGCAGGTGCCTGTAGCACGCTGAAAGCATCACGTCTGTTTTGATGTTCATTGTGTTGCCCCGTTGGTGAATATTCCATGACTCAAGAAATAGTCTTCTCCTGTAGTCAGGCTCCCGGGCCACAATAGATGCCGCATTGAAATCAAAAGTCGTAACATCACTTTATAACTGTGCAAAAATTTGTCGTTAACACAAAAAAAATCAATCAATTACCGACAAGACATATACTACCAGTTACCAATAAAAGGACCCGACAGGGGTTAGGATTTTGCTGCCCTGTGCTTAGTATACCTTAAGAAAAAAAACTTGTTCTTGCGAAAACAACTCAACTTTGCTGAGATGAATGTGAATCAAACATAGTTATTCGGTTCCACAAGCAAGCAAATCCATTTTTCGCACCGACATATAACCGAAATAGGTACCGTGCATATTTTAGTGTCCTTCAATGCACCACACATAAACTAAAACAACCTTAATGTCCTTTTGCGCGATAAACATCTTGCTTTGTGAAAAAAAGCTTTTCTTCGCTTGTCGTTCATGTCAAAGCTTTTCTTCCCACTGTTTGGGAGTGACACGCCATTAGCGCGCTTGCGTGGCTGTTACACTGAAGAAATGCAAGGGAGGGGTCTGTGCCAATCAGCCATCGGTATTCGATTGTCACGATTAAGTCGGTGTAACTGTAGCTGATATATTGAAGTTTTACCAATTGAAATCGCCCTTTGATTTTAAATCCTATTTTGGTCAATAAAAACCTTTCGCCCAATGCGGCGAAACCCACAATGAATGCTGAACATATTCCGTTGAGTGTATCTCTCTGCTGTATAACCTGCATCCTTCTCCAAAGTGTTGGTCATAACGGGAGATCCTATTTTATTAAATTGTTTTATTTCTGCTCTTTACCAAATTGCAGAATCCTCTGTCATTATGCATGAACGCTTTTGCGATGTAATCGAAAGCTTTTGGCAACACGCCAACAAGAGGAGTGTTGAAGAGACATCGCAAAGCACCCCGCTTCATTGCTCCAATGCGACATTGTCAAGTATTATGCGGTTTTGCCTTTGCTCAGGGTTAGCGGTGACAAGTAAGACATCAACATGACCAAACGGTGGTTGATACCTGTTTTTTGGGAAAATTGAAGGGGAAAATTCACGTTGTTGTGATAAAGGATATAATCATCTGCGCATCAAAACCGCTTTGCGCGCAATATCTCATACCCCGCGTTTTCGCAGGGCTTCAACTGTTCGACCGAAAAGGCGTTGGTTTTTTTTTGAAAGTGCATGACTGATCTATCTACACCAGAGGTTGGTGGTACGCGAAGGTTTTTCAGGTGGTACTAGGGTTGAATTATCCGGATAACGGATAACCGGTTAACCGATTAACCGAAGGGTTTTTTGCTATCCGATATCCGGATATTTTTGTGACGGTTAACTGGATAACAAAAGATTAGCGCCGCGTACGCGTTTGATGCATTTTAACACAATTTTAGAAAAAACGCAGTTATAATGTGCAGTGATAGGTGCAACAGAGTACTTTATGTTTGTCTTAATTATACCGAATATTCATTTTGTTGTACATATATTTCACTTTGTTGTCCCTACTGATGCTAAAATTCACGAGAGAATTGAAGTCAAACTAATAAAATAGAAAATGCATCCATTTTAAAGTGATTCGATCAGAAGGATAAATTGTGAGATTCGAAAAAAAAATTATACTGTAATAGCAATGTTTGGAGCCTATTTTCGCTCAGAACTGACTGTGGGACAAAATGTAAAACAACTGATGTATCGTTCTTTTTCAGAACTACACTGCTTAAGCAGTAAAGGGGCAAACTTGACATATGTTGGACAATTGTAAACACTAAAACAAAATCTGTGCCACAATTTGATGACGTTGTAATGGACTTGTTATTATCCGGTTAACCGGATAGTCAAATTCAAAATATCCGTATATATCCGTTTTCCGGATAGTGGAAATTATTGATATCCGAACCAACCCTAGGTGGTACGCGAGTAGCTTCTATTTTTTCACAAAAAACGGAATTCACAACTTTATATTTTGTTTATCTGGTTTTCTATCGACCAATTGGTGGACAGCTTTAGTGTTATTTTAGTAGACCAATATTCTTCTTCTGAATGAAATATGATTCGATCAAACTAGTTGTTCTGCAAGAAGTGGTACGCGTGGCAGTACAGAGCGTCCAAGTGGTACGAGATCGTAAAAAGGTTGGGAACCCCTGATCTACACTGAATGAAACGCGTCTTCTCCTTATGACTGCCTTTCACAGTTCGTTTACTGCAGTGGTACCTAAACACTTTTATTTTTTGTCAGAACGGTTTCTTCGCAATTTTCTCGAGCACTCGCGGTCCTAACTAAAATGTTTATGAAACTACATACAGCGAAAACAAACAAAACTTAGCGAAACAAAACTTGTAGTTAACACCTTCAAGATTGTTCATTTCTCGCAAAAGTATTTCCACAACAACATGCTGGATGAATTGCGTTTACTTTTATTAGATTACTTCGTAGTTTTTTAGTCAAAGACAAAACTAAAACCATAATAAAATCGTGCGCAAACAATCACCTCTGTTGTTATTTGAAGATCTAATATCACATAAGATTTCCCGAAATTTAACTAGCGGGTGGAAGAAAGTGTTCTGGACAGTATAGCAAAGAAAATATGTGATGTTTTATGTTTATATTTTAGAAAGTTTCAGGTAGATCTTATGTTCGTTTAGTTGCTTGTTTTACAATCCGTCGGCCACTGAACTCACTCAAATCGCAACATGTCAGCGTTCGCATATACGGTTAAATCTTAGCGATTGTTCGTTTCTAAGTTTGAGTTTGAGATATGTTTCCCTGTTACACCTCCTTGCAACTTGAATCTTTGTTTGCCGCGTTGCTTTTTTTGAAGGTAAGGTTGGTTGTCAATTTATTTTTGTTGAAAGAATTTTTGTGTGAAAAAACACTATACACGATATTGAAGAGTAATTTAATCAAAATCATATCTCCCAGAGAACTTGCGTATAAATAATAGCTTGATTCACATCCCGCACTGATCATGTCACCAGTGATTGTTGAACGGTCTGCATCATGTATTCTTTAGAAACAAGTTCTCTGGCAGTTATGTTTTCAATTAAGTTTTGTACTTGGTATGACAAAATTCGTTGCATAAGCAACCCGCTTCCGTTGTTCACGTAGCCCAAACCCACATATTCTTTTTTTTTGTGTACAATTGAAGCTTACAAAATCCACGTCGACAAACATAAAGTAGGCAAAACAAACAAAAAATGACTCAACAACCAAACGTGCAACTCTCGAGTCTTTCTTGTGAGACCGGAAGACAAAAATAACTAAAAGAACGGAAGTCTTTTATCAAATTTGTCGCAAACGCATTACGCTCAACACCCAAAGCCGAATGGAAGTGTGTCGGTTAAATTCGCTCCGGTGTCATTTTTGCAAACTGAAGATCTGTGTAAGCTTGCGTTTGTTGTTTTTCCTAAATACGCGTATGTCTTAGCTAAAGCATACCTAAAACTAGTTTATCTAAAACCCGAGAAGTACGGATACTGCAGAGTGGAGATTGTGTACAAGGCCACCTTCGTCGTGTTATTATTACCGATCGCATCAAATTGATGACAATAGACGTTGCAGCGAAAGGGATCGTGCTAAAGTTTAAATGCTAAACCGTATTCGCACCCGAAGCTTACCTATGTCAGGGTATCCAACGTCTACACGACCTATAATCCCTGAGAGAGCTTGATTAATCAGAGTTGTTAGTCGGGTCGGGATTTTCCAGCCGGTTCGCGCTTGGGTTTC
Organism: Phallusia mammillata; assembly: GCF_965637545.1. Classification (NCBI taxonomy): domain Eukaryota; kingdom Metazoa; phylum Chordata; class Ascidiacea; order Phlebobranchia; family Ascidiidae; genus Phallusia; species Phallusia mammillata. The sequence continues at coordinate 11,521,420 of NC_137255.1, forward strand.
TGCAAAATACGGACTGGATTTAGGCCTGACTTTTTCTTTTGTGTCAGCGTTTTAGTTGAAAAAAATTAACTAGTCAAGTTGCCAGTTGCTGGACTTGACCTAATGTCAAACAGACCTAAAACGCCTTGTTCAAGACCAAATTACTACTTTGTTTGTTATCTTATAGTTTTTCCTGGAGCTTAGGTATAGGCCAGCCAATTAAACTTTCGGGACTAAATGGATAAAATCGTAAACGCAAGACTCTGTAAAGGTTGGTTGCCAAAGTGCGAAGTGGAACTGAAACAACTGAAAACTACTCAAGACAAATTCAAAAATTGACCTCAATCGTGGAATAGCCGAATTTACAGAGAGTGCCCTTTCGCTCTTTATTTTCTTTCACTTTTTATTTAATCTCCAATTCTCTCCCTCCGAGAGGTAGAAAAGCTCTCACTCTTTGAGGGAGAGAAAAAAGGGGGGGATTCCCCATGTCGTCTTTCTTTCAGAAACTTTGTACAACGACACGCAGCAACGGTTATGTTCTGTACCTGTTCGTTCTGAACTTCCTAAAGCTGAGCATTGCGATATTTGAATTTGGTCCTTGATAGTGTCCAATAGTATATTTTAATTGCAGCTCAGTACCACCAAACATTTAACGGGAGATTAGTCTAAAATAACTTACACGAAAACGAAATTTTTGTGTTTTGCATGTGACCATATTTTCAAATTATCCACATTGCTGCGAAAGAGTGGATAACGAACAGGTATTGGAGCAATGAAGCGGGGTGCTTTGCGATGTCTCTTCAACACTCCTCTTGTTGGCGTGTTGCCAAAGGCTTTCGATTACATCGCAAAAGCGTTCATGCATAATGACAGAGGATTCTGCAATTTGGTAAAGAGCAGAAATAAAACAATTTAATAAAATAGGATCTCCCGTTATGACCAACACTTTGGAGAAGGATGCAGGTTATACAGCAGAGAGATACACTCAACGGAATATGTTCAGCATTCATTGTGGTTTTCGCCGCATTGGGCGAAAGGTTTTTATTGACCAAAATAGGATTTAAAATCAAAGGGCGATTTCAATTGGTAAAACTTCAATATATCAGCTACAGTTACACCGACTTAATCGTGACAATCGAATATCGATGGCTGATTGGCACAGACCCCTCCCTTGCATTTCTTTAGTGTAACAGCCACGCAAGCGCGCTAATGGCGTGTCACTCCCAAACAGTGGGAAGAAAAGCTTTGACATGAACGACAAGCGAAGAAAAGCTTTTTTTCACAAAGCAAGATGTTTATCGCGCAAAAGGACATTAAGGTTGTTTTAGTTTATGTGTGGTGCATTGAAGGACACTAAAATATGCACGGTACCTATTTCGGTTATATGTCGGTGCGAAAAATGGATTTGCTTGCTTGTGGAACCGAATAACTATGTTTGATTCACATTCATCTCAGCAAAGTTGAGTTGTTTTCGCAAGAACAAGGTTTTTTTTCTTAAGGTATACTAAGCACAGGGCAGCAAAATCCTAACCCCTGTCGGGTCCTTTTATTGGTAACTGGTAGTATATGTCTTGTCGGTAATTGATTGATTTTTTTTGTGTTAACGACAAATTTTTGCACAGTTATAAAGTGATGTTACGACTTTTGATTTCAATGCGGCATCTGTTGTGGCCCGGGAGCCTGACTACAGGAAAAGACTATTTCTTGAGTCATGGAATATTCACCAACGGGGCAACACAATGAACATCAAAACAGACGTGATGCTTTCAGCGTGCTACAGGCACCTGCTCACAGATTAGAGGGCCAATCATTTGTTATCGCGCGGTGTTTTCGTTGCGTTGTGACGTGCTTGCGTTCTATTCTTTTTTTCTTTGTTTATCGTGCACTGTACTAGTCGCATTCAGTGTTATTTACCCTGATGAAGACGACCTGTATAGGACGTCGAAACGTCGGAATAAAATCACATTTGCCAGAAGAGCTTTTTAAACTTGTTACGACTTTTGGTTGATAATTTTTGGACAAACAAAGCAGTTGTTTTTCCCACACCTGTCCATAAAAACCAGCAAGTCCATTTTTCTTAGATAAGGTCAACCAGACAAAAAGCAAATGTATGGTATGGCAGTCTTTGTGAGAACCAAATCATTGGCTACTAGTTTCTACTTAGCAGCACAAAAACAAGTCAAAACAAGTTACCAGTTTACCCCTGCGTAATGGGCTTGAACGTTTTGCAGAGGATGTATAGACAATGCTTTTATAGTGCTGTTTGGAAACATAAAACTTTACCCAGTTCTTGTAGTGGGCTATCGAAAAACGGCCATTTTAATGTTTCTTATCCAGCTTCTTTATAAAATAATGAGATTTTTAATTTCGAAGTTCGGTAAGAATTTATTTTAAAGCACCAGTCACCAAAACGTTTTTTTATGTCTGAGTAATTTGTATAAAATGCTCTTTCTTAGATAAGGATTTTATGTTTTATTTTCGTGAGATTGGGGATTTTGAAAGAATGTTGTTAGTTCGGCGTTTAAACGAAAGCTCTATTTAAGTCGCTGCTTAATGTAAGGACTTTATTAATGACCTGATTTTAAGCCAATAATTTCAGAGCACCTAATGTTTCCGAAAAGGTTGTAGAAAATAGTTTTTCTTAGGAAGAAATTTTAGAGTTTGGTATTATTATATGAGCTAATTTGTGTTTTGAAACCATTGTCTGTTTTGGGTACAATGTAGAAGATGCTATTTCTTCGAAAAAGATTTTATTGCTCACTTGTAGAAGGTTGGGCGTTTACAGATATTTTTAAAAGGTAACTTAAAATCAGGGGCGGCTCGTGCTAGGGTGCTGCGGAGCTGCAGCACCCCCTAGATATTTTCACCTAATATTCCTACCACAACAATACAGATAACTTTCATGATACTTATTTTTCATTCCCAAGTATAATTTCCGCCTTGATCGGCATTTTTTTCATTTTTGTAAAAAAAATTATGGCATTAATATGTTATCTATGGTGGAACTGCAGCTCCAGTTTCATGACGAATCGTGACGTTTCATGACGTTTTGCACTTGTGCGCATGCGCACTTGGAAAAGCTACATGCCGGGCGAAATAGGCGATAGGGTGCTGCGGCTCGCGCAGCTCCACCAATCACGCAGCGTGTGAACCGGCCGCTGTATAGTTGTGTTGTCTGTTCCGGGTCTATATTGTGCTCCAAAACCAAACCCGTTTGCTATATTCTAAGTTCGACAGTTAAACATTTTTTGCCGTGTTTTAATTTATTTGTTTGAAGGTTAGTCGTGAATTTTTAAGATGACTGTAAGTGGGCTTTAGTTTTTGCAGTTATCATTGAATTGGAAAGTGCATCTACCACCTTGAAAAAGAGAAAGGTCATCTAACACTTTGAAAAGTCACGATTAACATTTATAATAAAAACCTGAATAAAAAGTTAAGAAAACTGGGATAAAACATCTACTATTCCAAATATGTCATGCAGGAATAAGCAACCACAAGAACTACTCACACTGTGAAGTTAAATGCCTCACTGAAATTCAGGCAATATTGAATGCAGAACAAACAATTGCACAAGCAACAGGAATTTTGAAATACCTTAGTGATGACAACACAAGCAACAGTAATTTTGAAATGCCTTAGTGATGACAATTTCAAGTTTTGGTTTCTTAACACACCATGGACAGTATTTGCAACCAAGTGCAATCTTGTGTATTGATATAATGGACATGTTATGTTTCTTTAAACAGTAGCTGCTAAATTGCTTCACAGGAAATGTTTCTTAAGAAAGAACATACTACAGGGGAGATAGTAGTGACCACCAAACATATCCTGTTGTTAGAAAAGTTACTGAAACTTTTAAAGGAAAAGCCAGTTAGCCAGCAATTTCCATGAGTCTCTCAAAGGCAAAACGGTTCTTGAAAAGGATGTCAACACTGAAAAGGATGCAAACTTTTCTAAGGAACACCATTATTTCCAAAAAGACTTGCACTTGCAGTGATAGCACTAAATAAAAAGAAACAGTTTCTTGGTTGTCATTTGGAAATCAAGGAAGAAGCTATCAATTATTTTGCTTAAACTATAGCTTTATGATTCATTTTGGTTGTAAAATGAAAGCACAAGGTTTAATAATATGTTTTAAGTTTAAGTGAGAGTGTTGTAATTTTCAAAGCTTACAGAGTTTTGTACTTCAAAAAAGGAATTATAAGCTATTTGCCACCAAACAAAGCAGCAAGTTTAGCAGTTAAGAAACTTACAAACAATTAATAGTTGTACACAAAATTAAGAAAATATGTTTAATAAACAAGTTCTGACACAAATGTATTGTGGTTGTTGAATTTGTCAATTATGATACAAATAAAAAGCTTTATGGCTATTTTTGTGTGTGGTAATTTACAGGGGCGACTCGTGCTAGGGTGCTGCGGAGCTGCAGCACCCCCTAGATATTTTTACTTAATAAACCTACCATAATATTACAAATAACTTTCATTATTTTTATTTTTTTATTCCTTATCAATATATAATAAGCATAATTTCCGCCGTAATCACCTTTTTTTTCATTAAAAAAAAATTAATTTTTTTTGGAAACACTAATGTATATCTATGCTGGAACTGCAGCTCCAGTTTTCTGACGTTTCGTGACGTTTCATGACGTTTTGCGGTTCTGCGCATGCGCACTTTGAAAAGCTACATGCTGGGCGAAATAGGAGCCAGGGTGCTGCGGCTCGCGCAGCTCCACCAATCACGTAGCGTGTGACCTGGGCACCCGGAAGTAGTTGTCTGTTCCGCGTTTGTTGTGTGCCAAAGCAAATCACGTGTACCATCAGGTTCGACAATGAGTACAGTACGACAGTCTTTTTTAATCATTTTTACAGTTTTTGATTGAAAGGTTAATCATGGCTTTTCAAGATTCTAATTCGGTGACTGTAAGTGAGCTTCAGCAACTTAAGATTTCGCAGTTATCAAGTGCTGAAAAGGTAAGTATAAAGAAAAAAGGGCGTCCAACGCCCGATATTCAACTTTGTCATCCAGGAATGAGCCACAACAAGAAATATATACGCAGTTTTAATTCTGAATGGTATAGAAAGAAAAAGATGGCTTCGTGGTTGTGAAGTTAAAAATGCCCTGTTCAGTTTTCCATTTTTGCTGTTTGGAGGTGATGAAAAATGCTGGACAAAAGATGGTTTTACAAATGTAGCCAAAATAGGTGAGAAAGCAGAAAAACATGAGAAGTCAAAGAAGCATGTGGACAATGATGTTTCACTTTCACTTTTGGGAACTGTAAATATTAAGGAAAAACTTAGTGAGGCGTATATAGACTTTCAATTATTGAACACAACAAAAAAGTGGAAAAAAATCGTGAAATTTTGTCCAAAATAATAGACTGCATTTTGTTCTGTGGAAACTTTGAAACTCCCTTACGTGGACATGATGAAAAAGATGAGTATTGATATAATGGACATGCACTGTTTGTCTAAACAGTAGCTGCTAAATTGCTTCACAGGAAGTGTGTCTTAAGAATGAACATTCTACAGACAAGATAGTAGTGACCACCAAGCACATCCTATTGTTGACAAAGAAATACTAGTTACTGAAATGAAAATGTTTCTGTAGATCTGATGTTCATGATTACTTTGAAAATAATCTAGATGATGTTTTGACAAGTGAAATTACTAGGATGAAAAATCCTTTTTGCTGTTTCCATGAGTCTTTCAAAGGCAAAACAGTTTGGATGCAAACCTTTGTTAGGAACACCATTATTTCCAAAAGACTTGCACCTGCAGTGCTAGTACTACTAAATAGAAAAACAGTTTCTCAGTTGTCATTTGGAATCAAGGAAGAAGCTATCAATTATCATGCCCAAACTATAACTTTATGATTCATTTTGGTTGTAAAAAGGAAGCACAAGGTTTAATAATATGTTTTAAATTTAAGTGAGGGTGTTGTAAATTTTAAAGCTTCAAGGAGTTTTGCACTTAAAAAGCAATTATAAGCTATTTGCCAGCAAATAAAGCAGCAATTATAGCAGTTAAAAATCTGAAAGACAAATAATAGTCTGTACACAAAAATTCAAAAAAAGATGTTAAAATAAACAAGTTCTGACACAAATGTAAAGTGGTTGTTAAATATGTCAGTTATGATACCAGTAAACAGCTGTATGGCTAGTTTTTTGTGTGACAATTATAATCTGTGAAGGTCATATAATATGTTGAAAACGCTGACTGTGACCATAAGGTAACTTAAATGAAATATGACCATTTTTTTAAATGTTGTCGAACTGAAATACCTTTTTCGAATCCTTACTTTTTTTTCTATATTCTTGTTGTGTTTTACCGTATTTACAACCGCTTAGTTTCGAGTCTCTGTCACGTGTGTTTTTGTTCCACATTATTACTGCATGTTATGGTGTTTAGCCTAAACAGTTTAGCCGTCGCTGTGCAAGTAAACAAAATACACAAATGATGCCGTCTGCTATTTACACTCGTGTACATTATTGCGTAACAAAAATTACGTCACAATGGAGTTTCTAATTAAGATTTGTATTACTTGTTTTTCTACACAAAACAATGGCTAGAAAACTATAAATGTAGGTTTTCTATATATTGCCAACTTATATATGTTCAATAAAGGCTAAAATTTTGAGCAGCACCCCCACAAATTTTAGGCACGAGCCGCCACTGGGCAATTATAATCTGTGACGTGTAATGGAATATGTTGAAAATGCTGACTGTGGCTATAAGTTACTTAAATGATACATGACCATATTAATGACTGAATAGCAAGTGTGTTAGTTAGTAGTCATTGTTATAACCAGTTTTACTTAAATGTTGTCCAATTGAAATACTTCGACCTTTTTCGACTCATTTATCAATAATTTTTTTCTTTATACTGTTGTTGTGTTTTACCGTATTTACAACCGCTTTGTTTGAGTCTGTGTCACGTGTGTTTTTGTGCAACATTATTACTGCATGTTATTGAGTTTGGTCCGTCGCTGTGCAAGTAAACAAAATTCCCCAATGATACCGTCTGCTGTTTACACTCGTGTACATTATTGCGTAACAAACATTACGTCACAATCGAGTTGCTAATTAAGATTTGTATTACTTGTTTTTCTACACAAACAATGACTAGAAAACTAGAAATGTGGCTTTTCTATATATTGGCAACTTATATTTGTCCAATAAAGGCTAAAAATTGGAGCAGCACCCCCAGAAATTTTAGGCACAAGCCGCCACTGCTTAAAATAAAAGTGTTTACAGAGCTTCTACAGACGGTAGCTTTGTTTAAACTTTTCCCTTTAGTTGTTTTTAAGATATGCTATTTCTTAGAAAATAAAGTTAAGGCTAATTTGGTTTGGCGGTGGGAAGAAAATTCTATTTAAGTCAGTTTTTTTTATAAAGGGCTGCTTAAAATAAGGACATGTTTAATGACCTGATTTTAAACCAACAAATTCAAAGCACTTCCATCGTGTATTTTTTCTGAAAGGTGGCAGTAATTACTATTATTTTTTAGGAAGAGATTTTATAGTTTGTCGTTATTATTTCAGAGGATTGGTGTTTTGAAACCATTGTTTCATTCTTTGTTTACTTTTATAGCAGTTTGTAGAAGATGTTATATCTTTAAAAATTTATTTTATTGGTCAATTTTAGAAGGTTTGTGTTTAAAGATGTCTTTTAAAAGGTAACTGAAAATAAGTAAAAATAAGTAATTTTTGTCGGAGTAGGCTACAAAGCTTGTGTTTTGTATTTACCGTTTCCTTTGCAGATAACCGCGCTTGTTCATGTGTCCTTTTTTCGCTTCAAGGTTAACGGCGCTCTTCAACGCTTCTCGTTTCAACTCTATTCGCGTCGCACAACCGCACCTATTTAATTTTGAATTATAGTCATAGTTCACCACCAACACCGAGAAACTCTTCTCTACTAAGCTGCTACTAAGCTTTCCCCCAGAGACTGTGTTTGGTAGGTTTTCACCACGGCAAAAAGCTGCTACTTTATCAGCTTATCTGTCAAAGACTGTTATTGACAAGATTTCAAAACACCACCAACGCATGTAACCTAACGAGTCGCCAAACTTTCCCATTGTTACAAGCAAATCAACAAAGATATACTTGCACCATCACTGCTGAAATGCGTAAAACCCGAGACCGACGTATGAAATAAACAATTCCGCTCAACTCTACCCATTTCATTGTGAAAAAAACACCACCACAATATCCAGGTAAAATTTCCACCACCACTACGTCCAGGTAAACACCACCAAATTGTTTATTGACGCTGTTGATGCCTTGCAGCACACATGTCAATGTAATTATGCGCAATAATTAAAACAATCAACAAAAGCCCGCGTCAAAAAGCATGTTTGCTTTAATGCCGGCCGTACTGAAAGTGAGAAAGTTTTGCCACAACTGGTGGGACCTGCTACAACACAGGTAAAGGGATAAAGAAATTCCATAACTTCTTCACCTGACTCCCGCTAATAAAAAAAGTAGCGCGGACAAAATTATTTTACAAGACCCTGAAGTTAAAGCAGGAAGGGAGATACAACTTAGTGCATGTGGAGTTTGCGTATCAAATCTTTTAATACGCTCCACCAACTTAGTGCCTGTGGAGTTTGCGTACCCAAATACACTCCATTCCTTTAAGATATAATACGCCGCTGCTCCACCCGTAAACATCTGACACGCCGCTCCACCCGTAAAAGCCGACGCACCACAGCAACATTATATTACTAATGAGAAGGTTTGGGACAGGAAATACGGAGTACGTGACAGTGAAGGAAGGTTCTGGTGAAACGACCACGCCTCCTCAGGAGAAGCCTCTCGAGGAACGTCGTCGCGTTCTGTTCACGTCACCACCTGTCACGTCGCAGCGAAGTCCTCCGGACCACGGTATGTGGTTGACTGTATTGCTCCGCCCGTATTCCTGTCGCAAAATGCGCCTAAAATTAAATCTTCGTTTGACGAAAGAGGTTCTTTCACAGCAACAAACCCAATTGTTAATAATATTTGTACATATGATTCAGTCAAGCCAACTGGCGCGCATGACAATGAGATTGCATCACTTGTAAAGCACATAAGCAGACCGAAGCCTAAAGTTCTCGTTTTTGACGGCAATCCAATGGATTATTGGAAGTTTGTTCGCAATTTCGATTCTCGTATCGACGACAAGGTCGATGACGACGGTGCCAAATTGTCATGTTTGGCGCAGCATTGTGATGGCAAGGCCCGTAAATTGATTGAACACTGCTTAAGACTAAAGGAAAACGGGTTCCAACAAGCGAGACAGTTGTTGTACGACCACTTTGGCAAGTCACAAATAATCGCTCATGCATGTGTAAGGTGTGTTGTCAACGGTCCAGAATTGCGACCGAACGATGCTGCTGGTTTAAGCGAGTTTGTGCAGTCGCTGCGCGATTGTTTACTTACACTTTCAGACATTGACGAGCATTCCGAGATGAATAATTACCCTACGTTGATTGCTGTTGTGAATCGTCTACCGTTCAAGATGCAAGAGGCTTGGAAACAGCGTGTTGAGAAAATACTCAGGGATACTGGCCGTGAACCTTTGTTTGAGCATCTTGTGGACTTCGTGGAAACTGAGGATCGGATTGCAAATTCGTTGTTCAGCCGCATGCTTGATGAGCATCGCAACGAAGCTAAGAAGGCGAAAGGTAAAAGTAGTCACGTAAAGGCTTCCAGTCATGTCGTTGTAAGCGAACAATAATCTACGCCTAAGGTTCGTGCCGGACGTCCCATTTTCCCCTACCCCGTTGTGCCAGTGCTGCTCGGGAAACCACGGGCTTGCTAAGTGCGAGGATTTTAAATCCCGATCTTATCGTGATCGTCTGCGCGTCACCCGGCGCCGTAGACTCTGTGATAACTGTTTCAGATTTGGGCACTTTGCCACTAAGTGCAACAGCCCCAAAGCGTGTACCGTGAGGGACTGCAATGAAGCCCATCACACCTTGTTGGATCCGCCAGAGAAGAGAGAGGACGAGTCTCCTGTCAAAGGACCTGCGCCGGAACGGACAGTTTGTTCGGTTGTGTCGGCGATTGGAAAGGAATGTCATGCTTCCTCTGATAGACAGAGCTTCAACTTGATGATGGTTGCGGTCAAAGTCGGTGCTAACGGTAGGGCTGTTGATACGTACGCTCTTTCAGATACTGGCTCGGGCATTACCTTGTGCGACAAGAAACTGACGGACAAGCTTGGGCTGCGAGGTGAACCTAGCAACGTGACGCTTAAAACGGTCAACGGGGACAGTCGCGGGCGCAAGGGCAAAAGAGTTAATTTATGCGTCGCCTCGCTCGATGGCTCCACAACTGTGGAACTTCCCGAGGTGTTTGCTGTTGATTATCTGCCTATCACTACCAACAAGTTTCCAAGAAACGCGGAATCGGATACACTTTCACATATCAGAGACCTGTCTTTCCCACAGGTAGATTGCAGTGAAGCTTTGTTGCTCATCGGGATGGACGTTCCAGAGGCCTTTCTCGTGCAAGAGGTACGAAAGGGAAAACCGAAGCTACCTATTGCGTTTAGAGTTCCACTTGGATGGGCATTGGCAGGACCTGTTTCTAAGGAGTCAAGCGATTTGTTTTCCGTCAACTTTACTCAAGTTGCCGCTGCAAGAGAAGTTAGAGCGAATGTGGAAGACCGACTTTCAAGACACCAACCCCGACGCGATGCCTATGTCGCGTGAAGACCGGTACGTCTTAGATTAAAATGAAAACAAGTGTGCAATTCAAGCTAGGTCATTATGAGTGGTCGTTGCCATTGCGCCCGAACGCACAACCGCTTCGGTGCAACCGGGACATGGCGCTAAACCGTTTGGGTTCTTTGGAACGTCGCCGGAGACGCGACGCCGATTCTAAGTCAGACACTCGTAGAGTGCGCATCTAAATGGAGAAGGCGAGTGAGAGTTATGCACAAGCGACGGTGAAGAGCGCGGGGAGTGCGCTAAGAAGGCCAAACTGTTTAAGTTTCAAAGCGGATAGAATGCTTAAACGTGAGGATTTATGGAAATTATTAAAGGAGATAGATTTTCCAATCAAAAAAGTTCTGGGAATTGCGGAAATGAAAGGAACGCAGGTCGATGTGACCTGCACAACTAGACACGTCTTGGAACTGCAAAACAAGCTCGCTGAAGTAGAATATATAAAAAGTATTCGACTTTTCGAAAGTGACATTATCAATGTTGGTATTGGATGGGTTCCTATTCCCTTTAATAATGAAGTAATTGCTGAGGCACTGTGTCAACGGTATGGAGAAGTTAGAAAAATGACCCACAGGAAGGACAAGGAAGGACTACTTTCAGGTATGCGTATAGCATCCATGAATAAATCAGATATATCAGTAGCCTAAACCCAATCCCGAGCTATATCACAGTTCATGGCTACGAGTTCTACGTAACCTATCATGGACAACAATTTACGTGTAAATACTGTGGTGAGGCAGGACACAAACAAGTCAATTGTCCTAAACGGAAAAATGATTACCCACAACTGCAAAACAAAACTAATGCACAGAGAAGAAATCACGGAAGGGAGACGAATGGAACTGGGTCAAACCTTATCAGGACCAGCTCACCTGCGCCACTCGAGCGCGTGGAGGCCGATCCTGATAAGACCTTCCCATGCGTTGGATTACAGGCGGGGAAAGATAAACAAAACAACCACGAAAACTACACCAACATCGAAGCTCCAACTACCACAGGGCATTTCTCCCCGAGGTTTGAAGATAATAACCCGAACCCTCAGAAAACCAATCTTAAAAAGAGATTTAGAACAAGCCCCGAGATCTTGCCTCGCAAAGTTGTCGCAAAGTTTATGCGAAACACCGATCTCACTCATATGTCCTGAATGTCATACCGAGAGTTTCTTGGCCCCAGATTCAACGCATTTCTATTGCTACAAATGCAAGAATGACTTCAGTATTGTAAAGGCTTGCTGCGACGAAGAAACATCTATATTGGTACCGATGAAGGAAAAGACAATTAACTGTCCAAAATGTCAATCGATCATGCGATGGATGCCCTGCTGCAAGCAGTTTCAACCGGAGTTTACCACGGAGGGAAATCTATTCGAATGCATACAGTGCGAAAGGTATTCTATTGCATGTGTGTGTAAAACTATCAATCCTGTCCCACATCTCACATTGAGCAAAGAGTGCTCCAATTATCTGTGTAAATATAAACTGATTCATTGTAGTTGTGGGAAAAAAACGGCTGAATGCATCGAACCGAGCAAACCATATAGATGCTCATGCGGGTTCGAATATGAATGGGACATGGACCTAGGGGTGGAACGGATATAAGAGCTAGACTGTTTGTGTATTTAATTCCTGATTTTTTTTTCTAATGTCTATCACTGTCGCTTCGTTTAACGTTGCTGGAATCCGTGACCCAACCAAACGAAAATCAATCTTTAAGTACATTAGAGATAAAAAATATCATATCTCCCTAATACAGGAAACTCATTGTTCTTATAAAGATGAAAAACTTTGGCAGATGGAATGGGGTGGAGAAATCGTTTGGGCACACGGTACAAATCGTAGCAAGGGTGTGGCCATATTATTTTCCAAAAACCTAACATACTCAGTGATTGAACAGGCAGCTGATCCGAACGGGAGGTTTTTGATTACATCGGTAAAAATCGGAAATAGAAATTTAACGATAGCAAATATTTACGGACCGAACAACGACAACCCGGACTTTTTTAATATTTTTTTTACCCGGCTAATATCAGCTGCTGACGGCGACATGATTGTAGGAGGGGACTTTAACGTTATCTTAAATTCAACTTTGGACAAAAATCGTGGGCCCCCGCATGCAAACAAAAATTCGCGAGCCACTGCACATGTGCAGGCATATATGAGTACACTTGAGCTATATGATGTATTTAGACATCGGCACGGAGATGCGAGAAAGTACTCGAGGATTCAAACAAATCCAATGGTGGCGACCCGTATTGATTTCTTTTTAACCTCAAAATCGTTATTAACCAATGTTACGAGCGCTAATATTGTTACAGGTATTATGTCTGATCACAAAATTGTGACCATGACTTTAAATGTGGCGCCTAATGTACACGGCAAAGGCTACTGGAAGCTCAACACGCGTCTGTTAGATAATAAACAATACATTGAACTAGTGAGGAAAACGATAAAGGATTACATAATAACCAACCCGGCTAATCACGTGAATCCCCACGTTAGATGGGACGCCCTTAAAGCGGTACTTCGCGGCGTCTCGATTGAATTCAGTGCGAGACTTAAAAAAGAAAACACTGCTCGCCAGAATGAACTGGAGCGAAATATAGAAGCGCTCGAGGAGAAAATTAGTCGAACCAACGGTTCTCTTCTTGATCCAAACGCTCCAGTAAAATTAACACAATTAAAAAGTAGTTTGGATGTACTCGTGGAAAACAAAACAAAAGGGGCGATAATCAGAAGTAGAACTCTTTGGGCCGAAAAAGGCGAAAAAAACACGAAATATTTTCTTAATTTAGAAAAACGCCATGTTGTAAAAAAATCGATTAACCGTCTAAAAAACGGTGACCAGGTATATACAGACCAAAAGTCGATATTAACAGAGCTTTCGCGATTTTATGAAAACCTATACAATAGACGCGACCCTAAATGTCCGCAGTCACAAATCGACTCTTATTTGGCAAACCTGAACCTCCCAAAAGTAAACGCGTACGAGACCGAAACAAGCGAAGAGCATATCTCCAAAGATGAGATTAAGTTTGCCATTAACACAATGCCTAAAAATAAATCACCCGGCCTCGACGGATTACCGGCCGAGTTTTATCAATGCTTCTGGCCAGATATTACATCTATATTTTGTAAAGCTTGGGACTATACTGAGGAAATTGGTCATTTTAGCCAGAGTCAGGCTCAAGGGGTTTTGACCCTTATACCTAAACCTCACAAAGACCCCTTATTAACGACTAATTATCGACCCATTTCGTTATTAAACACTGACTACAAAATTATGTCTAAAGTGATAAACAATAGAATCAGAAAACATATAAAGCACTTGATTAAGCCAGATCAAAACGGCTTTATGAAGGGTAGGTACATCGGCGATAACCTTCGCGTCTTGTTTGACATTATAGATTCCTGCGATTTTTATGAAGTTCCAGGGGCGGTACTTAGCCTCGACATTTACAAAGCGTTTGACACAATTAGTTGGGATTACATTGCTTCTGCACTAAATGCGTTTGGGTTTGGTAACAAACTAAAAAGATGGATCAAATGTTGCTACTCCCGACCCACATGCAGAATAACTAACAACAATTTTTTATCGAAGGCTTTTCGAATCGAACGAGGCGTGAGACAAGGTGACCCATTATCACCAACATTATTTTTAATATGCATCGAATGTCTGGCTGAGGCCCTGCGCCAAGATACCTTTCAAGGGATAAAACTGAAAAATAAGGAATTTAAAGTGTCTCTGCTTGCGGATGACACTTTAATTTTCCTCAGAGGCGACCAAACTGACTTTGATCGGGTATTTCGTGTACTTGATATGTTTGGGGAAATGTCCGGATGTAAACTTAACATGGGAAAATCCCTTGCATTTTTTATAGGTCCAAAGCGACTATCCGAAGAAAAACCATACGCTGATAAAGGATTAGCTTGGCCAAATGCGTCGTTTCGATATCTGGGTGTCGAAATCCCGATTAAAGATAGGAAACAATTGTTTTCTCTAAATTTTGGTAACATGATTGGTAAAATCAGCGCAATTTTAAACATATGGTCGTCTCGCGGGTTGACTCTTTTGGGACGCATATGCATTTTGAAAAGCCTTGTAATTCCGACGCTAATTTACAAAATTAGTGTTTTGCCAATAACCCTTCCGAATATATTTTTACGAAAACTAAAAACAAAATTATTCCAGTTTGTATGGGGCTCGAGGTGGGAAAGAATAAAACGTAACACTCTTATCGCAAACGTTGATAATGGAGGTACAAATATGTTGGACGTCGAGGCCTACATTTTGTCCTTAAATCTTAAATGGGTTTTAAAACTTCTTGACGTCGAATACGAAGCCCCATGGAAACATTTAGAAAGAAATGCGTTGTCCTTAATGGAACTAGAGTCATGGGTTCGAGGCAACTTACCAACTTCCTCGAAACAATGTGCACAAATTATCCCCTTACAAACGGTAAGGAAGATAATTACAGACATCAGAAGTATTACTCATGTAGCTCATTCACCCAAATCGCACAGTAGAGCACTGTGGGTTTCAAAATCTGTCAGACTTAGGTCAAAAACATTTTATTTAAAGTCTCTTATAAATGCAGGAATACTTGATTATTCCGATTTACTTAATTCTGAGGGGGAATATTATAAGTACGACCAATTGGCAGATAAATATAAATTTACCCCGAATAACACCGACTTTAAAATTTTCATTAAAATGGTTGCCGCCCTCCCTCCCGAATGGGACCATACTGATGACCTTTCCAAAAACAGTTTAAACTTAATTAATGAATGCCTAGAAATGTTTCAGGAATATAAAACACCAAAGGCGCTCTACAACAAAATAAAGCAATATGTAACGGTTTGCCCAGATAAGCAACAAAAAAAAAAGAACGGGACTTGAACCTCGCACCAAATACCACCCCTTGGGAAAAGCTGTATTCAAAAGTTTATCACTCTACATTCGAAACCAAATTGCGTTCCTTTCAAATAAAGCTAAACCTGCGTGCCATTGCAACAAACGAAGCACTCCACTCCTTTGGAAAAATTGATTCTGACCAATGCGTTTTCTGTCTAAAGGGCCCCGAAACTGTATCGCACTTATTTTATCTTTGTGAACATGTTAAAAGTTACTGGGAAGACGTAACGTCTTGGATTTCAGCAAAACTTTTAATTCCCTTGCGAATTAACCCTGTAACTCTTATTTTTGGAACTCACCTTGATGATGATTTGTTAAATTGTTTACTGTTATGTGCGCGGTTTGTCATATACCGTTGTAAGTATGGAGGAACTTTGCCCACGCTGTACTTGTTTATTTCATTGTTTAAGTCGGTTAAAACCTCAGAATATGTAAGTGCATTGAAGAACAATAGACTTGCGACCTTTAAGGTAAAGTGGGCGGGCCTTTAGCCCATCTTGTCGCTTTTTTGATTGGTGCTATTTTTATTCTCCGTCTTTCCATTTTGTGTCTTATACGTATATAATTCAATAAAAAAAAAAAAAAAAAATAAAAAAAAAAAAAAATAAAAAAAAAAAAAAAAAAAAAAAAAAGGAGACGCGACGCCGTGCTACGCGATGTGGAAGCCATGTTTCATCAGATACGTGTAAAGCCGACAGATTGCGATGCACTTCGGTTGGTGGTCCAGTGACGACGTGTCATAAAAGCCCACCTCACACAGGATGCTTGTTCATTTGTTTGGAGCAACTTCTTCACCTTCCTGTGCGAGTTTTTGTCTTAAACAAGCCGCTGATGATTTGCGAAGCGAATTTCCTAATGAAGTCGTCGAGACTGTAGAAAATAACGTTTACGTTGACAAATGTTTAAAATCCGTGTTGACTGAAGCAGAAGCAGTTCAGTTGGTCAAAGGTATCTGTAACGGACAGTAACGCTCCCCTATAGCAAGAACTTTTCCCGCCGTTGTAACCCGTGACCTATACGTTCATTGTGACGACATAACTGCTAACTTTATGTGCGTCCTGCTTTCTCGGTTTTTTGTCTCTGCACGTGTAGCCCAGTCATTGTTTCAGCAGTATCTAAATCTGTGGTGTTGTATTAAACTTTGCTGATGTGGATAATTTATGTTATATAAGGTAAATTGTTTGGACTGTTTGTAATTGTGACGTTTTGATTCTATTTGATTAAGGTGGTCAAAAATCCGTTTTAAATCACTGAAAATAAAGTGCATATGAAACCGGCTATCTTATTCTGCCAGTCAAGAGACTGAAAGGTAGAATTAGCACACTGCTTGAATTCTACATCATTTAAAACGGTTTTTATTTGCTCTGGACTAGTCGGTAGTCTCGAGAGAAATGTCTATTGAGGGAGAAAACATTCCCAGCACATCACAGGAGTTATTTGAAGTGATTGATGCTGTAAGAAATGGACAAACCAACGAAGGCGCCCCGTCTGTTAAAGGTTCTGTGCGAAGTGTCAGGAGCACTGCCAGTGCGCGTGCTCGCCGTGAAGCCGAAGCTGCAGCGTTAAGGCTGGAACAACTTAAACGGCGATGTGCTCTTAGGTCCAAGGCGTTGGATATGGAACTGGAACTGAAAGCCAGAAAACAAAATTTGGAAATGGAGCTCGAGTTGAAGTTAGACGAAGCCCAAGAAGAATTCGAGTTGGCCGAGTTTGCTGCTGATACAGTAAGCGAGTTTGACTCATGTGAGTCTTCACATGGATGGGATCACTGGCGCCCACTTATGGGGAGGCGGGGAGGCGCCGCCTCCCCGGGTTTTGCGTCGCTGACTACGTCATAAACAAGTTTTGCGTTTATTTACAAAATAATGCACATACAGTTTTGTATTAACTCTGTTACTAATGCACAGTCAACGACCATAGGTGTAGAGTTTTTAAAAAATATCGGGGGTGCGACTTTTGATCTTCGGCTCCGATACCTATACCTTGTGCCGTATCTGTACCCGTACGATACTAAGGTATAAGACCAAATACCGACACCTCCACATTATTTTGCAAATTGTCACTTGACACAATTTCTTCGTGTGGTTGGGACGTTTACTGTGCGTCTGAGATCTTATGCTATTTGCCAAATCAGCAATTTTTTAGAACAATTTACTTAAAAGTAATTCGTTTTAGCGGGAAATAACAGTAGAAGCAATTCACGTTCAAATATAGCTGACTATATATTGTTGACGCCTAAACGGAGGTCACCTTGGATCAAGTTAAGGTCGTTGAAGTGCTTTGAAAATGGACATTAAACACGGCATAGGATTCGTTAATGCAGACCAGCACAACAACATCTATAAGCACCTTGCATTGTTAATGTTGGCGCAAGGAATTTATTAACTAAAATAATAATAATATTTTATTGCACAAGTTTTTGCGCCCAATAATACTAAAAATGTCATGTTTATGTTACAATAAAATCACGTTATTTTAAAAAAAAATCAAGCAACGCATATTGTTATGTCACAAACGTATACAAGTGTTATATGCAATGAGCCATTAGAAAAAACATGCAAGAAGTGTTAACCAAAACTCGGTTAGCAACATCGACACAAATTTAACATGACATAGTTTAAAGAAGGGGTAACCAAATTTTTTTCGGGGCGAGCTGGATAACATGAAAATGACATTTGACGGCCACATAGCTTGCACGCCCATACGCATACAATATTATTAAGAGACCGATAGCGCTCCTGTCGAACAATAAAATTATTTGGCACAAACTACTGACTGATCCTTTATTTCATCACAATTAACAAAGAAAGGCTTGCAGTAACGAAAGCATTGATACTTTTAAGTCTTGTCTGTGATGTACCAAACTGCCTTTGGACGATATTTATGCATCAAGTTTGAAATTAGATGAACTTAATCCCACATGTTGTTGCGGGAATTTTTGCGCAGCACATTAACTTTCTACGGTTAACTCGTTTTTTTCCAAAATGCATATTTAGAACAAATATTTTCGCGGGCTTTACTTTGGTAATCCCTGATTTAAAATGAAGTAAACTTAAAAACCTAAAATGCGTTACAAACAATTGCTCCGTAAATCAAAGGTACTAAACGACCTAGAAACGTAGGCGGCTTGTTGCGTAAAAATAAAGCATGTGTGTAACAGTTATAGTTTCGTCGGCATCAGCTACTAAAGCATACCAGTACAGAACCACGCCGCAAAGGGTGTAACTTGCGACGTTAGTGACGTCCGGGCTGGAATATTTCTGTCTGTTACAGAGTTATAAAATTCTGCCTCCCCGCCGATTTTAGCAAGTGGGCGCCTATGGATGGGATCATACCCCGATCAAAAGGCCTAACCCTGTAGTGCTAGTGGAACACGCAAAGGTTTCTTCAAAGGCACAGGGCTACAATCAGGAAGTAACGCCTAACATTTATAAGCATACAGAGGCGTTAACGTGTGCCCAAGAGGAACAACCATCGAAAGCTATTTCAGAACGAACCACGAATGTGAACTCGACAGACAAACCACTTGCGCCAGCCAAGTCACAGGTTTCTGTCGGGCCTTCTGGAGTCCTCACAGCGAAGGCAGAGGGATTCGGTCCTGTGGTTGCCACTTGCGCAGAAGCCACTGGGGCCGGCACATTTGAAAAGGAGCATCAATATGCAGCAATAAAACCTTGCCCTCATGGTCCACCGGCGACCCCTGAGAATTGGTATGTAATTGCAGAAACTATAAAACAAGGTTTCAATTTACCGAAACTGTCATTGATGAAGTACGACGGCGACCCTATTAACTATCACAAGTTTATGAACCACTTCGATCGTCAGATAAACAAGGCGTATTTATCTGATGCTGAGAAGCTGGGATATCTCTGTGAATTTTGCACTGAAAATGCTCTGACCAACATTTTGGAATGCAAAAGCATGCCTCCCGAATTAGGATACAGGGAGGCATTGGATATACTCCACAGGAGACATGGGAGATTAGACCTTGTAGTAAGAGCGCATATGGACAGATTGACACAACGCCCACAATTAAAGGATAGCGACTTCCAGGGCTTGCGACAGTTTCGTGCACAAGCTGCAGAAAGTTACAAGTTATTCAGTCAGTGGGACTGTAAATACACGCTCGATCTGCCTCAAAATGTTGAGGCCGTTGTTCAGCGCTTGCCGCAGAGGGCAATTCGACGGTTCATCACTAAATCATCCGAGCTTCGTTTACGAAGTCAACCAGTGACTTTTCAAACTTTGCTGGATCTTTTGGAATTGTTGGTAGAGGATACACTCTCGCCAATGATGAGGTTTGTTTCCGACGAGGAACGTAAGTCAAAGAGCCAAGTTACCAATAAAGGCAAGTTCCCGGGTCGAGTCGCAGCTGCATACTCGGCAGTGTCCGGTGAAGACTCATTTGTGAATCACGATCTACCGGGACGGACCCTTATATGCCCCCAATGTGGGTCGTCACATTTTTTGTGGAAATGTGAGGCCTTTAAGAGCCAACCGGTAAAGGAACGTCATGCCCTAGTGCGGCGTAACAAACTGTGTTTTAACTGTTTTCGTCCCGAGCATTGTGCGGGCGAATGTACATCCAATTATGTGTGTCGTGTGGACGGTTGTGGGAAAAGGCACCACACGCTACTGCATTGGGCGCAACTTTCTGGCCCATCCGGGCAATCTTCTAGCGCTTTAGCGGGAGTTGACGGATCGGCCCTGCCTGGAATATCCGCTGCTACTCTGCGAACTCACTCTGTGCGACTTAAGGTCGTGCCAGTTACCGTCTTGGATAAAGATTGTAAACCCCATTTCACACATGCCTTTCTTGACGACGGGTCAGACACGTCATTGTGCTCTGCAGCATTGGCAAAGAAACTGGGACTAAGCGGTGTTGAAGACAACTTGACAATTACTACCGTAAACGGAACGCAGACATTGCGCAGTCGAAAAGTTTCGCTATCCGTACAAGGCCTGAACGATGGCTCATGTTTTTTGTTGAAGGATGTTAGGGTCGTTCCCAAGTTACCCAACCTACAAGGCAGCATTCCTACTGTGGATGATATAAAGCGGTATCCGCACATTCGGGATCTCAAGTTCTCTACAATAGACTGTCCGAATGTCGACTTGCTCGTCGCAGCCGATGTTTACGAGGCTCACGAGCAACATGAGGCGGTACGTGGCTCTCGTGGCGATCCCGTTGCTATTCGCACTGGTTTGGGTTGGTGTTTGTTTGGCCCAGGAAAAAAGCAGGACACTGAGAACGCAAACGTAAATCACATACACGCTGACATAAAAGGCATGTTTCACCAGGTTAGGGTTTTGCCCGAGGACTGTGATTCGCTTCGATTTCTGTGGTGGCCGAACGGGGATACAAGCCTGCCGCCAGTGGACTATCAAATGTTGGTACATTTGTTTGGTGCCACATCATCGCCTAGTTGCGCGAGCTTCGCGCTGCGTAAGGCTGCGCTCGACCAGAAGGACATGTTTTCGCATGATGCTATTGAGACCATTTTGAAAAACTTTTATGTCGACGACTGCCTCAAATCAGCGTCGTCAGTTACGCAAGCCACTGCGCTAATCAGGGACATAACCGAGGTTTTGCGTGAGGGAGGATTTCACCTGACGAAATTTCTTAGCAACTCGACAGCCGTCCTCGAGTCTGTTAACGAACCAGACCGCTCAAGTGCAGTGCTGAACTTGGATTTGTCGGACTTACCCAGTGAAAAAACATTGGGAATTCAGTGGAACATGGCCAATGACAGCTTTGGGGTTCGAGTGAATATAAAACAAAAGCCGCATTCCCGTCGCGGAATGCTCTCAATGATCAGTCAGGTCTACGACCCACTTGGATTTATCCAACCCTTTATGCTTCCTATGAAACGGCTAATGCAGTCTCTTTGCAACCAGCAGCTGGATTGGGACGATCCACTGCCCGAAAGTGCGGTTGAGCACTGGAATCTTTGGTTGGACCACGTGCCTTTATTAAAAAACGTTTCTATACCGCGTGGCTACAAACCTCCCAATGCAGTCATCGTTTCAACACAGCTGCACTGCTTTGGCGATGCCTGCGAGACCGGGTTCGGTGCGGTGTGTTATCTTCGCTTTGTTGACTCAAACGGGAATATTCACTGTTCACTGGTGCTTGGAAAATCTCGTGTGACCCCTTTAAAACCTGTCACAATACCGCGACTGGAACTCGTCGCTGCTGTAACTACAGTTAAATTAGGGACAATGATTGTTCAAGAATTGGACTATGACGTAGACAATGTGTTGTTTTGGTCTGACTCGACAACTGTGCTACACTACATACACAATACTGCTCGCCGTTTTCAGACCTTTGTTGCGAATCGCCTCGCTATAATTCATGAGCATTCGCGGCCATCACAATGGCGACATGTTGGAAGCAAAGATAACCCTGCTGACATTGCTTCGCGTGGACTAATGCCCAACGAATTTGTTAAAGCCAGACAGTGGTTCAGGGGACCAGATTTTTTATGGAACTCTCAGGATTCCTGGCCTGATCAGCCGGCCGTATTTTCTGCAGCTGATACAGACCTCGAAATTAAATCACATACTATATGCACTACAAAGGTGACTGCCAATGACACGCCACTGCAACAGCTGTTGCAGCGTTTTTCTTCATGGGATAAACTGCAAAAGTCTATCGCTTGGTTGAGCCGATTTAAGGACTGTGTGCTTTGGAAATACGACAAGAATAGGTCTGCGGATGCGCCAAGTTTTAACCCGGTAGGACTGACTGTACAAGAGTTGGAAAATGCGTCAAAATATATTGTGCAGTTGGTACAACAAGAAGCGTTTCCCACTGACCTTGTCTGCTTGCCGGACTGTAAAAGCTTTGAAGAGGCAATGCAGCATTGTTGCTCAACGAAATATCGTTCGTCGTTGTGCAAGCTGCGCCCCTGTCTTGTCAACGGTATTATTTGCGTTGGAGGAAGACTGCGGAGGTCAGATGTATTTGAGCAACAAAAACACCAGATTATTTTGCCATACCGTCACCACGTGACGGACTTAATTATCAACCACTACCATCACACTGAAGGTCATTGTGGAACGTTACACGTGCTCGCGTCTGTGCGCGAGAAGTATTGGATAGTTAAAGGGCACTCAGCTGTGCGGCGTGTGGTTCGCCGATGCAAAGGTTGTAAACTACGCCACGCCAAGGCCGGATCACAGATCATGGGTGCTTTACCTAAGGAACGAATTACTCCTGGTAACCCACCATTCACCAGTGTGGGAGTTGATTACAGGGGGCCTTTTCTGGTAAAGATAGGAAGGAGTCAAGTCAAACGTTATGGTTGTGTATTCACCTGCATGTGTACCAGGGCTGTACACATTGAGGTGGCTCATTCGCTGGACACCTCTTCTTTCATTAATGCGTTTCGCAGGTTCTCCAGCAGAAGAGGATCTGCTTCTGATGTTTTTAGTGACAACGGCACCAATTTCGTAGGTGCCGAACGTGAACTTCGTGAAGGCATGGCAAAATGGAATCAAACTGCTATTCATGGCCATCTGCGTCAAAGAGGGACAAACTGGCACTTTAATCCCCCGATTGCAAGCCACCAAGGTGGTGTCTGGGAGCGCGTCATCCGCTCTATTCGCCGAATTTTACAAGCAATCGTTGGCAATGCTTCGCTTACCGACGAGTCGTTGTGTACGTTGCTCGCAGAAGTTGAGCGCATTCTCAACAACCGACCGATAGCTGCCCTTAGTGATGATGTTCGGGATCTGCGAGCACTGACTCCCAACATGTTAATGATAGGAAAATTAGACTGTTCTCTTCCTCCGGACAAGTTCGCGACTGCCGACGGCTACCGGAGATCGTGGCGTACAGTCCAGTGGCTGGCAGATACGTTTTGGAAGAGGTGGCTTCGCGACTACCTGCCAATACTTCAGCTGCGCCAGAAATGGGTACGTCCAACTAAAAACTTTGGGGTTGGTGACCTGGTTTTGGTCGTGGACGAAATGAATCCGCGGGGTGCCTGGCCAAAGGGCATTGTCGAAGAGGTGTACCCTGATGGTGAAGGAGCTGTCAGAAGTGTTCGCGTTCGCACTGCGAGGGCTGTATATACGCGCGATATTCGCAAGTTGTGCTTACTTGAGGCAGCGTAACTTTGTTGTGTTTCGTTTCTGTCCTTATGTCGTTTTGTGTAAATAACTTCGTTTCCACGTTCGTTATTTAGGGGCCGGTATGTAACGGACAGTAACGCTCCCCTATAGCAAGAACTTTTCCCGCCGTTGTAACCCGTGACCTATACGTTCATTGTGACGACATAACTGCTAACTTTATGTGCGTCCTGCTTTCTCGGTTTTTTGTCTCTGCACGTGTAGCCCAGTCATTGTTTCAGCAGTATCTAAATCTGTGGTGTTGTATTAAACTTTGCTGATGTGGATAATTTATGTTATATAAGGTAAATTGTTTGGACTGTTTGTAATTGTGACGTTTTGATTCTATTTGATTAAGGTGGTCAAAAATCCGTTTTAAATCACTGAAAATAAAGTGCATATGAAACCGGCTATCTTATTCTGCCAGTCAAGAGACTGAAAGGTAGAATTAGCACACTGCTTGAATTCTACAGTATCTGTGCACTTCTTAAGAAGAAGGGATTGCGGCTAACCAAGTGGCTTAGCAACAGCGAGCGAGTTATTGCGTCCATTGATGAAGGGGAACGGGCTAAATCGGTGAAGGAGCTGGACGTGGATGTTTCTCGTGCGAGAGGGTACTTGGCGTTCGATGGAACGTCTCGTCGGACGAGGTTGGTTTCAATGTCGATGTAAAGCAGCCTACAGCCTACACCAGCAGGTCAATCCTGTCGGTGGTAAGTTCCTTATACGATCCTCTTGGCTTTGCAGAGCCTGTGATCGTGGTGGCCAAGACGATGCAAAGAGATCTCTGCAGAAAGCAATTGGGATGGGACGACGTGCTTTCCGATGAAGACTCCGAAACGTGGGCAAAATGGTTGCAGCAACTACCGCGGTTAGGAGACGTCGTTCTGCCAAGATGTGTGAAGCCCGACGATTTTGGTAAGGTGCGAAAAACGGAATTGCACCATTTTGCAGATGCGTCATCTACAGCAGCTTACGGTGCGGTGACCTATCTGGGGCTGGTAGACGAGCGAGGACGCATTTACTGCTCGTTTGTAATAGGCAAGTAATAGGCAATGTTCGATTCCCCGCCTGGAGCTGACGGCGGCAGTTGTTGCAGCCAAGTTGGATCGACTTGTGAGAAAGGAGGTACAACTGTACGAATGTCAATCCGTGTTCTGGGCGGATTCGACTGCGGTTCTTCAAAGTATTTGCAGCTGCAATAAGCGCTTTCCAGTGTTTGTTGCAAATCGCTTGGCCAATATAATGGATGTTTCCCGGCCTAGTCAATGGAGACACGTCAACACCAAGGTAAATCCAGCCGACGAAGCGTCTCGTGGACTCAGTGTGAATAAATTTCTTAGGTCCAGCCGATGGCTTACTGGACCTCAGTTTTTTTGGGAGCGAATACGCTCTGTGCACAAAATTCTCAACCCTCTGCTTTCGATGCAGATATTGTCCGATAAGAAACCGATGACGCTGATGGTGGAGGTCGAGGCCATCCTGAATTCTCGTCCCTTGGTTCCTGTGACGTTCGATTCGAAGGATGAGGAGCCCCTTACACCAAATCACCTACTGCTGCAGCGTGCAGCGCCGAATATGCCCGCTGAACTCTTTACGGGGAAGGACTGTTACCATCGTAACCGTTGCCGCCAAGTACAATACTTGGCCGACCAATTTTGGCGGCGATGGTCGCGCGAGTACCTGTCGACGCTAATGCCCATATCAAAGTGGGCAAATGGACATTCTAATTTCGCAGTCGGCGACGTTGTGCTTGTAGCGGATGATAATAATCAGCCCAGGAGCAAATGGCTTCAGGGTCGCGTGACCGATGTGCTTCCTGATCGAAAGGGGGTAGTGCGCCAGGTGGTGGTCAAGACTCACACTTCATGAGACGCCCAATTGCAAAATTGTGTTTGCTATGCCGCGACGACGCGATGCGTGATTAGTTGTGTGTTTATTGTGCGCAATTACTGCCGATGTTTGTGTGTTGTGTTGTAAATGTACTCCTTGGATTCGTACATTGTGGGGGGTATGTTGTTATACCCCTGTCGTTATACACCCCTGTCGTTATACACCCCTGTCTACGTTATAATTTAATAATTCAGTTTATCGTCTGCCAGTAGTTTCAGTTTATAAAGTTTTCGTACGTCAAGTAGTTTCAGTAGCTTTAACCGCATCAACAGTGCCACCTGCCACGACCCTTTTGGGGGCACTGTCGAAGTCATAGTGCCTTGTCTGAACTCTGGGGATGATCACTGACCTCAAATTGTTTGTTTGTTTTATTGTGTAACATCGTAAATCACTCAACCGTAATCTACGTCACATCTTATATGGTGTGATTGCACCATAATGCCAGTATCCCCTATGACGTAACAATATCATTGTAGTTTATTTCTCTATGCTGTGCTTTTGGCCATTTAGTATTGAGTTTAGTTTGGACCACGTGTAGTTCGTTAGTTGCTGACTTTAATTTGCAAACGTTAGATAAAGTAATGGAAGTGACTAAATATAATTTGTTTGTCATTAATAGATGGTAATGCTAAATTTATTCTGATAACTCTGATGAAAGGAATAATGTTGCCTTTACAAGGTGAGCTTGAAATTTGCATTCAAGTTGCCCAATTTGCCTTACATTCGAATTATACGTTTTTTGTATGTTTAGAATGCTATCTGATGATGTAAAGATTTTAATATCTTTGAAACCCTGGTCCAAAACTCTGGTAAGCTTTATTTCTGCCGGCATAAAATTGTTTTCTGTTTCCCATTTTTGAGTAAATGTTTTCTTGTAGAAAACCGTGTCGTGTCTACCGTGAACGTGACGTGATTACCGTGTCGTATTGAACCGTGTTGACGTGTAAAATAAATTCACGCGTTTCCAGAAATTGGACTTCTCTAGTGTGACGCCAGCGCGGTACCAGGCGCGCAAATTTCTGACGTTACATTAAAGTTGTCAGAGTTTGCTGAAAATAAAGTTTTCAGTGTTTCTGCAAATAAAGATTCCAGAGTTATCAATAAAGCGAATTTCGCCACGATGGCTGAAGATTTGGAAAAGACACCATCTCCGATGGAATCGCCGGTGCCTACACGCTTGAGACCATTTGCTGCACAACCGGTCCCAACCTACGACGATGTACGCCGATGTGCAGATAAATTGAATAGCTGGTATGTTGTGGCTGAAACTGGCATTCTAAATAAAGAGCACTCCACGTTGCGAGTGGCTCAAAAACAAATTGACGAAAACTACACGATACTTCACAGTATGTACGATGCATTTATTAATTCATGTAACGACCCAGAGAAACTTGCTGCTTCCAAAGAAGATTTAAAATCTCTTGAACACAGCAAACTTGAATTCGAAAATAGAGTATCAGAGCTACAGCCTTCCAAAATGCCTGACTCACTGCCAGAACTTGTGGTAAGTTCGCGGTTCAGGGCCCCTACTGTTGTCTCTAGTAGGACATCACGGTCTGGCCACTCACGTATATCTAGCGCGAGCACATCCGCTTCTGCGAGAAGTCGCCGAGAGGCTAAGGTAGAGCGGGAGCTGACATTACTTCGCCTCAAACAAATCGATGAAGAAAACGATCTCGCCAAGCAACAGGCGGAAGCAGAAACGAAAAGGCGAAAGTTAAAGGCTAAATACGATTTTCAGGCTGCCGACGCAACAGCTAGAATCCTAAATGAAGACGACGAACGTTTATCACAAATGGACAAGAGGTCCGACGAGAAACAGATTCCAGACGTAGTAGCGGTTTTCCCCGATGTAGCCTCCAATGACATCCTCTGCTGCTCGGAACTGTACGTTTCCTATTCGAGATAGAGAAGAACCACAGGAAAGCATGCGTCCCAATGTACGTGTACCTGTGACGAAAGCTCAATCAGTTGTTAAAGTGAACGAAGAAAACCCAGCTGTGCTTCCATGCATAGTGAAGGCAGTTGGAGAGGGCATGAGTATGCCGAAGCCCGATCACATGACGTTCTCGGGCAATCCTACAGATTATTGGATGTTTGTACGCTACTTTGAATTCAATCTCGAATGCAAAACACGAAGTGATGATATGCGACTAACACTGCTTATAAACCAGTGCAAAGGAAAAGCGAGGTCTTTAATTGCACATTGCTCTGTTCTAGATACGGAAGAAGGTTATACCAAGGCAAGAAGCATTCTTTATGAGAACTTCGGTAAGCCCTACATAGTTGCTAGAGCTTTTGTTGAAGAGTTAACTAAGGGTCCGAACTTAAAACCGGACGATGCTACTGGTATGCGCACTTATGCGCAGACTATGAGGAAATGTCTGCTGGTACTTCGCCAGCTAGGGAATTTTGCTGATCTTAACACGGTTGACCGTTTAGTGGCTCTTGCAAATAGGCTCCCGTACGCATATTTCCAAAATGTTTCCGAATTCGAACCACAGGGCTTTTTAAGCCAATCACAGCAGGGGAAATTTGCGGGTTGCCGTTACGTCACGCCTAGGTTGCTAAGCGGTTACTTTGACTTCAGTATTGTCGACGTTGCAAGTTTTATGTCAGTTTTGATTCAAAAAACGTTTTTACAAGTCAGAACATGGTGAAGACTCATTTTGGATGTTTGAACTGAAGCCTTCTGAAGGCAATGTTTATTAGGTTATTATAGCAGTAAATTATACACACATAATTTTTATTGATGGTAAAATCACTTTTGTGCAATATATGCTTCATTAATGTTAGATTATACTTATACACTCATACTTTTTATTAAGTCTGAAATAGCTTTTGTGCAAAATATTTTCTATTATTAATGCTATGTGTTTGTTTAGGATAGCAACTCAACCTCTTCGATCAATCAATGTCAAAATTTTACTTTGTATGTTTTTTACTTTGTATATGATAAGCACTGCATGCAGGCAAGTTTGCATGGCATAAAAACAGTGTATTATGCCTCATTGTCTCTAGTGCAAGCACCTATAATCAACGCAATTAAACACATTATGCATGCCATTCCTTGGGATCAACAAACTGTTCCTATGAATGGTTTATAATTGTACACAGTGCAGTTCTAACATAGGTGTACACTAGGCACACCATTTGCATAGTTGTTCCAAACAACTCCCAGTATTTTCAGTTTTGAATGTTGTTCTGTGCTACCAATGTATATGTTATTTTTATTGTGCATGCTGGAATTTTGTCGTAAGTTTACAATAAAACCGAAGTGATCTTGAATAGCAGATTGAAGTAGTGTGCTTGAGAGCAAATGCAGGATTAAAAAAAACTACTACAGTATAAAGTAAACTATGAGAAGATTTACTTGTGCTAGCAAATTGATTGTTTTTCTTGTGACATTGAAATGATAATAGTCCCAAAAAATGTTGTACAGAATAGCTACCACCTAAAAACAGCTATGCAGCAGTGTCAGAAATTTATTTTCTTATCTCACCTGATGTGAGCAGCTTTTTCTCAGTTATTTTATTTTTCTTGTTTACACCAGTTTTTTTTTTATTTGCAATCTCATGTATGAAACAAAACACCTTTTTACTTACAATACTCTAAATTTGGGTAAGCAAGCTTGGCTAGTATTGACAGCACTCTATATTACCAGTCATATTTGTCAGCAAGTTAAACTAGTTTGTCTTGACCTTGCTACACAGGCTATTTATTTTCCTTCATGGTTTACATTTCAACAGTCCTCCAAAAGTTTGTTTATTTTGGCAGCGCAACTGCTTTTCCTTGATTCCACACATACAGGCCTGAGCTCTAGTGGCTTAAGGCACCATACGCTATAGGTAATCACTTTGGAGCATGGAAATGTAAATTCTAATTGTTAAACAGCAAATATGATTATGCATCCATGCAGGTTCTGGTATAGCAAATAGCCCAACCTACAATCCAATAAATTAATCAAAAACCAATTGCCCCAATCTACAAACGAAATTAGGTTATAAGAGTAAGCAATATGATATCTACCAGATGTAAAAATTTTATCCAAGACCATTTAACAATTTATACAAAAATACATGGAAAAGCTGCAGGAAAAAAGTAAAACACAAAAGGAAATGAATTTTTGTACCAACCATACCAAGAAAATATATCATTTTAATGTCAGTACCAAAAAAACAATGTATTTTGGTCCCAGCATTGTGGCTGCCAATTGATTTTTTTCCAAATGAATGAAGTGCTGATCTTATTTGTGCAACAAAATGAGCAGAAGAGATAGAGTTCTTAAACCTTTCTAATAGTTCATTAGTTTTCTTTTAATGAAAGTCACTAGAGTGCTTGGTCTTTATAAGCTCAGAACACAATTAAATTTAAGAAAAGTTCTCTGCAGTGTAGTCCGGACATTCAGTCACTGGTTTATGTTTATGAGGGTCCAGCAATGCTATCGGACAATGAAGTGGGTGGATTGATTTCCATGGCATTTGAACAGCCACCATGATCTTGTGTAGATATGTGGTGGCCAAATCACTAAAGAATTCCACAGATGGTGCCTGCTCCTGACCCAATGCAACGCCTACATACATATGCTTCTGAGGTACTGATCCCTGATACATCCCCAATTGGACTACCACATAACAGGACTGTAAGTGAGGCATTAGTCTGATCCAGATTGGTTGTAGAATCCACAAACACTATCTCAGAAGATTGTAACATCATTTTGTGGATTCTTTCCATGATTGGACTTACAATTAAATTGCTCAAGGCAGATCTTGTCTGTAAAGGCACAAAACAAATTTATACCACTTTATGCCCCAAAGTTACATTTACGCCACTGATCCCAGAGATAGTACACAGAGCAGGGTTTTGGATTATGGCAGTTGTTAGTGACTGCTGCACTTATTTCATCTGTAACAAGCAACTTGGTCTCATGGGTTTGTACTTTGTAATGCTTGAGACACTGACAATCATTGCCAAAAATACATCTTGAAAATATTTTTTGTAGATTCACTGATCTTTAGCTAACCAAGGTTTCTGGCAGCTTTAAGCAAGTGATTGTGGTAACTGCCATACACGGATGAGTAGAAACCAACTTATCTGATGTTTAGTTGACTTGGTGTAAAGTTTGATCTTAACATCCATAGACACAGGACACAAAGTGTTGAATTTGATGCACCAGTTTCATGTTGGCAAAACTGATAAGATGGCATTTAAAGGTTACCCCAAAATATTTTAGGGTTGAAAAATGTTTTGCATACATTCCAGCTAGTACTAGAAACTACACAAAAAGACTCAAGCCACTCGTCCCATTCTTTTGCTGATTGTAAGGTCAATCTAAAAACCATTTCTTTATTTCCTTTGTTACTAATTTTCCTTCAAGTTCCACAATTTGCTGCATGGAATCCACTTAACAGTATCAGATAATTATTTACAAAAAAGCTTATGATTAATTATTAAAAATGCCTTTCAAAATGCTTTTATTTTAGTAATACAATTATAAAACCAAGCACAACCTTAACTTTTAAATATAGTAACTCAAGGCAGATTGACAGGTTACTACGCAAGCTGTCGTCTGATTGGTTCAATGAGTCGACTACGCTGATTGGTTAAAAAGTCACATGACCCGGGAAAACCCGCCTTTGTGATTGGCTTAAAAAGCCCTGTGGTTCGAATTCGGAAACATTTTGGAAATATGCCTCCCGTACGAGTCGCAAAAGCTTTAGCGCCGCCGAGTCGCACAGACTGTAAGGAAAACTGGAAGAGAAGCGGATCTTGCCGATCTCGTTGAGTTCGTCGAAGAAGAGTATGCCGTTGTAAATACTTTACCTGGTCAATTGTGTGTTTCCCGAAAGGCTGAAAAAAAGAAGCGCCCCGCAAAACCCGGTGGGAGGAACGTTACCTGTGCGACTGTGACCACAAACCAGAGTCCTGCTCCTGTGTCACCAATAAGCTGCCCGTGTTGTAAACGAAATCACATGTTAGAAAGATGTGAAGTGTTCGGCAGAAAGTCCACGGTGCAGAGAAGAGAGTTTCTAAGAGATAAGTTTATGTGCTTTAACTGTTTTGGTTATCGACATACGTCAAGGGTGTGTACCCAGCCCAGTACCTGTACTGTGAGAGGTTGCAACCTTTCACACCACACGTTGCTACATGAAAATATGCAAAATTCCGTGCGTTCCAGGACATACGCACATGCTTCAGAGAGATACAGCAGAGCTCCACGCAGCGAGCCTTCTAATGGACAGGCATCTAGCAGTTCTACAGCCAGGTGCAACGCGACAAAGAATTGTCATTCATCGTACTTTTCTGTTATTTCAGTGAAAGTTCGGTCCAACGGTCAGCAAATCATAACGTACGCGTTCCTCGACCAGGGGTCTGACACAAGCTTCTATGATAAAAGGTTGGCAGATCTGCTTCCAATAAGCGGAAGACCAAAACAAGTTACGATGTCCAGCGTCGGAAGAAGACCGGCGAACCATAGCGGAATAAGCGCAAGTTTTAGCGTTTTGTCACTAGATGAAAATGAAGAGATTAGTGTCGACAACGCTCTGTCCATCGACACCATACCGGTTGAGCCAAATCCGACGCCAACGAAGTCGGAAGTGAACAGGTTTCCACACCTACAGGGTTTGGAATTTCCTGAGTTGGATGAAGGAGAGGTGCTATTACTTATCGGCACTGACGTCCCATATGCACATAGAGTACTGGAAATGAGAACAGGGGAACGCAAGCAACCTTTTGCTGCGAGAACCCCGCTTGGATGGTCACTTGTTGGCCCATCCGTCTGCTATCCTGCTGTTGATAATATTCCGGTAAACTCCTTTAGATGCAAAGAGACCCAGGAACTAAGCGGTGATTCTTGGGTGGACGAATTTATAAGATCCAAAACGACTTGCCCTTTCCTACGTCAGTTGAAGACCGAAAGGTGCTACGCATGATGAAGAGCTCAGTGAAACATACGGACGGACATTTTTATTTGCCTCTTCCGTGGCGAAGTGATGTCACTTTACCGAAAGACAGCCGTCACATGGCTGAACGACGGCTTTGGTCGCTGAAGAAACGCTTTTCGCGTGACGTCTTTCTTAAAGACAAGTATGTCCAGAAGATGCAAGACTACATTGATGAGGGCTACGCAGAAGAAGTTGCAAATGAAGAAGCCGAGGACGATTCAGGCAAAACTCAATGGTATTTGCCGCATCATCCAGTTTGCCACCCGCGCAAACCCGAAAAGGTACGCATCGTTTTTGATTGCGCAGCGCAGCACAGAGATTGTCTCTTAACGACGCCTTGCTGCAAGGTCCCGATTTGGTTAATAGTTTAATCGGTGTCTTGGAACGATTTCGTATGAACAGTATTGCTCTGGTAGCGGACGTGGAAGCAATGTTCCACCAGGTCCGCGTTCACAAGTCTGACATTATTGATGCTTTAAGGTTTTTGTGGTGGCCGGGGGGGATTTATCCCGAACGCCCACCGTTCATCGTATGCTCGTGTACATTTTTGGCGCCACGTCATCGCCCAGCTCCGCCACATTCTGCTTGCGTGAAACCGCCGAGCAGTTCGGAAAAATGTTTGATGAAGATGTTGGGGACATTGTCCGCAATGATTTTTACGTAGACGATTGTTTGACGTCAGCCGAAACAGTCGAGCGCGCCACCGAGTTGGTCACGCAACTACGTGCCTTGCTGAAGAAAGGAGGATTTCGCCTGACCAAATGGCTATCTAACGATCAACGTGTCTTGGATCAAATTCCAGAGGCAGAGAGAGCAAAATCGCTGACCGATGTAAACTTGGACGCTTCCGTAAAAGAGCGCGTTCTGGGTGTTTACTGGCGGGCACAGAATGGCGAATTTGGATTCAGCATAACTGACACGATGCAAGGCAAGAAATTTACCCGACGCAATATTTTATGTGCTGTTAACACGCTTTATGACCCTTTGGGTTTTGCCGCACCTGTAACTTTGATTGCTAAGGTGTTACAACAGGAAATAGTCCGACAGAAGCTGGGGTGGGATGACGAGCTGCCTAAAGACGATATTGAAGAATGGCGACGCTGGCTTTCTCAATTGCCGGAGCTCGAGAAGTTAACACTTCCCCGCTGCTTTAAGCCTCCTACCTTCGGCTCAGTCGCGAAGTGCGAGATGCACCATTTTTCGGATGCTTCAACTCAAGGCTATGGAATTGTGTCCTATACCTTCGTCTGGAACATGCTGATGGAAAAGTCCACTGCTCGTTTCTATTTGGCAAATCGAAGGTGACACCCCCGAAAACTGAAAGCATTCCGAGGCTTGAACTTGCTGCTGCTGTCCTAGCTGTAAAAGCGGACAAATGGCTTCGACGCCAACTAAAATTTGATAACTGCGAGTCCGTGTTTTGGACAGACTCGTGTGCCGTCCGACAAAGTATTTACAACCAAAGCAAACGCTTTGGTACGTTTGTTGCCAACAGGTTGGCCGAAATTCATCGGCAGACAAGTCCTGATCAATGGAGGCACGTAAATTCCCAGCTAAACCCCGCCGGAGTTGAAGACTCAGCTTCCTCCAGAGTTCCAGCCAGCTGAGCGGAAGAGGATTGTTGTAAACGTTTCTGCACAGTCAGGGTCAACCGATCGTTTGCTGAATCGATATTCATCTCTTCATAACCTGAAGACAACGGTCGCACGGCTGCTGCGTTTTAAGTCGTTCCTGCGCTCAAAGATTTCCGTGCCCACCGGCAAGCTGAGCGTGGATGAGCTGAAGGATGCGGAGTTAGAGATAATAAAGTATGTGCAACGCCAGTGTTTCGCTCCTGCTATCGACGTAACGTTTAGGCACCGCTGTAAGGAAGGAACTCAGCAATTGCATGCTGTGTCGCAAGAGAACCGTACGACGAGGACAACAGCAAATGGCAGAACTGCCATTCGCCCGATTGAAGCCTGATGAGCCACCGTTTACTTACGTTGGCATTGACTACTTCGGTCCATTCATGGTGAAGCGAGGAAGAAGTGAAACGAAAAGTTATGGGTGCATATTCACCTGCTTGACTATGCGAGCTGTACATATCGAGGTGGCACCTGATTTATCCACTGATGCATTTATCAATGCCCTGCGTCGATTCATAGGAAGAAGAGGCCGACCAAAGGAGATATACAGCGATAATGGCACGAACTTTGTTGGTGCTGAAAGAGTTTTGCGTGAAGCCCTACAAAGTCTCCAGCAGTCCCGACTAGAGTCGAACTTCAAACGACAAGACATCAAGTGGAATTTTAATTGTCCCGCTGCTTCCCACATGGGACGTTCGTGGGAGAGAATGATAAGATCTATTCGTCGCATTCTAAATGCGATGCTAACAAGAAACCAAACGATCGGTGCGGACATGTTGCAAACTTTGATTATCGAAGTGGAAAGCATTTTAAATTCCAGACCGTTGACACCGATCAGCTTCACTTCTACTGAAGATGAGCGACTGACGCCCAACCATTTGTTGTTGGGGCGTGCTTCTGACAGTGTTCCAGTGGGACTTATCAATCCAAAGGACTGCTATAGCCGAAGACGATGGAAACACATCCAACTTCTCGCCGATGATTTCTGGAGAAGATGGTCTCGGGAATATTTGCCCACAATTGCCTTACGCCAAAAGTGGCCCGAACGACAACGCATTTTCCAACCGGGAGATGTGGTGATGATCGTTGATGAGACTCAGCCTCGACGTCGATGGAAGATTGGACGCGTTCTGCACGCGTTTCCGGACAAACACGGTGTTGTCCGCCAAGTCAACGTTTAAAACGCAATCTGGTTCCACGTACAGACGGCCGATTGCAAAATTGTGCTTGCTCTGCGAGGCAAGCACCAAATGCCAATAAGTGCATCCGACGCATTCAGGCCACGCAGTCGTCGAACTGGCCCTGAATTGCGGTGCACAAGATCCTGGTGCTGATGAAAGAAGAAATATCATGGACGCCATGCTGTTTGCTGCATTACACATGCCGCACTCTGAAATACGCCAGGTTGGAGCTTTGCTCACCAACGGCGTTTCGCGACGCGACTGTTTAGATTTCGTGTGTGTTTTCGTTGTTTCATGATTCGATGTTTTCTTGGTTTGTTTGTAAATGTGTTTGAAGTGTAAGCACACATTTAGGGGGGAGAATGTAACATCATAAATCACTCAACCGTAACCTACGTCACATCTTATATGGTGTGATTGCACCACAATGCCAGTATCCCCTATGACGTAACAATATCATTGTAGTTTATTTCTCTATGCTGTGCTTTTGGCCATTTAGTATTGAGTTTAGTTTGGACCACGTGTAGTTCGTTAGTTGCTGACTTTAATTTGCAAACGTTAGATAAAGTAATGGAATTGACTAAATATAATTTGTTTGTCATTAATAGATGGTAATGCTAAATTTATTCTGATAACTCTGATGAAAGGAATAATGTTGCCTTTACATGGTGAGCTTGAAATTTGCATTCAAGTTGCCCAATTTGCCTTACATTCGAATTATACGTTTTTTGTATGTTTAGAATGCTATCTGATGATGTAAAGATTTTAATATCTTTGATACCCTGGTCCAAAACTCTGGTAAGCTTTATTTCTGCCGGCATAAAATTGTTTTCTGTTTCCCATTTTTGAGTAAATGTTTTCTTGCAGAAAACCGTGTCGTGTCTACCGTGAACGTGACGTGATTACCGTGTCGTATTGAACCGTGTTGACGTGTAAAATAAATTCACGCGTTTCCAGAAATTGGACTTCTCTAGTGTGACGCCAGCGCGGTACCAGGCGCGCAAATTCCTGACGTTACATATTGTTTAAGGTTCACCAAATGTCTGCCGTCTGCCTGCCCTTTTTAAAGTATGTTGGAGCAATTTTCAAGTTGGAATCTCAATTTAATTCACCCCGTCTGATTATTAAGGGTCGGAGCAATGTCCCTCCAGTGGAGTTGTTCTTAAACTTTTCCAATTTTTGTCATAGCGGTCCCTTCGCATTTTTCTCGAGCATTAGAGGCTATACAGTTAATTTATTCCTCGCGAATGTATTCCCACAACAACATGTAGGATGAGTTTTATAAGATTTCCTCGCCTGAGGGGTTCAGGGGCAATTAATGATGCCAGAAACAATAGAGTTGAATTGAGTTGAGTTTATTTCGCTCGGTGAAAAAATCGTAGTAACACAATTGCACTAAAATATTCACCTTGCCGGAGATAGCTGCGCAACATTGAGACGTTAAAAAGCGCGCACAATCGCCTTTTTGAAACGTAAAGATAAAGTAAAGGCCACTTCTTGTCACGGGACGATAATTTACCTGTCAAATTATTACCTGTACGAATGTACAGCCTTAAGGCACATCTAATAATACCTTATAGTCTTTACATATGTATGTAAAGACTACGATAATAGGCTACTTAAGATTTATAACAAAACCTCAAACTCGGATTGCGAACTTTTCGCTATTCTTGTCTGCGCGATCTAACAAGGCGCGGAGGCAATTTGTCAATAAAACATAGTGTGTAGTCCCTACTCCAGTGCTTCATAACTTGCGGCGCATAAGCAAACCATTTTATCCGCGGCACACTTTACATGCCAACATAACAAAAGTTGTTAAAAAGATCAATTTGCAACTTTGCTGTGGTGGATGGGTGTTGATTGCTTTTTATTGCAAACAATAAGAATGAGCGAACTGTCATGTAGGCTACGTTCGCACTTTATCATCAGATTCTGAACATCAAAGAACGTTTCCACTATAAAAAAGCGAAAATTATCAGTGTGGCGGGGCACACAGTTTATTAGTATTACTGCTCTAATACTATTTGAGTAGACTCTACTAGTGAAGTATTTTGCCCACGTCCGTCGCACCTTAGTTTACCAAAATGTCATTAAGTGGCACAAAGAGCTGAATTCTTAATTTAGCAGCAAAAAAACGGGTCTGGTAGAAAAAAGTTTTTTTTAAGTTATGAATTAGGAACTAGGTTTTGAAGTTAGTTTTATGTTTTTATTAATAATACCAACTCGAATACCGTAGCCATAATCGCAAGCAGTTTTGGAGATACCTACATCGTTTTAAATACCAGCTGTTTGTGCTCTTTGGCGCCCATCATCGAAATCTAGCTAACTGTGCGGCAAAGTAGAAAAATGCTTTCAGGACTTGAGTTGAAATATGAATATGAAGTGAACTTTAAGTTTAAGTTGAAGTTAACGAGGCAAAAAACTACTTCTTGCACATTTGAAGAAAACTTCAATAATCACCTTGAACGATACTCCTATTGTGCCCTATGTTTTATCAGCTAAGTCTCATGTAAAATTATTGCAAAGTTTAAAGATTATATGGAAGAATCTGAACTATTTGGCTCAGACAACAGCAGCAATGAAGGTGAAGTTGCAAGTCCAGAACATTTTGATACAAATCATAGTAGTGACTCAGATGATGAAAATAATGAAGTTGATGGCGACAAGATAAAAAGAGACCATAATAATTTACCAAAAAATGAAAATGGGTCATCGGGCAATGAAAGCAATGGAG
This sequence comes from Phallusia mammillata, assembly GCF_965637545.1. NCBI lineage: Eukaryota > Metazoa > Chordata > Ascidiacea > Phlebobranchia > Ascidiidae > Phallusia > Phallusia mammillata. Next base: position 11,559,521 of record NC_137255.1, read on the forward strand.
AACATAGCAGTTCTGGTGAAAGTAACAAAGACGATTGGGACAGTGAATCAAACCATCACTTTGGTGAAAACACAGCAAATGATGTTGAAAGTGAGGATGAAAAAAATTTAGGCCAAGAAAATAATGCTGATGCACATGCAGGTATGTGTCAAAAAATTTACTCCCAAGTTGCAAATTCCCCAGTCTGCAGAGTGTGGCAGCTGCATGCACCATTATATTTTTAATAAAAAATTTTGCACGCCAATTTTAGAGGGTTGCACGTGGAAATTTTGCACGAAAGGCATTTAATTGTACTGCCTTGACCTCTTTTACTTGTTTCGCGCCCGCTGAAATTGGTCTTGCATGCGAACTTATGGGTCATGCACGCGCGCATGTGGAACATGTTGGTCCTGCACGCACGAGATCACGTCGGAACTGCCATGTTCTACAGCAGTGGTTCCCAACCTTTTTAACCTTGCGGCACCCTATCAAAGAGATAAATAGTTTGCAGCACCCTGGCAAAATTGGATCAATTTTATGAGGTTTCTGTATTTCAAATAACTGTATGAAATAACACAGAATGAGTTGTACGGTATAGCGTGCGTAAACAAACGTATCTATTTAAAAGTCAGTGTAAAAAAGGGCTTGACTTCGTGCACAAAGTCCCTTAATAGCCCAACTGGGGGCGCATTCGATAAAGCCACCCGCATTTCTTCCTTGACTACAAGTTGCCGTTCTCGTTTTTTTATGCTTTTGAATGTTCGTTAATACGAAAAATCCCGTCACACATAGAAGCCATTTGTATATATGCTTTCAAACGCACCTTAGTTGGCAAACAAAATTCGTACCAGTTTGTATTCTATCGCGATTTACAATTGACCATGTCTTCGAGCCCATTTATGGGCCCGCCGCGGTTAAAAGTTTTATAACTAAGCCTTTTCTCGATTACTAATGTATCGTATTCCCATGCAAAAGTTTCCAACAATGTTATCATGATGAACCAAGCGAAACGCCGTCTAGTGTTAAATGAAATAAATGAATGCTTAACATTTATAACTAAAACTCGGCTAAAAATAAATAAATTCCGCACGGGTTAAAGTTAAAATAAAGAATGGGCCGCAGTAATGCAATGTTGATATCTCGCGGTACCCTTGAGCATTGCAATTGGCACCCCAGTTGGGAACCACTGTTCTACAGACTGGCAAATGTCCACGAACAAATGGATTTAACCAAATATTTAGTATGGTACTTTTTAAAACATATTGTATGTTTAAATTATATATATTAAAAGAAAATAAATCATCTGATATTTATGCATGGTACATATATATAAACTAATTAAGCACTTTTAAATTGGTTCTAGAACTTCCCATGGCTGTGTGGCTTTATTGCGTTGCATTTTTTGCCTTTGATTTGGTCTTTTTTCATTTACCATTTATTGGTTTGCAACTAGGTTTAGGTGGACCTCACCCTCTTTCTCACCTGCCATGTAACCTGAACACTTCTTAAAAGAAGTTATATTTTCTACCTAAAACTGATTAAATTATCACAAGTCGCATTGATTGTGTCTTTTTCCTCACTTTGTAACATTTTTTATATTGCCTGGACAAAAAAGGGAACTTTTAGCCATGTAGGTATAATTTTTGGTAAACTCTTCGTTCAAAGCTGGATCTCTTTTAAGTACATGTTTTATGCGCTCACTTTTTATTTTGTAAACTTACAGATGACAAATAAAAATTCTGGGGCAATAAAAAAATTTGGGGGCAAAAAAATACATAGTTTTTTATAACCCGATTTCTATGGAACCGTTTGGGGTAAAAATAAACAACAGGATATCTAAAAAAATGGGTTAGCTGTAGAAACACTGTTTTTATTTACCCCATCTTCTGCAGTTTTTTTTTATCCCATTTGACTATATGCCATTTTTTAGATGTTGAAGTTTTACCTTGTAGCCAGTGGTGGGATTCAGCCGGTTTGCACCGGTTCTATAGAACAGTTTCACGAAATTTTATGAGATCAGCAAACCGGTTAGCATTACTGGTTACTGTCAGTGGACTATTCGTGACAAAACCAGCTGAAAAATATAACTTTTGTGATAGAACCGGCTGACAAAACATTTGAATCCCACCACTGCTTGTAGCCCCATCATGTACCCCAATAACCCCTAAAATAGTTAAATTTAACAAACAATGGCCAGATTAAATGAAATTTGGATGGTTTGTACCCTTTCTTATAGAATGATTATAATCATTATGGGTCCCCTTCCCTGAAGGGGACACATATTGTTTTTGTCTATATTTTTTTTTCTTTTTTCTTTTTTCTTTTTTTCTTTCTAACGCAAATTTGTTCCCACGTTTTGGTCAAGAAAGAATGGTTCAAACTTTTTAGAATTTACACATATTACAGATATTTGGTCTAAAGATGGTCCATGTGAATTTTGACCCCGTTTGATCCCTCGGTTCACCCACAGCCCCCCAAAACGTGAAATTTTTACCGCAGATTTGTTCCCACGTTTTGGTCAAGAAAGAATGGTTCAAACTTTTTCAAATTGACACACATAATAGGTATTGGTCTAAAGATGGTCCATGTGAATTTTGACCCCGTTTGATCCCTCGGTTCACCCACAGCACCCCAAAACGTTAAATTTTTAGCGCGGCTATTGTTCCCACGTTTTGGTCAAGAAAGAATGGTTCAAACTTTTTCAATTTTACACACATTACAGATATTGGTCTAAAGATGGTCCATGTGAATTTTGACCCCGTATGACCCAGAGGTTCACCCACAGGCCCCCGAAACGTAAATGTGTCTAACGCTCGTTTGGTCAAGAAAGACACTGTAGGCAGAAGTACCAAGAGAGTAACTCACTGGTTTACGATAGCGGGAGGGCTCAGCTTGACGTCGGACAGACTTTTTACGAGACATCGTTTCAGTGATTAGAAATCAGCTGTTTTGCACAGCAATGCTATGTCGTTTTATTAAGTTATCACTCACATTTTTAGTTTTGGCGAAGGTTTTACACCTATGACGTGATTTAAGCCTAATAACCGTGCTTCGGTTTTGTATATGTCAAGAAAAACTTTGTTAATAAAAGTTAAGATGAAAAAATGAACTTGACTTTTTTGCCAAATAAATGTTTTTTTAAATGCTCGCTGTCAGGTTGGCCGCCGCATGATCACGGGTTACTTAAGGTCAACTAGTCGGTATTACAAACACAGCTCAGAACTTTCTTCATAACATAGCGTTTTTTTAACAATCAATTTAGGAGTCAATACTCAAGGCATGTATAAATTAGGCTTAACAGCATTGTTGAACACGAATGACGGCGTGCTATTGAAAACGGTGTCAAAAGGTCAAACAGTCGTTTGGCGTGTGCACCCTGAGAGGTTACTACAGGTCAATGGTACTCATTTTGCGAAACAAAGTTAAATGAAAAACAATTTGTTATGTATACACTTGTAGCAAATTGCTTTTTAATTTAAAGTGTCTGTAACACAACTGTTACAGCTTTCTAAAAAAAATTGCCCGACCTTGGAGGACTATATCTGGGTTAAAGCAAGAGATTAGATTTAAGTCTTTGTTACGTTTTTTTAATGTTTTTGTAATTACATGACAATAATAGTGCAAAAAGAATACGAACAATTTTTTTTATTGTTGGGTTAATGCTTTCTAAAAATTTGTCCTTAAGAATGTAAAAATCACCGCAACATTTGTTTACCGTAAATCCGCACAAACATGCATGTGGGGACCCATTAGTTTTTGTTTACAAAAACAATCATATGTGTAGATCAAATGATGTGTATAGTAAATTGGTAAATATCGTATAGAATATATAAAATGGAAGTATATCAGAAAGCCACCCTTCTAGTTAATTTTTAATAATAATTATTACACAGAAGATATAATGCCATGTTCCAACTTATAGCTCCAAACTTGATGACAGTATCTTGTTGTGTTTTACACTGTAGCCCCAATGTTTACTCTAATGCAGGGGGGCTAAAATGCAGTCGCACGATCACGCCGCAATATTTTGGTTAAGCTTAGGTCATAATTTCCAATCTTTGGATGATGCGTCGTCATAGGCGCCGACTTTAATTTTTTTATATAACGTCATGAAAATGACATCATGAAATACCAAATTCACTTCCTGTTGCTACATATGGGGAAACTACGTTAAAGCTTGCAGTATATGAGTTTACACACCATAATTCCACCGCCAGGCCCTTCTGCTAGTGTTGCAATTCAACGCATGTTTGTGTGCGGTAACGCCGCAATGCACATTACAAAAAATTGGATCCACCGAAATTTCGGGGAGGCGGAACAATAAAGATAAAAAGGATTTAGCTCGGACGTCACCTCACGTCGCGAATTACTGTTATGTTTAACATTTACTTTCTCTGTAATAACTAATACAAAAATGCTTTGATTTCACGCAGCAAAGCGCATGCACTTCTGGCCTAGCCATTACAAAAATCGTTTTCTATTTTTTGAAGTCGTTTGTTTCGTTTACACCGTGTCGCCTATTTGACATAGTGAGTTGTATGTGACGCAATATTAATTTTAAAGTTTAGTGTACTTAAAACAATGTCCTAAACTGCCAGAAACTTTTGGCAAGCTAACACGTTCATATTTATAAGTACCAACCTTTGTGATGTAACAATAAGCATTGTTGTTTATTTGGTTGAAACTAGACAGTCGTTGTTCTTGCGTTAAAGGCAGTTAGAACAAAGATTGGACTGAATTCTCAAAATTTAGTCCACAAACGCTAAAATTTTTTATCACTGGGTTGTTAACGTATAACCTGGGTCGGCGGCGTTCTCCCTTCTCCGGTAAGCGAGCGTCAACACCTTCGTTTTATTTTTTTACCACCCTTAAATGTTAAAATTCCAATGGTTCTTGAAGACGTTACAATTGTAATGAATGCGAATAATTCATGGGTTGTAAAACACGGTACTTATTGGTTCGTATCAGAATAATTTCAACAAAGCATATAACGCATGATTAACGTTGGTTCGATTTTTGGGTATGTGGCATACCTGAGGTTTACGTCCGGGTATGCCTGGCATACCCGGCATACCCATGCTTGGCGCCTTTTTGCGGCGCTGCTAGAGAAATCTTGGTAGCAAGAAGTGACAGACTTTTTGTACGCTATTGTGTGCAAACAATGCCAAATGTTTAGGCAACAAACAACTTAACAATTTAGATAGTGATGTCATTAACAATTTAGACCCATCATCAAACTGTTCAGCAACCTATGGATTTGGTACAAACTTTGAGGCACAAACAAATGAGATATTGTGAGATAAATCAAAATTCTTTAAATCACTAAATTATAAACAATTTGAGACATTCGGTGGCCATTTGTAACAGAGGAATCTGCGATACGGCTATTAGTAGCGAAATGGTTATGCATTAGGTCAGTGGTTCCCAACCAGGGTGCCAATTGCAATGCTTAAGGGTGCCGCGAGATATTGATATTGCAATACTCCGGCTTATTCTTTGTTTTAACTTTAACCTGTTAAGTGCGGAATTGATTTATTTCTAGCCGAGTTTCAGTGCGTATATTAGGTTTCGCGTCTTGCACTTATTTCCGCCTTCTTTCTGGAGAGTCGCTCAGTGTGAAAGTCGCTGGCGGTAAGTTTTGAGAAGTATATTTCTAGCTTGTCTCTGGAAAACTACGCATGGGTAAGAAATCCATTATTACTGGACTCTCATATTGTTTTGAATCTTAAGGAAAAGAAATTAATTGCCTTTCGCAACGATGGAAGTTAATCTTATGCACAAGCAGATGCCTCTCGACGAGTTGTTATTAAAAAAAATGAATATGCTTGCGTGGGAAAGCAAGCTATTGTGCTTTTGTTGCAGTTTTCCACCTCATACCTATGTGAGAGTGGATTATCCGCATTAACGAACTAAAAAAATGAGAACAAAATGCGAGGGGCTTTACGAATGCGCCCCCAGATATTAAGGGACTTTGTGCAAAAAGCCAACTCCAAATTTCACACTAACTTTGCACTAAAACGTTTATTTACGCGTGCTTTACTGAACAACTCATTCTGTGTTGTTTCATACAATCAATTGAAATACAGAAACCTCATGAAATCGACCCAGTTTTGCCAGGGTGCCACAAACTATTTATCTCTTTGATAGGGTGCCACAAGGTCAAAAAGGTTGGGAACCACTGCATTAGGTAGAGAAAGACACATACACAAAAACGTATGTGCTACCAAAATTTTCTGCTTGCTACCAAATCCCAAAACAATTTTTGCACTCCTGCCCTAATGCCCCCCTAAAATTGGTGAATTTGTGGAACAATGACAGATTTGAATAAAATTTGGATAGCTTGTAGAATTTGCCATTTGTAGGTGTCGATTGTTGTGTTTTACCCTGTAAAAACTTTTATGTTCTTGTTCAAAATTGTTCGCAAAGATCTGGTTTTACTTGGAGAGTGGATTGTTTTCTCTAATAATTACAGCAATGATGAAATTTGGGATCATCACAATGTGATTAGGGATGTTCAAAGTAGAATAACTGGGTATTCTAAAATAACTGTTTCGAATCCAGAATATCGAATCCAGTTCTATGATTTTCAACTGTGCAATCATTAATTTTGACAACAATGAAAGCAAACCAGTTAATACTGTACAAAACATATATATGTTTCATTCAAAATGTAAAAAAGAAACAACTAAAACAAAGAAAAAACACTGAAAAAACACTTGTACATATAGTGTACAAATACATAGAGAAATAAGTCATAACTCATAACAATTTTAATTAGTGGTTTTATTGCCTTCAGTGGGAGTAACTATGTTGTGACTTGTGAGCATCGTGAGGTAAATTGTGACCTGTTGTGCTGGCCATGTATAAGTAATATTAATTATGTAGGTACAAGTGATGAAGATTCTGATGAAAGTGTTATTGGGAGAAAAAATATCACTGCAGAAGATAATGTCTCATCAGAAAATGAAGATGCTGGTTGGTATTATTATGGGACACATATTGATTTTACTTGAATTGTTTGTTTTTTCTTTTTTTTCTTCCCAAAGTTTGTCTGACTTGTTTTGCAATTAAATGTTTGATGGATTTGGCTGAAACTTACACAGATATAGTTATGTAGATGTGCATCCCACTTTGTTTGTCTTAAAACCCCATTATTTACCCCTCTGGGCCCCTAAAATAGGTGAGTTTTTAAACAGAGTTGGAATTGGCTGAAATTTGAATAGCTTGTGCAGTATGACATTTATAGGTGTCAACCACGTATATTGTAGCCCTAACGTTTACCCCACCCCAAAGTGTAAAATGTATTTGTATGTTACTGGGCATCACAAATGAAAGATTTCTGTGGCGCAATAGTGTTGCAAGGGCATTCAGTCGTATATGTTACTTGTGTTTGTGGGTTGCTTGGTGGAGGTACTCTACAACAGGGTTGTCACAACAGGTAATTAGATAAAAATCTGACAAAATACTACAAGTGTTGTTGAGTGTTCGTGGGCCGCATTGGAGGGCTTGCGGGCCGCGAGTTTCACATACCTGCTCTACAAAGTATTATTTTTTAAGCCCAGTGCCGATCAATTTGTTTTACCTTACAACACCAGACTTTTCATGGTTATCTCTTGAAATACATTATTTTCAACTTTGCATGTGTGGAGACCCATGAGTTTCTGCCTGCAAAAACAACTTAAGTTATAAAAGATGTTGGCTAACATCTGACCTAAAATAAAATAAGCGTAAGAAATATATATATTAATGTTTTAAAATAGGTTATAGTGTATGTGCAACGACCAAATGTGCTAAGCCACCCTTCCAGTTTGTAAATAACTTTTGATACTTATATGTGTATTGCTGAATTTGTTTCATGTTCGAGAAATAAGTAAGTTGTGCAGCAAAAGGCTTGACAAACTGTTGTATTGAACTACTCTGCCTTGTTGTCGCCCAAACTTAGGTCACATTGGATCAAGTTTAGGCCCTTTCAGTGCTTTGTAAATGGACATTAAACACAGCTCTAGAATTGTTAATGCATGTCTGCACAACAACTAAAAGTGGCTACAAGCATCTTGCAATTGTTTAATGTTCGGGATTTGTGAACAACAGAAATTTTTCGGGATTTGAGATCTTTTATTTCAGGAGGTTTTGCACCAAATAATACTAATCTTATAATAATGTTTATGTTGCAATAAAATGTTCATTTCAAACAATTACAATTGTTACGTTTCAATTAATGTTTGTTCGATCAATGAAGTGGCAGCAAACGCTTTTAAACCGACATAACTTGAACAAAGATATGATTAAGATGTAATGCACCCCTTACTCTACGCCAGTTGTGGTGGTTAATGACTGTGTCTCACAATACTGTTTTGATTGTTATTCTACTACCCGTCTAAAACGGGTTTGACTTCTCATGTTTAGTCTGAATATAAAAGTGAGTTTGTGCATGATACAAATTAGCCCTTCTAATTGGATTCAACATGTATATTACATTTGTACACACATTTGTACACAGTTAGCAACTATGCATTTGTTGTTGACCCATATGTTTAGGTGTGTGGAAACAATCACACTGAAAAAAATCTTCGACAAGTTTAGGGCCTATTGTAGACTAAAATGGTGAATACAAAACTTTTTAAAGATTTTTTATTTGAAAAAAGGGATTTAATGTATGTGCAATGATAATGAATACTTATCCTGTTTTTTAGAAAGGGATGAAAATTTGTTTGGAGATGCAGATGACATATCATCATCCGATGAAGAAAATGTTTATCAAGGTTCATTAATTTTATAGATTTTCTACTTTTTTGTCTAACACAGATTTGTTCTCAACATTTGGTCAATAGAGAGTGCATCCAACATATAATTCTTTTTAAATTTTATTTGCTCGTTATCCAAAGTTCACCTCTTAAAGTTTACCCCACATGATCTTGTGCAGTGGTTCACAATTTTTTGATGAATCCCCTTCCTTTGAACGTAGAGCCTAAATCAGGGGTGGGGAACCTATTTAGGCCGCATGCGGCCTTTCAGGGCACCAAGTGCGGCCTTTGATGTCAAAATACATTTCAGGATGTTGATAATACGGACTGCACCAGGCGCTGAAATATAGACAAAAACGTATTTTTTGACCTTTATTCCACATTACTATTTGATTAGTTCTAGGGCAGCGATTTTCAAACAGGAGCCAATGGTCCCATAGCGGTTGAAAAAGCGATTTCCACAGGACTACTAAGCCCAAGTTCTACAATCTTACTTGTGTTGCAAAAGAACAATTGTTTGCACATTATCGTTAGTCTTAAACTTGTCTGTGATGTCACAAGCTGCTCTTAGATAATTATGGGTCCCCTTCCCTGAAGGAGACACATTGATTTTACTCAAATTGTTTTTGTTTTTTTCTTCTTTTTTTTTCTTCCCAAAGTTTGTCCGACTCGTTTTTCCATCAAATGTTTGATGGATTTGGCTGAAATTTACACAGATGGTAGATATAGTTATGTAGATGTGCATCCCACTTCGTTTTTGTTGATAACCCCAGTATTTACCCCGCTCGCCCCCTAAAATGGGTGTTTTTACCCAAAGTTTGTCCGACTCGTTTTTCCATCAAATGTTTGATGGATGTGGCTGAAACTTATACAGATGGTAGATATAGTTATGTAGATGTGCACCCCACTTTGTTTTTGTTGATAACCCCAGTATTTACCCCACTAGCCCCCTAAAATGGGTGAGTTTTTAAACTGTGTCAGAATTGGCTGAAATTTGGATTTCCTGTATAGTATGCCATTTATAGGTGTCGATTGTTGTGTTCAACCCTGTAGTCCTAACATTTACCCCGCAAGCCCCTAAAGTGTAAAACGTATTTGTATGTTACTGGGCACCACAAACGAAAGATTTCTTTGGCGCAATAGTGTTACAAGGGCAACCAGTTGTATGTTGCTCGTTGGTGGGCTGCTTGGCGGACACTTTTGCGCCATGGCAGTTAGGGGCTTGTTGACAGCCCTATGACGTCAGAAACATTAACGGTTATTGCTCAAAACACCTCTAGTGGTCGAAATTTTAAACATTGGCGTATTGGGCTCAAATTTTACAGTACTATTGATGGAGTCTTTGTGGTTTTTATATATTTTTTAGTTTGTGTGTCGAACCCATTTGGTTACCCTACTAGCCCCCTAAAATGGGTCAGTTTTTTAAAACGTTAAAAATACTTCAAACAATATCTGGGGTGAATCTAATTTTATAGTTTGTATTCTACATAGTATTATTATTTAAGCCCATTGCCAATCACTGTGTTTTACCTTACAACCAGTGTTTTATACCGGAACGGAACGGAACGTTATACCGGAACGAAATAAATAATTTTTGGCTCAAATACCGGAACGAAATACCGAAATTAAAAATATTCAAAATACCGGAACGGAACAAAATACCGTTATTTTTTATTCCGGTATTTCGTTCTGGACATTTGACATGAAACAATTGCTGAAAATTTCGCACCGTTGAGCTGTAAAAAATTGAAGCTCCTGCAATTTACATGCTTTTGACCATCATTGACAAATGTTATGTGACGTAACAACTACCGACAATATTTCTTGTGTGTTACAACTTTCTTTCTTCTTTCGATTAATAGTTGTAAAGACCACGAATAAATTTTCTTTTGTTCAGACCAGGGGCGTATCCAGAAATTTTTAAAGGGCGGGGGGATCCAACATTTTTTTTGGGGTAAATCCCTAATAACGTCATTATGACGTCACACGTCGTTCAAAACGGCGCGTTATGCGGCAAAGCACTTTTTCCAAAATTGGCGGTTTCTCTACCCATCTAATTGACAGGAAGAACAGGTAATTTTAGCGAAAGCTTTGTAGTTTTCTGATTTCGCCGCTGCTATCTAGCTTACTCAGCCAAACTGCAGCTGCAAAATAAGGGTGACTGTCAGGTAATCAAAATCGTTGCTTAAAAAAACAAATCCAATTTCTAAAGAACTAAATCTCTTGCTGAAGCGGTAATCCTACTGTTAAGTTGCGCAAAGTCACGAATGCACTAAAGGTGGTAACTGCAGAAGGCATAAATTGTGCCTGGCAAGTAACAAATTACCCTAATAACATAACTCGATTTACATCGATCTAATGTTTTTGACAAACTATTACGTGTTTGGCGGATCAAAGCAACACAACATTACACGTTTTTAGCACTTTTACATTGTTTAAATGCAAAAACAGTTTGATATGTTGCACTTCGTGCAGTTACCACTTAGCAAGAAACTGCTACCAGCGTCCTAGCCGGAACGTAACTTTCGGATTGTGAGCGCATAAACCTCCTTATTAAACCCTTGTTACGTCACAATTGGCGATTAGATAACAAGCGAATACAAGAGATTGAAGGCTCGCGTCATTGAGATAACGACTCCCTGTTATCACGCAGTGGTAAACGAAACGATTTTGGCCTATTTAATTTACGCACAACTTTATGAAAAGGGGGGGTCCGGACCCCCAAACCCCCGCCCTTGGATACGCCACTGGTTCAGACCGAAATACCGAAAAATACCGTTATAAATTTATTTCGGTCAGACCGGAACGAAATGAAAATATCGGTCCAGAACGAAATAACGAAATAAATAATTTGCTCAGAACGAATAACGTTATTTGGTTTCGTTCCGTTCCGGTATGAAACACTGCTTACAACACCCGACTTTCTGATGGTTATCTCTTAAATGGCATTATTTTCAACTTTGCATGTGTGGGGACCCATGAGTATCTGCCTGCAGAAACGACTAAGGTTATAAAAGACGATGGCTAATATGGGACCCAATACAAAATAAGCAAAGGAAATATATTAATGTTTTAAAATAGGTTATTAAACATTGGCGGATTGGGCTGAAATTTTGCAGTACTATTGATGGAGTCATGGTGTTTTTTATATATTTTTTAGTTTGTGTGTCGAACCCATTTAGTTACCCTACTAGCCCCCTAAAATGGGTCAGTTTTTTTAAACGTTAAATAGGACATACTTCAAACAATATCTGGGGTGAATCTAATTTTATAGTTTGTATTCTACATAGTATTATTATTTAAGCCCAGTGCCAATCACTGTGTTTTACCTTACAACACCTCACTTTCTGATGGTTATCTCTTAAATGGCATTATTTTCAACTTTGCATGTGTGGGGACCCATGAGTATCTGCCTGCAGAAACGACTAAGGTTATAAAAGACGATGGCTAATATGGGACCCAATACAAAATAAGTATAGGAAATATATTAATGTTTTAAAATAGGTTATAGTGTAAATGCAACAACAAAACGTGCTAAGCCACCCTTCTAGTTAATATTTGTAAACAAGCGAGTTTACAGGTAAAATAAATCCTGAATGTTGTAGTAAAGGTAGAAATGTAGTGAGGAATTTTATTCAGCTTGGGCCGTAAGTCCTACAACTCTATGAAACAGTTTGAACACCTCTGCCCTTGGCCTGGGAAATAGTCTATGCAGCCTAAACGAGTATCGATAAACCGTTTGGTGGCCTTTATAAGCAAAAAGGTTCCCCACCCCTGGGCTAAACCATGCAAAATTTAAAATTGGGTCTTTAATCAATTTCAAAGGTCATATGAAGTGCCGTTTTACACCACTTAAAATTAATGTAAATTCCACCCTCAATTTTTAAAATTTCCCAATTTGGAGAAACTCCTTCCCAGTTGGGAAACAATGACCAAGTGCTTCATCTACAAACCCTTGATGCATAATTTTTTTGAAATTGCTATAATTACCAAAGAACATCAATCGGGAGTACTATACTTTGCTGGTTGGTGCATTGTAAAATATTTTAAAGCCTGAAATAAATTTTTTTAGGGCCCCATTTATTTTTGCTTGCAGAACCATGTGTTGTAAAACTCTTCAAACATACAATTAGGTCATAAGTTATTTACATACAATTAGGTCATAATAAATTTTAATTATATAAGGTGATGAACATAGTGAATCAAGAAAAGTGGAGGAATTATCGGACAATGAGAATATTTCAAATATTCCGGAGCAAATGCCGAAAGAGCAATTGGTAGGGCGATATATAATTTTATGGCAGTTTCAAAGATTTAAAGTGTATTTTAATGATTGAGCGTATATGTACGGGTAGGTTTAGATATTATGGTATTGATATTATTATACATCAGGGGTGCCCAACCCATCGGTCGCGGTCGACTGGTCGATCTCGGACTGATATCAAGTCGATCGCGAGGGTTGCAGAAAATTATTTAAAATAGTTGCTTTGTAACGCGTTGCTGTACATAGATGACTTTATTGTGTAAAATAATTATAAGGATGTGTTAATAAGTTCATAAGTAGGCACTTTGTTATGTTATGTTACAAAAGTAATTGTTACTTTGTTCTGGTACTCGCTATGTCTTTGTTAATTTGTATTGGAATGGTAGATCTTGAGAGTTGGACTACTTCAAAAGTCGATCCGGACCCTTTTTAAAAAGTTGAGCATAAAAAAATCGGCCCAAATCGTTCCGTTTACTGCTACGTGATAACAGGGAGGCGTTATCTCAAAGCCATAAGCCTTCAATCTCTTGTGTTTGCTTGTTATCTAATCGCCAATTGTGACATAACAAGGGTTTAATAAGGCCTTTTATGTGCTACCAATCGCAAAGTTACGTTCCGGATTGGACTGGTTGCAATTTGTTGCTAAGTGTTAACTGCTAAGTGTTAACTGCACTAAATGCAACATATTAAACTGTTTTTGCATTTGGACAATGTAAAATGAGTTAAGGTTAAAAACATTTAATGTTGTATTGTTTCGACCCGCAAAATACGTAATAGTTTGTCACAAACATTGTATCGATGTTAATCGTGTTATGTTAGAAGGTAAACATATATTGTTACTTGGTAGGCACAATTTATGCCTTCTGAGGTTGCGCGACTTCAGTAGATTACCGCTTCAGAAAGGCGTTGAGTTCTTTAGAAATTGGTCCCTGTTTTTACAAGCAACGATTTTGATTACCTGACAGTCTTGTAGCTGCAGTTTTCCTGGGTAAGCTAGATAGCAGCGGCGAAATCAGGAAACTACAAAGCTTTCGCTAATATTAGTTGTTCTTTCTGTCTGATGGACGGGTAGAGAAACTTCAAAAGTCGAAAGTTTGACCGGGTTTCGTTCTTGTACTTTCGGGTTTGGGCCTGCATACAATTTGGGACAAAGTGCTTTGCTGCCTAACGCATCGTTTTGAACCAGAAAACGAAATAGGCAACGGGACAATTTATTGGCGGTTTGACGTGTGAATTACGTATTCAGTCTTGTGCGGTCTAGCACATTTGTGTGGGAAATTATCCAAAGAGATCTAATGACGTCATTAGGGAAATTCTCCCCCAAAAATGTTCTAGATACCCCCCTGGTTTGGCACCCCTGTTAAACATCTTGTCTTTCCCTAAATGTTTTACTTTACTGAAGTTTGTCCACCCCCTTTTGCCATGGAATGTTTGATGGATTTGGATAAAACCTTCCACATATGGTAGATATAGTCAAATGGATGTGCCATCTGCTTCGTTTACTGCTGAGCACCCCAAACGAAAGGTTTCTGTGTTGTAATAGTGTAATGAAGGCCAACGAACATAAGGCACTATGTTTGTGATCTGCTTGCATTGCTTGCTGGTGCACATTGCAGATGGGTTTTAAGAGCCTTATTATGGGTCCCCTTCCTGAAGGGGACGCATCTTGATTTCGCTCAGTTTTTTTTTTCTCCGGTGAAGTTTGTCAATGCATTTTTGGCATGAAATCTTTGGTGGATTTGGATAAAACTTTCACAAATTGTAGATATAGTTATGCAGATGTGCCATCTGGTTCAGTTGATTTGATAACCCTGCGGTATTTACCCTGCTAGACCCCAAAATGTAAAACGTTTTTGTATGTTGCAGCGCACCACAAACAAAAGATTTCTGTGGTGTAATAGTGTAGCAAAGGCAAAAGAACACATGGTACATGTGTATATTTTACATTTCTGTTGATTGGGTCATTGTGGTTTCATACTTTATACTTTTGGGTGTAGAACCCCATCAGTTGCCCCACTAACCCCCTAATGGGTGATTTCTTTAAAACAAGTGCAGAATTAAATGAAATTTGGACAGCTTGTAGAATGTGCCATTTAAAGATGTCAATTGTTGTGTTTTACCCTGTAGCCTCACCTTATACGCTATTAACCCCTAAAATGGTTGAAATTTGTAAACAATGTCGAAAATTGGATGAAATTTGGAAAGTTAGTAGTTTTTTCATTTTCAGGTGTCCATTGTTAAGTTTACCCTATAGCTTTAACATTTACCCAACCAGCCCCCTAAAATGGACAAGTTTTTTAAACAATGTCGGAATCAAATGAAATTTCGCCAGCTTGTAGAATTTGTTGTTTATACATGTCGATTGATGCGCTTTACTCTATATTGCCACTATCTACCCCTTCTTTCCCATAAATAGAACACTAAATGGGACAAACTTCCAACAATGTGTGAATTGAATTAGATTTGTATAGTTTGTACTTTTAATCGCATGATTATTTAAGCCCAGTCCCGATCACTGTGTTTTACCTTACAACACCAAACTTACTGATGGTTATCTCATGAAATGCATTGTTTTAAACTTTGCATGTGTGGGGACCCATGAGTTTTTGCCTGCAGAAACAACTACGGTTATAAAAGACAGTGGGTGATATGGGACACAATGTAAAATAAGTGTAGGGAATATATTAACATTTCAAAATAGGTTATAGTGTATGAGCAATAACAATATGTGCTGAGCCACCCTATTGTTTTTTAAACAATTTTAGAATTACATAAAATTTTGACGGTTTAGAGGATATATCATTTTGAGGTCTCCGTTGTCCCACTTTGACCCCATTAACCCCTAAAATATGTGTAATTGGTAAAAATCACATGTCAAGTATGGCCTACTGCATTATTAAGTCACTGTGCCTCGACAAAGGTCAGCTTGGATTAGATTTAGCCTGTTACAGTGCTTTGCAAATGGATACTAAATACTGATATGGAATAATTAAAGTACATCTGCACATCAAAATCCGAACGTGGATGCCAGCAGCACATGTTGGATTGTTTAATGTTACCCAAGAAATTGACGAACAAAACTAGTTTGATAGTTTTTGATTACAATTTTCTTTTTTTGAGTTGATACAAGATGAAAAATCCCCAAATAGAAAATGAACAATGCACATTTATATGTAATCACTGAAAGTGCCAGGTATTAGATAAAAAACAGGTATCAGACCAACCCTAGTTACATTTTGCATTTGTGGGTTCCCATGAGTTTCTGCTTAAACAACTACAATTATAAAAGACAGTAATATAGGACCCAGTACAATGTAAGTGTAAGAAGTATATTAACGTTTCAAAATAGGTCGTAGTGTATGTGCAAGGGCAAATGTGCTATGTCACACTCCTCTGGTTCATGTTACTAAGTCAAATGGTATACATAGTAAATCGTGAAATACATGGAAATTTAATGAATGAAGTACATAGAAATTTAAAGAACTTATTTAACAGTAACTGCTGAATTTCAGTTTGAAATTGTTCTAGGTCAGGGGTGGCCAACCGGCCAAAGCCTAAGAGCCAAATTTTTTACTGTGTTACCACAAAGAGCCGCATTATACACATGGGCACACATGTTCATTTCCATACACACAGACCTGTGCTTAGCTAGATTTATTCCAAAGCGCACACTAACATAATAGTGACTTGTACGTTCGTCATAACCCGAAAAACAATGGATTATTATTTATTTTGGAACACGTTGCAAAATTGCTGTCTCATTCGCATTGTACGCAACAATGAGCAACCATTCATTGTACAACAATTGAATATTTGTTGTCATAATCAAGCCATTTGCCACATAAGGCTGCAGTTTCAAGGCAAGGTTTGTGGCCATACCGAAGTTTGTTCAAAAGCAAAATTGTCATAGATTTACTTCAAATTTAACGATTTCAGTACCAGACCGCCTCAAACTAACCAAGAGATCCGCAGTGGCCCAAACTTCGACAACAACCTAAGAGCCGCATAAAACCAGACAAAGAGCCACATGCGGCTCGCGAGCCGCGGGTTGGCCACCCCTGTTCTAGGTGATTGGATGCTTCACTAGTAATTATAGCTTTAAAACAAAAACTTTACATGACTGTATAAAGGAAAGCCACTCTTGTAATTTCGTTGTTCATTTTTTCGTGACATTCTATATGATTATATAGGAAACTCGAATTGAAGTGGAAATTCCAAAGATTGGCACTGATTTGGGAACTGGTATACATTTTGTTCGATTTCCAAACTTTATCAGTGTTGAGGCAAGACCATTTGATGCTGCTGTGTATGAAGATGAAATTGAGGAGGATGAATTACTTGATGAGGAAGGAAGGACCAGATTAAAACTTAAGGTTAACATGAGATGGGCTAATAGCCGCAGTCATAAAAATCTTTAGTTCTCTTATCTCTACAAATGTTAATTGCCTTTGATTAAAATAAAGCCACTTGTTTTGTTGGTTTGTGTGGTAATAAGAATCCAGAGTAGATTAAACATAATTTGCATTCAGTGCCAAGTAATAAACACTTGCTTTAGGTAGAAAATACTATTCGCTGGAAAAAATATACTGATGAGAATGGAATAGAGCTTACAGAGTCAAATGCCCGGACTGTTCATTGGTCAGATGGAAGTATGTCGCTTCACCTCGGTTCAGAAATATTTGATGTTCATCAAATGTCATTACAGGTTGCTTACTAACAATGCCTTGGAAAATTGTATATTGGTTCTTTTTGCTTGTTACTAAATCATGGTTGATTTCTCTGTTTGGGTATCCAATCTGAATGACCGTTTATTGTTTCACACATGCAACAAGGGAGCAATTTTATGAACTCAGTTAGCATGTGTATGTGAGGACCTAGATGTAAAATGGCTAATGTCTTGGTACAAATATACATATTTCACAAAGCATGTACGTAATAAATAATGTATCAGTTGTCAACATGGGTTCTGCAAGCATGATAAACATGTTGGTTTTGCAATAACTTGCAAAAAAGAACAAGCCAATATCTGCATGTAAAAACAACATCACAGCTCAGGTGCACAGCAGAAAAATAATGAGGGCAATATGGCATTAAAGATGATGGTGATCAAGCGTCTGCCCCGAATTGCTTGCGCTTTTATCGTTTTTATCTATAAGGCCCCCTTTTGTGCTAAGTTCTGTCCCTTCTGTTGGTTTTCTTATGGGTCCCCTTCCCTAAATCATTGTTTTTGTCCACATATGTATATATTTTTTTATTTTTTCTGCTGGGCTGTTCTACCTGTTTGGTCAATGCTTCAAACATATTCAAATTTACACACATGTTAGTTATTTATCCAAATTTGATCTTCCTGAAGTTTGCCCCCTAATGACCAAGTGGTTCACTACAAGCCCCCCAAAACATGAAAGTTTTGAAACAGTTCTGCATACCATGATCCTGTACGATCACGTCTAAGATGTCAAACCTTTGCCAACACTGAAAATGTAGGTGATAACTAGGGCGACTATTTTTTGACCTAAAAAACAAAAAAAATTGACCTACAAACTGAAAATTTTGACAAATTTTGACTTTAAAAAAATTTTTTTTGACAAAATTTTGACCTATGAAGAAATTCAAGTAGTTAAAAAAAGTCTAAAACAGGGGTTCCCAACCTTTTTTGTTGCTCGTACCCCTTTGTCACATCAGAGCATTCTTCGTACCCCCCCCCCCCCAAAATGTGATGGAATTTTTCAGATATATATTGCTAAATTGAATTGCTTTCGCAATATATCTCAATTAAACGTTAAACCGATATTTCACACAAAAATCACAAAAATAAATTAACCGTTAGTAGAAGATTTACAGCAAGACTACATTGAATGCGTCGTTTATCTGTGCAGTTTCTTCCTAACTTTGTTGTTTATTGCTGGCAGCAAGTAAAAAGCATTGTTATGAGACAATGAGGCTTCTTACTAAATAACAAACAATTATTTGTAGATAATCGTTATTTTAAAGCAAAGACCGTAATCGCACAATATCATTTACAATACCAAAATAAAACTGTACTGTGAAATCTGTTTAAAAAGCTGCTGTGTGGCCCAACGATCTTCGTACCCCTTGATGTTCAATCTCGTACCTCCAAGGGGTACGAGTACCCCCGGTTGGGAACCCCTGGTCTAAAAGAAGGGCAAAAATCTGAACACAGACCTAGCCTATTCTGAGAAGGGAAATGAGCTAATTAAAAATCACTGCCAAAAAACTGCTACTAATACACAACGAAAACTATTCAATACATTTGTCTTAACGAAAGAAAGATAAGTATCTAAAGCAAAACTGAAGCAAGAGCTGCAACTAGCCTGTAGTTGCCGTAAAATGACTTGGGACCTACCAACGTTTTGGGGTGTGTTGAGCATCACACCATATCAACCTAATTATTTCACTCACGTGATGGTTTATGATTCACAATAAGTAGGCAATGGGCCAATTACAACAGTATAAAGTAGGCTACAAGGTGTAAAATTAAAAGTTCCCTGACAGTGCAACCTCTACAACACCACGACCATGCAGTTTGTAAACAATTTTAACTTTGTAAAAAAATTTTACTTTGTAAACAATTTTGACATTTTTTGACCTATTCTAAAAATTGTGACAAATTTTTGACTTTTTTGACAAGTCAAAAAATATTCGCCTTAGTGATAACCTAATACAACGGCATAGCATTGCTGTGCAATAATAGCTGATTTCTAATCACCGAAACAACTGCCTCATAAACCATCTGTCCGAATCTCAAGCAGAGCCTGCCTGCTCTGCACTAAACCGCCTTAAGCGTAAACCAGTGAATTACTCCTTCGGGACTTCTATCTGACTGACATTGTACACATATTATGGGCTTGGGTAAACATTTGGCTATTTAAGGCAAATTTTAAATTCTTTGCCTTAAATCAGCCAAACGAATATCCTACTGCAAACAATTGTTTAAAATTTCAGCAATTGGGGCTTGTATTTGCTGTCTAAAACTAAAACCAATTATTTCGGGGTTTAAGGGGTCAAAAATTGGTGAATCCAATAAAAAGATACAAAATTCTTTTGAATATAAATGTACAGGAAAGTCACTTTTCTAGTTTCACCTGATGATGACAACAATAATAGATGAAATGTTGTGATGCTTTAGATGCAGATATTGGCTTACATTTTTTGCTGACAATATTTGGAACCATACATAGTATCCCCTTGTTTAAGATGGTAGTTTGAAACATTTGGTGTGTGTAAAAGGTTTGGTGAGAAAAAACCTGCCCCATGTATTTGTAGAATAACAAATTTGTATGTGTCTATGTGAAATAATAAGCTACCAAATATATGAAACTAGCAAATTGCCAAATATTTTTTGTCTGTGCAAAAGTTTATCAGTACTACTCATCAAAGAAAAAGTTTACATCTGGTAAATGAATACATAAGACATAGTACCTGATATAGAAGTTGAAAACATATAGGAAAGCCACTTTAACAGATATGGCTTGTTTGAGATATTTATTGATGTTTTTTTGTAGGGTGACCACAATCATTTGTTTATTCGGCAAGGCACAGGATTGCAGGGCCAGGCTGTTTTTAAAACTAAACTGACTTTCCGACCTCACAGCACCAAATCTGCCACTCACAAAAAGATGACAAACCGTCTGGCTATGAGGCACAATCAAAATCAGCAGAAGGTATTTCTTGAAAAAACTGTTTTCTTATGCTGTTGTGTTAGTGGATTATTCATCATCTGAATTATTTGTCCCTTTCCTTAAAGGGGACACCTCTTGATTTGACTCCATTTTTCTTCTTTTTTTTCTTCCCTGCAGTTTGTCCGCCCTCTTTTGCCATGAAATGTTTGATGGATTTGGATAAAACTTTCACAGATGGTAGATATAGTAACGCAGATGACTTCATAGTCATGATAACCCCAGTATTTACCCTGCTAGCCCCCAAAGTGTAAAATGTTGTAGCCCTCAAAGTGTAAAACGAAAGGTTTCTGTGGTGTTACAAAGCCAACCAGTTACTTGTGTTTATGGGTTGTTGGTTGATGTTTTTGCAGTTGGGAGTTCATTGGGTCATTGTGGTTTCGTATTTTACACATTTGGGTGTAGAACCATCAGTTACCCCTCTAGCCCCCTAAAATGGGTGAGTTTTGTAAACAGTGTCGGAATTGACTGAAATTTGTATTGCTTGTAGAATATGCCATTTATAGGTGTCAATTGTTGTGTTTAATCCTTTCGCTCCCTAAAATGAATGATGTTTTTGATAACGTTTAAATTAAATGAAATTTGGACAGCTTGTCAAATTTTCCATTTATTGGTGTCGATTGTTTTGTTTTACTTTATATTGCCAGTATTTACCCCTTCTTTCAGTTAAAATATAACATTTAATTAGACAAACTTCCAACACTGAAATGCATTATTCTCAACTTTGCAGGTGTGGGACCCATGTGTTTCTGCCTGCAGAAACAACTAAGGCTTTAAAAGACAGTAGCCCATATAAAAAATGTAGGGAAAAAATTAATGTTTCAAAATATGTGGCATAATGTGCTATCCTTCTGGTTTATTGCAAAGTCATCTGTATAAATGGTTTTTCTTACTGTTGCATTGCAAGTGTAATTAAGTGGTCTACATGCTAAACACTGAAGAGTTTTGAAAACACTGACAAGTGAATATATGTTTATACACATTTAATCAAAACTAAGAGGTCTCAAAATTTTGCATTTAATTGGAAGGGGTTGCAAAAAAGTGTAATAATTTCAAGAGGGTTAGTAGTTTCAGAAAAAATGATATGTCATATTGATGACTGTGCATACTGTATGCAGAACTAACTATTTTAGTATTGCCACTTGAAAATGCTTTTTCACCAGCTTCGCACTGGATGTTCATGCATCTTACAAAATATTTTGTTTGTTTATTGCAACTAAAGCCCAATCCCTGGTGTGCCATATGCTATTGTAGGTTCGTGTTCTACCCATTGCTGGACAAGATCCTGAGTCTAGAAAAGCTGATTTGATGAAAAAAGAGGAAGATCAGTTAAAGGCACATGTTCGCCGTGAAGCGCAAAAACGTAGAATGAGAGAGAAATCACATGCGAGAGGTTTATCCAACAATTACATTGAAGAGGATGCAGATGATGAAGAAAGTGTTTCAGCAATAAAAAATAGATTTAAAAGTGTGTCTCGTTGTTTTAACTTGTATTGTTTTTCTTATTGTGCATTAAACATTTTTTATATTACCACAAAAAGTAGTTGTGAGCCCCACTTCCTTGAAGGGCACACCATAAATTCACTTTTTATGGGTCCCCTCCCTGAAGGGGACACATATTGATTTTACTCAAATTTTTATTTTTTTCCCCAAAGTTTGTCTGACTTATTTTTCCATCAAATGTTTGATGGATTTGGATGAAATTTACACAGGTGGTAGATATAGTTATGTAGATGTGCATCCAACTTTGTTTTTGTTGATAACCCCAGTATTTACCCTGCTAGCCCCCTAAAATGGGTTATTTTCTTCCCAAAGTTTGTCCGACTCGTTTTTCCATCAAATGTTTGATGGATGTGGCTGAAACTTATACAGATGGTAGATATAGTTATGTAGATGTGCATCCCACTCAGTTTGTCCAGATAACCCTAGTATTTACCCTGCTAGCCCCCTAAAATGGATAAGTTTGTAAACAGTGTCAGAATTGGCTGAAATTTGGATAGCTTGTAGATTATGCCATTTATAGGTGTAGATTGTTGTGTTCAACCCTAGCCCTAACATTTACCCCACAACCCCCCAAAGTGTAAAATGTATTTGTATGTTACTGGGCACCACAAACGAAATATTTCTGTGGTGCAATAGTGTCAAAAGGGCAACCAGTTGTATGTTACTCATTTGTGACTTTGTGGGTTGCTTGGTGGACGTTTTTGCACCATGGCAGTTAGCGGGTTATTAACAATGTCAGAATTGGCTAAAATTTAGACAACTTGCATAATTTACCATTCATAGGAGCTGATTGGTGTGCTTAACCTTGTAGCCCCAATTTCACCCCACTAGCCCTCTAAAATTGGTTAGTTTATTAAACAGTGTCGGGATTGGCTAAAGTTTGGATAGCATCCCATGCTATTCAGTAGGTTTTGATTGATGTGTTTTACCTTGTAGCCCCAACATTTACCCAACTAGCCCCCCAAAATAAATGAACTTTTAAAAAATGTCCTAATTATATGAAATTTGCTTATTGAACGTACTAAGTCTTCAAATGTTATGTTTTGCCCTGTAGCACCACAACTTAACCAACTAATCCCGAAAATGGGTGACCCTTTTAACAATGTTCGAATTGAATGAAAATTGGACAGCTTGTAGAATTTGCTATTCATAGGTGTTTTTTGGTTTACCCCATTATGCCACTATTTACTCCTTCTTTTCTTTGAAAAAGACCGTTAAATATGACATACTTCAAACAATATTTGGGGTGAATCTGATTTGTGTAGTTTGTACTCTTCATTATTTAAGCCCAGTGCCGATTACTGTGTTTCACCTTACAACACACAGCTTTCTCATGGTTATCTCTTGAAATGCATTATTTTCAACTTTTCATGTGTGGAGTTTCTGCCTGCAGAAACAACTAAGGTTATAAAAGATGGTGTCTAATGTGGGACCCTAAATAAAATAAGCATAGGAAATATATTAATGTTTTGAAAAAGGTTATAGTGTATGTGTAACAACAAAATGGGCTAAGCCACCCTTCTAGTTTTTGTCTCCGGTGGAGTGAAATCTTTGAAAGATTTGGATGAAACTTTCACAGCTGATACATGTTCAAGTAAATGTGTTGCATTTGACTCAATAGCCCCAGCAGTTAGCCCAAGTACATAAGCTATTTGTTTTGTGTTATCTACTTGCATAGCATGGTGGTTATATTTTGCATATGGCAGTTAGGGTGGTGTTAACAGCCTTATGACAGCATAAGCATTAACAGTTCAGCGTAAATTTTTTTTATGAAAGTAGTTGTCCACTATCACCAGCTTGAATGTTCTAACATGATTTGCTTGATTTATTGTTATGTAAATTGTGTAATAATAAGATGTATCTTAATGCGGAAGTACAGTAGTGAAAGTGAAATTGTTTATTTTATTGCATCATAAAATTTAGTTTTGATGGTCAGCAAGATTAATTTAATGCCATTGTAGTTGCTATTACTGTTTGTATGTAAAGCTGTGTTTGCTGTTTTTGTGTGTTTCCCTTGCAGCACTTCTGTTTTCCTTTGGCTGATATTATGTGTTAAATGTTTTGATTAGGTGCACATAACTTCAGAAAGGATCATTCAAAAATTTACACATCCGATTCTGAATCTGAGGGGGAGAAAAAGTTGCTTAAATTTAAGCGATTTGCATCTGATGATGAAGATGATGATGATGAGATTCTAGACATTGGTATCAAATGCAAACAATTGTGTGTTGGTGGTATGATAACTGTCCCTCTAAAGGTACGTTAATTGTATGTTGAAGGTGCAAAACGGAAAAAAGAAGATGAAACTGAAAATCGAAGAAAGACCTATATTGAAAGTGACGAGGAAGAAGTAGAGGAAGGTGTAGATTCAAACAATGCCAGTGATGATTCGCTTTAACCGCTGAAAAACCTTGCATGGACCTAGACACAACTATTTTGGGCAGTTCCAGTGACTTCTTTTTATTTTTGAGCCCAATAATGTGTTGGCACAAAAGACAACTGTGAATTTAAATTTGTTGAAGACACACAAATATATGTATATAGTACACTTTGTTACAGAATAAAAATCACTCAAAAAATTAAATTAGAAGCTTAAGAACATGATTACAAACACCACCATACAAGCAAGCAGATTTTTTTTTTCAAAGTTTTCCATTTTGTGATACAGTTATGGCCTCATGTACTGCTTGAACAAAATAGTCAACATTACTTTCGTTCAAGCCACACATACTAATTCGGCCAGAAGACGGGAGGTAAATGTGTTTTTCTTTGATCAAATACTCCACCTGGGATTCTGTGAAAAAATAGTCTCTCTGCTTAAAATTATCATTTTTTTATTAATCAACTTGTGGGTCTAATATGTTTTAGGAATTGAATGGAACTTTTCAGGTTGGTAGATATTGGAAATGGTTGTGGTTTGTGAGACTTCAATAGATTTTTCAAATGCTGCACCACCACAGGAGGGGTGTTGATTTCTATACTTGAATTTAGGTCACAAATTGCATCTATGTGAATTAATGCCATTACAATGTGTCGGTTGGCTTAACCAGCAAACTGCATTTTGTTAACTTGTACCTGTTAATCCAGTGTAACTAAACATTCCAATTTGGTTTATAATATGATCCCAGTTTCCAGGGGTTCCGGCTGCACGAAGTTTGGAATGCAACATCTGCCTCATGTCCTTTATACGATTTGCCATTGTTTGAACATTTTCAATCCTAAATAAAATTGAACAGTCAACACATTGTGTAGAGATTTCTTTGGTTCAAAAATAGGTTTGAGTAAACTATCTACCACTCAATAACCAAAAAAGACAAAGGTACAGTCAGGCAAATATGTAGCTTGCGAAAACATCACTCATTTACCATTCCTGTTTTAATGCTTTGTTTTTCAGTGTAGTAGCAACCACTCTTTGTCCATGACTAGGTGGATTAGAAAACATAGTACGGATTATCAATTCAATTTGGGATCTTGAAGGTGCTAAGAATTTGGAATCTCGCATAACTAGTATCAAGTTGCCGATTCTCTCATCTGTACAAAACATAGTCTAAATAAATCACCAATACAAGAATGGGTCCCAACACACATGTTTATGCTAATTGGTTACAGTAAAATGGTGCGATTATTTTTAAATTCGCAGAGAACAAACTAGAAAGGTCACTGTTCCTACATGTCCATTTTATGTACTCTGTAGCCTATATATATCGATTGACTATACACACCATTTGACCAACCACGATGAATGTTTTTGCAAGCAAAAACGAATGGGCCCCCAAACACATGTTTGCACAGTTTTCAAATTCTTTATTTTTAGATTCAAGGACAAACTAGAAAGGTGGCTTTCTAATATACTACCATTTTATATGGTCCCCACACCCGTGTTTGTGTTTTACATTGTGGTTATTGTTAGATTCTGAAGGGCAAATTATTAGAAAACAAGAACCCAATTTTAAATTAGTTTTGTCTGTATTGTTTTTGCATCATTATTGTCATATAATTACAAAAACAGAAAAAAAAATTTTTTCATATTTAATTTCTTGCTTTGGTATTGTTGTCCAAGGTCAGTTTTTAACGTCAAGCTGAGCTATCCCGTTCTGCATTAAACCGCCTTAATCATAAACCAGTGAATTACACTCCCTTGGGACTTCTATCTGCCTGGCAGTGTACATATATTATAGGCCGTAAAGGTTATTATTCAGATGATTAAGGCAAACTTTTAAACATTAAACGACTAACCTACTGAAAAAAAAAATTAAAATTTCAGAAATAGACATAACTGTGCAAGGCCAGATTAAAACAGAGAAAAAGTGTCATAGAAAACCCAGACAGTAGTTCAGACACTGACAAATTAAGAAGATATTTTGCAGCAAAGGTAACAAATTGTTCTTCACCTATTTTGATGGTCTTTTGACACGGTTTTCAATAGCATGCAGTTTTATTGTATAACAATAACGTTTTGCCTAATTTATATGTAACTCACATATTGTTTCTGCTGTATATACGTCAAAAAGAAATAAGTTATGTTGTGACAAAAAATCATTCTCAAATGTGTTCTGTAATACCTAAAAGTTAACTTTCAGTTACCTTTTGTAGTACGGTGGCCAAGCTGTTAATAACTGTTTATTAACTCTTTATTGTGTCTGAAAAACATCTTGTTTTTTTACCTTCATGTTAATCAACAAGGTTTTGCCTGGCTTGGACGAAACCGATGTACTGTTTTAATCACTTCTAAGATATAAAACCTTCATCAAAACTGAAAATAGGCACGCTAACTTAATAAACCACATAGCATTACTGCACAAAAACAGCTAATGTCTAATCATCGCAAAGACTGTCTCATAAAATGTCCGTCCATATGTCAAGCAGCGACATACCGCTATGCATTAAATCGACAAAATTGTAAACCAGTGATTTACTCCCTTGGGCTTTACAGTGAACACATATTATGGGCTGTGAAGGTAACTACTGGGCCGATCAGGCTAAAATTTTAAATAAACAAACAAGAAATCTACAATCAATTGTTTTAAATGTCAGCACATTAGGATGTGTATTTTTGACCTAAATGTCTGGTGAAGCTCAAAAAGAATATTTTTTTTGAAAAAGGGTAAATTCAACTGAAAGTTACATCATTCTTTATAACAGGGGTGTCAAACTCGTGGGGTTCGGGGGCCACATAGCAGTTTGGAAATTATGCCGAGGGTTGCATGTCATTTTTAATCTAGTTTTATACTCTTAAACAACCTTTTCGCTATGACGCCCGCATTGCAGATCCTTATTTCACCAACAGGTGCCAATTACCTGCTGGTTTTTAGTCATAAAATTACAGATGTAAATAAATAGGTTTATATCATATATATACCATCTATTGACGTACTAAAAGTCAAGATAGATTTCCAACCTGATGCACAAATAGAGCTGCAAAGTGTGAAGATCAGTTTTAATTGTTTATTACGTCATAATTTGTATTGTGACCCTTTGGTACCTGTTTTGTCACATTGTTTGCACACAATAGGTCTGTTTAAATAATAGCTTTCACTTAGAAAAGTAAGAAAAATTTGTTATAATTAAATAAAAATCTGACAAAATACTACAATTGTTGTTGAGTGTTCGTGGGCCACATTGGAGGGCTTCATGGGCCGCATGCGGCCCTCGCGAGTTTGACACCCCTGCTTTATAATACTTTGCAATTCACAACCAACAAAAGATAAACCTCCTAGATCAGTGGTTCTTAACCTTTTTAGTGTGGTTTCCCACTAAAGTCAATCACCAACTTTGAATTTCCCCTCCGTTATTTTTATAACGATGTTTTGTGCCCTACGTTAACAAAAAAATTATTCTTTAAATGAAATAATTTTGTGAAGCGGTCTGGAACCCCAAAGGCAATCTTATTAAGTTGTGCTTCTGTGAGAGAAGTGCTTCTGTGAGAGATTAAAGTTTTTGGAGTATTGAAGAGTTTCCTCTGCTTGCAATAGTCATTTATTGCATAATAATCAACAAAGGAAAGGCCTTTATTCGCGCACAATAGCAAAGTCATTAATACTTTTAGACATGTCTGTGATGTAACAAACGGCCTTGGATTTTTATGCGTCTTGTAAAACTAGGTTAAAAATTAATCTAATATGTTGTTGCAGAAAAATGTTAGGAAAGTAACTTTCAACGATTAATTCAAAGCCTGGTTCGACCCTCTGGCCCCGAGTTTGGTTACCTGACTTACATAATTTCCCTCTGAAAACATTAAATTTCCCACTAGTGGGAAATTTCCCACCAGTTAAGAACCACTGTCCTAGATCATATATTTTAATGAATATAGCCGTTTCAAAAATTTCATGTTTTGGGGGGGTGTGTGGGTGAACCGCTGGGTCATTTCAAACGTTGGGAGGATCAACTTTGGATAACTAACTAACATGTGTGTAAATTTGTATACGTTAAGTACTTTTTCTTGACCAAACGAGCATTAGACCTTCAGGGAAGGGGACCCATAATTACCAGTTCAAGCAAGTCTAGTTATTTTAATGTAGGTTTCTTATCACAACATTAGTAAGTACATACTGTAAAGGCCAAAGTTTTTTGAAAATGACTGACACACAAGCATTTCAAATCCAGCTTGTACAAAGTATCGGATACTCCAGGCATCCACATCAAGATCGCCAGATGCAAAACCTTGGTATGCACAGTCAAATATTGGAAACAGATTTCTATCCATGCAAATCTTAAAAAAAATCAGTTGGATTATTGAGGACAAGCAAAATTAGAAAACAGGCTTTTATTTCCATTTTATGTATGCCATAGCCTCTCGCCGAAGTATTGTTATTAGAGTTGAGTTGTCAAAAATGGAAACTGTAGTGCAAATTGATGTAGATCTCGAGTTGATTTATGTTGAAACAAGAAGTTGCAATAATCTCACCAGTGTTTAGCCTGCAAACGGATATACTTTTCCTTTATCTTTTACAATTGACGAACTGATAAAAAAAGACAAAAGGCGAATGCTATCTATCTGGTCACCCCTATATACAGATAATAATCAGTTTAGGTATTCATCCAAATCTGTAGATATTTGTGGCAACCAACGGAAATGAACATAAAAAAGGCAAAAGCAACTTCATAGCAGCTTGTGCTTGTCTTAAAATACAACTAAGTACTCAGTATCGGTAGTCGCTAATAAATGTGATATCATCCCATCACTAAACTGAGCATTTGTTTGCGTAATCACATCAACAATGTTTTTCCTGACTTATATGAAACTGAAGTGTCATAATCTGGACGCTGACCCCCTTGTTACAATACCTTTGCAAGTGTCTTCCATTGCTCTTGAGTAGGATCAATTCCTGTGGGATTGTGGGCACAAGCATGAAACACAACAATTGAATATTCTGGGGCTGTTTGAAGATCTTCGGTAAACCCTAAAAACTTTAAATATTTAACTACCTTCATACAACAAACCACTACTTAACAAAAAGCATTTAAGAACCATACTAACCAGCAAAGTTAATGGTCCTTGTATTGGTATCCCAATACCTGTATCTCCGTATATCGTTAAAACCAGCATTTCGAAAAATTCCATAGTGATTGGCTGCAAAAAAATTCCATACCTTATTAGAATTTAGAATTCAATCACATTGCATCCTTTCCAAAAATTATTGCTTACAAATAGTTATGTTTCAGGGATGAAATAAAACACTTATGACAACTTTTAAATTGAATGCTACATTGAAGGGAACCACAACTACTTGTTGCTACCCACAGAGTTAATCCAAACGTCTTGCAACCTGAAGTACACAAAAGTAATTAATTGTGTCTTATCTAGTTTGACTGGTAAGTATTGCAAGCTTCTTTTTTTCACTTTTTATGCATTTAAACAATGTAAAGTCTTATGCTTTGTGCGAATTCAACAGCATGCACTACCATCAATTCAGAGTGTGACAGAAGAAAACAGCATGGGCAAAACCACTGTGTGATAATAAAACAACATTCAAAACCGATTTACTATACAAACTGTTAGACCTACTGACATGATTGTTTTTGCAAGCAAAAATGAAGGGGTCCTCACACACATGTTTTTGCGAATTGGTTACAGTATAAAAATAGTGAGAATATTTTTTAGATTATTAAAGACAAATTAGGAAAAAGAATCATCCCGAACTTCAAAAAGTTTTGTTCATATTATTTTTACATTATTATATTCTCATGTATTTAAACAAGTAAAAATACTTTCAATCCTTCTGAGAATTTATTCTCTAGCTTTGACATCCTAATAGCTGTCCAAGGCCAGTTATAAAACAGTTGAAACCTTTCATAAAAAAATTGTTTTGTTTCACAAAATGTATAGCATTGCCCTGCAGTAGTCTATCGCCGCATGACCTTTAGACGCGATTTTCAGTAGCATGCGGTCATTTGTGTTCAACAATATACTGAGTTTTGCGATACCCATAGGTTGACATTCAGTAACTGCTGTGACCATTTATCATGGCTTTTCCAGATGCCTAAGGTTAAGGGGTGAATCCAAGTAAAAGTTACTAATCATTTGAAATACAATGCACCAACCAACAAAGTATTAATCCCAATTTTTGGACCAAATGCTTGGAAGAAACTAGCGTTACATAGAAAAAGTTATGACAAAAACAATATGTGTCCCTTTCAGGGAAGTTTTTTTACTAACTACACAAGTGTTTCTCAACCATTTTTTCTGTACTCCCCTTTTTTACATGTACAAACCAAAGCGATTTTATTTCATGTATAATATCAATGCAACAATTTAGAGCCTAATCTTTCAGAAGCTATATTTTAGCACTTGAAATGTAAATCTTCTAATGTTAATTCAAAAAGATACCAGAAAGCTACAGTGCGCTTTGCTTTTAACCTGATACCCTATGTCTGGCGACAACTGAGCATTGAAAAAATAATACACCACCAAACAACATACCAAGCACAACTTAACTACTACCTGCATACTTTGCTCTTAAAGCACAGAGATACAATGACAATTAACACATTGCGATTTACACAAAATGCATTGTGACATCATCATAAAAAAACGAGAAAGTGACTTTCTAATATACTTCCATAATATATATTCTATATCATATTTACCAATTTACTATACACATAATTTGATCTGCACATATGATTGTTTTTGCAAGCAAAAACGAGCGGGTCCCCACACGCGTGTTCGAGCAGATTTATGGTGAATAAATTTTCCGGCTATGTTTAGATTGTAAGGAAATCTGTACTTTTTGCTATTTTTTGCCATTGCATATAAACCGCTCAACAAAGCTTGTGTAGAAAATGCATAAATCGACAAATTTGTTTTTCGCGTGTAGGTAAAACAAAGCACGAAACAAAAAAAGGTTATCCGCAATTTCACGGTTTTGTTTACGTCAGCGAAATCTCTATCCATAGTAAACATAGTGCAAAACAAAAACAAGGCTATCATTGTCCGTATTACCCGCTGTGCATTGAGCTGTAAATCAGTGAATCACTCCCCTGGGAGTGATAAAGCGTTGAACTCCATCAGAAGATTCGGTAAACGTTTTTACGCATTTGGGGGTGTAGGCATACGGATAACCACTTGATAGATTGGCTGATATTTTAAATAACAAACGACTAACAGGAAAAGGGGGACCCATAACAAGGACTATTTCAAAGTAGCAAAAAACGTTGCTAAATTTACTTTTACTGGTTGATGATAAACATATGACCAAAATTGCCTTTTTTTTTTAACTGCTCTATCTTCGCAACCCCTAATCACCCATTTATTCTCCAGTGCCCCTTCAGTGATAGCAAACGCCCCAGGCCCAACTGTTAAGAACTACTGCCCTACATAAACTAGAAAAAAGTTGCTACATGAACATATTTGTGAACTACCTCTTCACTTAAATTTGAGTTGCAACCCCTGCTGGCACTAACAAAATGGGCACATCACACTACAAGAAAACTGTCTCAAATTGCATTGTCAAAAATGGAATGCAATTTGTTTCTGCTTAGTCCATCAGCTTTCATATTATGTTATATAATAGTTTCCTGCATATTGTTTGAGTGACTGATAATCCTCATTGTTCTTGGCTAACTGTTCTCCTAAATATTGTAGAAAAACTTACCCCAAGTAGGATCAGAAACAAACACTGGCATACATGTTTCCCTCTGGTTGTAAAACCTCTTTAAAAATTCAGCAGCAATCCGTAATGCTCCAGTGCCACCAAGTGATTGTATACCACTTACCTGCAAATTTGTCAACTTTGTAAATAACCAGTTTTAGAATTTATGGCAAAGTACCAATATAACACTTGTATGGTGTGTCAGCAAACCGTTGAATGAATTTTTCATTGAGACAGTATAGTGACAGGTTGTTATTAAATTACACATTAAAAAGGTTAGTATTAAGAGAATAAATCTTGCCCTGTTTTCCACAATTGCAGAAGAATCTTCCCCGAGACAAATCTTTGTTGCAGCATCACAAAAGTCTTGTGCACCCAAAATAGGAAGATATTCATGGTTCAACAAAGGATCTTTTGCCATATGAGCTTCGACCGATTTAACTACAGGTAGAACCCAGGGCTGACCTTCATCTGTCCGATATGCTGCACAAACATTGGTTTACAAATCAGTAATTCAATCAAGAAACTCAAAGTTTAGAGAAAAGCAAAATAAGTGTGTCCTAACGTGTTTAATTAACCTTCAATACTGCTGCCTTCTCCAAAGTTACCTTTATTTAGCCATTTAATATATTGTATGTCCTATTAAATGATTTGCAACATACACCATTTGACCAACTAAAATGATTGTTTTTGCAAGCAAAAAATTGTTACAGAATAAAATGGTGCAATTATTTTTGGAGAACAAATCAGTTCAAAGCATTAAGCCAAATTTAAGCTTTATTTAACCTTCTTTAGGGAAGGGGACCATAATGAAAGGGTTTATAACTTAACAAACCAAAAGGATGAAACCTTCAAAGGATATGAACCCCCAATCCCTAAAACCTGAAATGCATAATTTACTTGATGACATTGCATCACAAAAACATCCTGAAGGAAACAAACATACACAATGCTACGCAGAATGCAACCCACCCCCAACTCCCAAGTTGATTTTCTTTTCACATGAATCTGCTTTGCATTGAGCAGTCAATTGAAAGACAGCAACTGGATTTGCCAATTTGACATCAGCAAATTGAGATGGTGGTAATTTTGCCAT
This sequence comes from Phallusia mammillata, assembly GCF_965637545.1. Classification (NCBI taxonomy): domain Eukaryota; kingdom Metazoa; phylum Chordata; class Ascidiacea; order Phlebobranchia; family Ascidiidae; genus Phallusia; species Phallusia mammillata. Next base: position 11,592,895 of record NC_137255.1, read on the forward strand.
TTCAGTTACAAAAGTATAAACCTACAAGTGAGAAAAAATTTTGATGGTTGAGCTTTAGACTTTTGTTGTTGTAATTTTATGTTTAATTTGATACCAATCAATAAATCTACCTGTATAAAAACATCACTGCAGCACAAAAAATCTTTTTTTTTACATCTAATGCTCTCTTGTTTGGTAATTTATTAAAATTGGCAGCTGTAAATGGTCTTGTTATCTGTTGCAACTAGTGTGCGAAATACCCTCTTTTGTCTTCAGCAGCTTACACCTGGTGTAAATGGTCATGCATCTGGACTTAAAGGAATACAAGCGCGCATGCGGTACATGTTGGTCCTGCACAGTGCACACCCTGGATCTCGTCAGAAACTGCCATATTCTGCAGATTGACTTCTGGGGCTCTGACCTGACCTGACCTCTGAATCTGACCCTTGTTTTGTTACAATCTGTTGTCAGGGAGATATAGGAGACACCAATATCTTTGAAACTTAAAATGATACAAATCTGATATTGAAACAATATTCTAGACTTTAAGCATATCAGTGCAATTTTTTTAAGAGAAAGGTAGCAATATTGCAATTTCACTTCTCTCTGGTAAATTCAATCTTGTCACATATAGATGTAGTGCATTTGATCAAACAAACTTGTCCATGAGAATATTGTTTATTCTTTTCGATAAAACAGAAATGGTATCATTAATTGTTTATTGCACTGATCTTAAGCATATTCAAAACAGACAAGGGCATATATTTAGCAATCTCCCCTATCTGACTGTATGTGGTAGAACAGAACGCAATGCGCCAACAATGAGTTCTATAGAACTCTTTTCAACTCTATAGACACTGTACAGTGTCCGTGTAATCGTCTATAGTTTCTGCATTAAACTTGAGACTTCTATACATATACATCAAAATGTTGCATAAAGGTTATACTCAATACTGCTGCTGCTAGCAGCTGTCTCCTGCACCTATTGAATTGCTAATTGCTATTGTGCGCCCAGTGCTCTGCCTCTGCAGTCTGCACACAATAACAGACCGTGACCAAAAGTCACCTTGTCCCCGGTCGGTCGACTCGGTTCTCGCCGCGGTGGAAAATGCCAAAGAAGACAAAAGAGGAAGGTCAACTATTGTTTGTTATGAGGTGCCGTTGTGCTTTTGTATTTTAGTCAGTAAATGGAAACAACAAAAAACTTGTTGATAACACTCTCTGGACGAAAAAAATTAGCGTACTAAGTGAAAATCGATTAGCATAGCAGGTTGTTATTTAGGTTAGACTACAGTCATAATAAACAGGTAGAATCATATAAACATAGTCTTTACATACCCTAGTCTGAAAGCGCAATGGCAAAAACAGCATTAAAAGTGGGAAGCTACGCCATCTAGCGGTGGTGTGGCACTTTTGCAAGCTACAATGGAATCGGTATTGAGAAAACGCGTGGTTAGCGGGTTTTAAGTGTGGATTTGGTAATTTTTTTACTGTATTAGTTTTTTTCGGGTCACGTCTAAAACTGCGGGCCCACTTGGCCCACTTGGCCCACTTGGCCCGCTAGGCCCAGCACTTGGCACGCCCCATGCAATAAAAAAAACTGCGGGCCCACAGTTTTTATACTTGCGAGAGACGCGACAAGCACTGGATATAGTGGGCCCGCGGTTTTTCCCTGCGAGAGACGCGACAAGCACTGGATATAATGGGCCCGCGGTTTTTCCCTGCGAGAGACGCGACAAGCACTGGATATAGTGGGCCCACAGTTTTTATACTTGCGAGAGACGCGACAAGCACTGGATATAATGGGCCCGCGGTTTTTCCCTGCGAGAGACGCGACAAGCACTGGATATAGTGGGCCCGCAGTTTTTCCTTGCGAGAGCCGCGACAAGCACTAGATATAATGGGCCCGCGGTTTTTCCCTGCGAGAGACGCGACAAGCACTGGATATAGTGGGCCCACAGTTTTTATACTTGCGAGAGACGCGACAAGCACTGGATATAATGGGCCCGCGGTTTTTCCCTGCGAGAGACGCGACAAGCACTGGATATAGTGGGCCCGCAGTTTTTCCTTGCGAGAGCCGCGACAAGCACTAGATATAATGGGCCCGCGGTTTTTCCCTGCGAGAGACGCGACAAGCACTGGATATAGTGGGCCCACAGTTTTTATACTTGCGAGAGACGCGACAAGCACTGGATATAGTGGGCCCGCAGTTTTTCCTTGCGAGAGCCGCGACAAGCACTAGATATAGTGTGCCCGCAGTTTTCACACTTGCGAGAAGCGTGCCAAGCGAGCCCGCAGTTTTTTAATTGCATCCATGAAGCGAGCCAAGTGCTGGGCCAAGCGGGCCAAGTGATCCAAGTGGGCCCGCAGTTTTAGACGTGACCGGTTTTTTTCTGTAAAATTGTAATGTAAAATTTTATTTAATCATTACATGCTTGAGAAAATATGTGCAACACCTTCATTTGACTAGGAAAATCTCCCTTCGCCAGTAGCTAGCAATCTTTCTGAGAGATTTTGCCAATTTAGTTTGCTAAACATAACGCGTTGTTTGGATATGTATTTGACCTGGTAAGTTTTTACATGTGTGCCATACTTCTTATCCGCATTATTTTTCACGTTACTTTCCAATGCTGTGTACCTTGCGCTTGTATTCCTCCCGCCAGTTCCCTAGCAACCACGTGTAATGTATGATAACATTTACAGGACCAATACAGTACATCATTTGCATTATTGTAAACTGCGCACACTGCTCTAGTTTTAATTATTAAAAGACTCCTGCTGTGTGACTATCTTTTTTCCTTTTTGCCTATTTATCATTATTTCTGTACACGGGTGGCTGACTCGATGACCTATATGGTCCCTTCGCCATCCACCAGTTGCTTGCCTATTATATTTTATTTGTATGCAATAACCGCGTACGCAACTGAAAATAAAAATGATGATGATGATGATGTATGTATCGTTTACTTTTTGAATAAAGTAACTAATCTGTGAGAGTCATAGTGGACCATTCAGTAAAAAAGGTTGGTATTGTAATAAAGCAGCGGTTCCCAAACTGGGGTCCGCGGTCCTTTAGGGGTCCGTGAGGCAATTTTGGGGGGACCGCGAAGCGGTTGAAGTAATTCCACAATCTTATTTGGCGTCAGTTTGTGACACTAAATAAGTTTAATTCAAAGTAGAATTGAGAATCGACTGTCTCCATTGCTAAACAATGGCCTTTATTGGATGACAACTTTCAAAAATGCAATTGTTCGCGCACAGTCGTAATGTTTTTGACCTGTTTGTGATGGCACATGCTGTCTTTGGATGATTGTTATGCGCAATTTGGATAACTAGCTAAAATTCTGCAATCAACTTTCGTTTTTTTTATGAAATACACATTTAGGCTTAAGGACCGCGCGCCCTCGAAATAATGGCAAAGGGACCGTTTTGAAACAAATATGAAAAAGTTTGGGAACCACTGTATTAAAGTATATTAGACACATTTGAAACTACAAAGTTTGTTTCTGTGTTAAACTGTCAGACAGTAACTTGTTTTTTAACTGTGCACTATGGGGATATTTCATGCATTTTGTTCATAAACTCCACAAGAATGACTAGTTATTGCAATAAGTATTTTAAATGTTTTAATAATAAATTATGTACAAACACACATTGTAAAACAAGGCTTACATAGAGACATGAAACAACATTAAAACACTCTTCTACCATGTACCTATTTTTGTTTTCATTGGCTTTTTGAAATCCTTAGTTTTTTGTAATTTTTTCCGATATTCTCTAATACAGGGGTTCTTAAACTTTTTCGGTCGTGCCCCACTTGACACTATTTATTTAATCTCACGCCCCCCTAAAAATATTAGCACTGATGATGCTTGTTTTTTGAAAACAACATACATCATAAGTCCGCCTTAAGCTACTGTCGAGTTAGTTCCAATCGTTAGAAAAAGCCACTTCAACACTGATAAGTTGCGAAAAACAAGTTTTTTTGCGCGCGCACAGACCACGTTGCCAGTATTCTTGTAAAATGCGCATATGCTGCCCAGGAATTGTTGATTCACTCAAAGTCAAGGCAATCTCTAATGCGAAATTGCGAGAAAATAAAGAATGTGCAGCCGACTATATAGTACAGGGGTCACCAAACTACGGGCGCGATGCCATTTTTTAGGTTTGCCAAAATGAATTGATAACTTTGTTACTGTCAAAAATTAATCTACTCCTTACGAAAGTTAACTGTTACGACATGTAAAAATAATATTGCCGACTTTCACAGGATTGCTACGCCCAGGGTTGATCCAAAGCCAGTTTATTACGGCACAGACAAAACAAAAAGTGTTAATTGTGCACAAACAATTGCCTTATTGTGTTACTTGTGACATAATATACAAGCATTCCTTGTAAGATGAGACTAACTATTCAATTTAACAGATTTAAATGGGTTTTTAAAACGACCATATCTTGGCGCCAATATAAAAATCGCCTCATGGGCTAAGTTTGAGAAGACGGCACTAGAACAACTGCATGGACATCCAAACAATAAGTTCGAATCAGCGCCAACATAATTCCAATGCATTCATTTACAATTGTTTGCAAGTGAAAACTGTGCTGCCATAATGTGCTGCGCCCCCCTTGCGAACCCTTCACGCCCCCCAGTTTAAGAACCCCTGCTCTAATACATCTGTGAGAGTTGAAATATGTTGTCATTCGTACATATCTATACATTGCAATACTTGCCAATTTTTTATTTTCAAAAGAAAAAATCTCTTTACCTTTACAGAATCAACAATTTTTTTTTATATATTTTTTTTAATAAGTGAAATCTTCAGTTTTTCTGCACTACATCGATGCATTCCTTCTAATGACTGAACTGATTTTTTAAATGTTTCCATTTTTTCCATGGCCCTTGCCTCATTGACCTCAAGGTTTAAACAATTTAAACATCTTTTGTTTTTCACAGCAATATTGCAGTTATGTGCCATGAACCTATGTCAGAATATTAGTTAAATGTTTAAATATTTGTGTATTACAGAAGGAAATGGTAAAAATATTTTTTTGTAGATGACCTTACCTGTTGACAGCTTCTGGAAATTGACCAAAACTTTGTTTATACTTGGTAACTGAAACCCACTCTGAAGGTTTAGAAACTTCTTTATATCCGGGACACAAGCAATATGTTTCAAGGGACTTTAAAAAAACTTGAATATTGATGGCATTTGGACCTGTGAGTGTATTTAAATAAAAATCATGGTTGGTTGGAAGAGGAATGCCTTCAATAAAGCAAAGAAACTGGAGATCTGAATTGACAACATTTTGATACCGCGGACTTCCATAAAAACTGTTGTTTAACAGGTTCCACTTCAGAAAAAACAGTATAGATTGATCATTCATTATGCCTTTTTTTAATTCCCAATCGATTTTTTTCACCAGCTCTAAAGGCTGACTCTTAAATTCTCAAGTGATTCATAGTTGATGTTTATTTTTAGGGGTAACTCATGTTTTTTAATGATTCTTTTGGAAGAAATTGATTTAGTGAAGCATTTCTGTGGTAAATTTTGGGATGGTAGTCTACCAAACTTGATCCATTTTCGTTTTGTTGTTGATTGTAACCTTTAAAAAAACATAACCTTTAAAAAATTTGTAGCCCAATCATTTGTGTCAACACCATATCTCCCCTTGTTTTGGCCATATGGAATTTTAAACAAGTTTACATTTTTTGTTTGTGATGAATTGCAACAGCCTGGTATTGAGCAGTACTTAATTGCCTCTATTATTACTCATTTTCATTTCCAGTTGAAAAAATTCGTTTTGTTTACAATCTGTGGATTTTTATTAAGTGCTTTGAAATGTTTATGTGGTTCATTGTTATAGATAATAAAGACAATCCGATTGTTTCATAATGGATAATATTTGTTAGGTTAGTTAACAGCAAACCAACTTAAATTGTGCATTGCAAGAAACTTTTAATATTGGAGTACGATTTAAATAACGTTTTCGTTACAATTAATGTTGGAACCTTTAGGAAGGTAAAAAAAACTTAGGTGGGCCTGGTCGATATACTTGCTTAGTCAAATATTAATTAATATTAATAAGTTTTATGCGACATATACGGTTTGAAACACACAATTTATCACATATAGTTTAAAATAAAACTTCTTTGCTTCGTTTTTTATGAGTTAAAGGCTGACCAAGTAAAAAAAAACGAACAGAACGCATCGATAGCGTCTTTTCTTAATACCGATTCCATTGTAGCCTGCAAAAGTGCCACACCACCGCTAGATGGCGTAGCTTCCCACTTTTAATGTATGTGCGCTTTCAGACTAGGGTATGTAAAGACTATGATATAAACAAGCCAAACTAACATAGGAATGAATAAATGTAGTATTTTGCATCTCACCAATTATTACATCACGTAAAAGACCTACGGTAGTTATGATTGAGTTTGCCTGCTATCGAGTTATACATTGTTATTCATAAACATGCAGTTATTTATAAAATGTAAATTTCGATGCCCAAACTAGACAATTAACAATGTTCGTTTATTGGCTATAATAATGTGCGTCCCAAACGACGGTTGTACAAGATTTTGGTACGCCCCGTGGTGGAATTCAATTTTTTTTCAGTCGGTTCTATTACAAAAGTCATATTTTTCATGGTTCTTGTACAAAAAAGTCCATTGACAGTAACCAGTAATCAGGGCCGGATTAACACCATTAGAGGCCCTAAGCACTAAAACAATTTGGTGCCCCTTACACCATTGTTAATTCGAAATATATACGTAAAAACAAAATTATTTATCGAGATTTCGATTTCAACAAAATATACAGCAAGGGTATAGACCAGGGGAGGGCAAACTTTTCAGTGCAAGGGCCGCATTCAAAAGTTCTTAATCGTATCGGGCCGCATAGTATTTCACCAAAGGCCGCCAATTGTTTGCTTGTTTTTGTTTTAAAATAACTGGCATATCTGTACTGTGACGATTGCGGTGCCTGTTTTTTGGCATTGTTTGCACACAATAAGCGGATAAAAAGCCTGACGCATATAGTTACTAGGCTGGTAATCTTTTTTCCAGTCTCACGAAATCGGATTTTAGCAGTTTAAAAATCAAAATATTTGGCAAAATAGCTTTATTTACGTCACGGCCGCCAGTTCATGTATTTTGATATACATGGTCACGGCCGCACAAACTCGTCTCCGCGGCCGCATGTTTTTTTTGTACGTTTGCAAAGTACTGCAACGACCTAAACCTGATCGAAAGTGACCAAAGTTTTGGCGTCAACAGTGCAAAGTGGGCTATATTTTAAAACGTGAATCGCTTTTACATTTTATCGAACGAAATTGTGTCAAGTGACGATTTGCATAATAACGTGGCAGAAACAACAGGCTAAAGCACGTAAAAAGTATATGTGTTTAGTTCCTATGTATGGTACGGGTACAGATACTGTACATGGTATAGGTATCGCCTGTGCTTATAATACTATTCAGCGTTGCTCGGTAACTTTATCTTAAAAATTTATGAACACTTGGCGGGCCGCATGAACTCCTTTACCGGGCCGCATGTGGCCCGCGGGCCGTTTGCCCACCCCTGGTATAGACTATAACTTATAGTCGTTTGAGGTAGTCCAACTCTCGGGATCTACCATTCCAATACAAACTAACAAGATAATGCAAGACTATGTGTGTATTACCAAAGGAAAACTAGCATTTTCCGAGCCCAGTTTTACGTTTTTTATCGTGGTTTGGGTGTGACTTTTTACACATTGAACTTATTTTTTATAATTTATCCAATGCTAATCTTGATAATAGAAAAAGTACCAGCACAAAGTAACCATTACTACTGTAACTATTATTTTGTGACGTAACTATTACTTTTGTGACTTTTGCGACGTAAAGCGTCGACTGAGTATTTGTGGTGTGAACACATCAACAAATCCTAATGAATAACTTTCACAATAAAGTTGTATATGTAGGGCAACATTCTCTAAAAACGCATTACAAAACAAGTATTTTAAATAATTTTCTGAATCCCTCGCGATCGACTTGATATCAGTCCGAGATCGACCAGTCGATCGCGATCGACGGGTTGGGCACCCATGAGTCTTGACTGTTTTAGGTTTTAACAAACAGAACCACGCAACGTTGTTACGTCATATAGCACGCAATCAATTCCTTTTGTCAGTAATTATATTTGATTTTCTCAATTATAAACAGAACTTATTCATTTTCATTACATTTTGAATATAGTTGTAGTTTTTTGTTAGGTTTAATAATTTACCTAGAAACTATTTCTGTGGTGCCCCTCCTTTACTTGATGCCCTAAGCACGTGCTTATGCTTATAGGTTAATCCAGCACTGCCAGTAATGCTTCGGTTCGCTGATCTCAAAAAAATTTGTGCGACGGTTCTGTAGAACCGATGCGAACCAGCTGAATCCCACCACTAGTTACGCCTTATTAACCGTATTTAAAACGATGATTGTCATTTCATTGATTTGAAATTAAATTTCATTTTCGTGGTTCAAAGAAAAAAGAAAGACCGTTGGGGTACCAGAAGGATTTGAACTTGACATGTTCATTTCAGTTTGTGTATTCTAAAACACACAAAGAGGTAAGCCTAGAAAATTGATAACTCGTTTTGTAATTATGTACGGTGGCCCAACAGAAGTGCAAAACACAAAACTCGAGATACACGCAAAACCTGTGACACACACACACACCCCAAAGTCAGAACACAAAAACCATGACACACACCAAAGTCAGAACACAAAAGTCGTGACACACCCCAAAGTCAGAACACAAAAGTCGTGACACACCCCAAAGTCAGAACACAAAAGTCGTGACACACGCAAAAGTAAGAACACAAAAACCATGACACACACCAAAGTCAGAACACATTTTTAAAGTCCATTACAGACGTGTCAAACTCGTGGGGTTCGGGGGCCACATTGCAGTTTGGAAATTATGCCGAGGGCCGCATGTGATTTTTAATCTAGATTTATACACTTAAACAACCTTTTCGCTAAGACGGCCGCATTGCAGATCCTAATTTCACCAACAGTCGCCAATTACCTGCTGGTTTTTGTTTTAAAATTACAGAATAGGTTTATGTCATATATATATGCCATCTATTGACGCCCCAAAAGCCAAGATTAATTTCCAACTTGATGCACATATTGAGCTACACAGTTCAGTTTTAACTGTTTATGTCGTCATAATCCATATTGTGATGTTTTTTTCCATTATTTGTACACAATAGGTCTACAAAAAGTCTGACGCATATGGCTAATAGGCTGGTAATACTCTTTTCCGTAACATAAAATCTGTTTAGAGCAGTATGAAAATCAAAATATTTGGCAAAGGAGTTTTGATTACATCACGGCGGCCAGTACATATATTTTAATGAACATGTTCACGTGTGGCGGTACGGCTGCAGGTTGAACGCCCTTGACTGAAACTTAACGCCTTGAGAAACGGTTAAATACTATCGTTTCTGTTCATAAAATATGAATTTTGATCAATAAATTAAATTTCTGTAAATGTCTGTAAATCATAGCTTTCACTATGAAAAGTAGAAAAAATGTATTATAAGTAGATATAAATCTGACAAAATTGTACAATTGTTTATGAGTGTTCGTGGGCCGCGAGTTTGACACCCATGCATTATGATGTTGTATTGGGTAGTGTTCTTTGAAAAACGTAAAATCAAGTTGCTTTTGTATGTTCCGACTTCGGTGCGTGCCACGACTTTTGCGTGTGTCACGACTTTTGTGTTCTGACTTTGGTGTGTGTCATGGTTTTTGTGTTCTGACTTTTGCGTGTGTCACGACTTTTGTGTTCTGACTTTGGTGTGTGTCATGGTTTTTGTGTTCTGACTTTTGCGTGTGTCACGACTTTTGTGTTCTGACTTTGGTGCGTGTCATGGTTTTTGTGTTCTGACTTTGGGGTGTGTCACGACTTTTGTGTTCTGACTTTGGTGTGTGTCATGATTTTTGTGTTCTGACTTTGGTGCGTGTCATGGTTTTTGTGTTCTGACTTTGGGGTGTGTCACGACTTTTGTGTTCTGACTTTGGTGTGTCATGGTTTTTGTGTTTTGACTTTGGGGCGTGTCACAGGTTTTGCGTGTGTCACGAGTTTTGTGTTTTGCACTTCTGGGCCACCGTAATTATGAGTAGGCTAAAACAAAAACTAGTTAATACCCAAAACACTTTTAGCAATTAATACCCAACTTTATAAAAAATGAAACGGTTTACTTTGTACGTTTTTGGTTCAGCATCATTGTGCATTTCATACGTTTAAAATTAAAACGGAAATAATGTTGCGGCATGCCTCCTATTGACGTATATGACAAGCTGACCAATCAGCACCTCCAGCATTTAATTCCTCACAGCTGTTTTACAATTGTCACCTTTTTTGGACTGTTTATCGTTGAAATTTGTGCATTGGCTATTGGCGTTCCTAACGATATCCACTCCGACGTTTTATAAAAAGCTAACAGTTTCTGATACCCTACCTAGGCTACCAAACCGTGAACCATTGCATGCATGTCTTACAAATAATAATTACTTATTTCTTTATGGCACTGTTTGGTCACTCGTTTCGTTTGTTGTTTTGTCACTATAGGCCTATGTTGTTCTTTTCCCATAACATTATTTATTCGTCTATTGCACAGTTTGGCTATTCATTTCCGGTTTGTTCCTAATAATATTAGCTTTAGGGTTTAGGAGAGTGGGGTGGGTTGTTTCAAAATTTGTTTCGCAGCAATTTTGGGGTTAAAATTATCATTCAGATCATCCTGTTTTTTTGCATGAAGTTTGATATGCCCCTAAGTCTAGTAAACGTGTTACCAACAAAATAAATTGGTACTTGTAAAAAAAATTATTTCATGTTTTCTGGTTGATGCTCTGTTGTAACAACTCACCCCATGGTGGGGGTAAGTTGTTACAAAACTTTAGGAAGGCTTCCACATCTACAAATGTGACAATTTATATTTCTTTTATTGTGTGTTTTGTAATATAAATATAATAAAACCACTTTTACTTATCTTAACTATTTATTTTGAGTTATAAACAATTTATACAATTTTGTTCATCACGATTCAGAAATTCCAATCTAATTTGCTAAATTGGTGACATCTTTGTCTCTGAAGTGAACAAAACAGTTGTTTAGAGTCCAAAAGTAAACTTTTTGGAATGGTAGCAATATCAAGTATCTTGTTTTGCACCAACATTTAAGTTTCTTTCATAAAATAGAAGTCACATCACAAGCTTGCATGTACAATGTGAGTATTGTAATATCAAGTATCATTGTATGTCACAAATCATGTTGTTTATTAAAACAACAAAACAGATCAAAAGGTTTATAGAACGAACACAACACAGTTTACAATCAAATTCATTTTTAAAGTACTTTATGTCAATGAATTCACAAACTTTAACTTTTGACATAACTTTAACCATGGAATGAATGACATCCTATAGTCCTTACAGTTTATTGTCCTCGATATAGTAGTAAGTTCTCAAACTTGGTCCAAAACCTGGATTTTAGACACATAATTAACTTTTTAGAAAATAAAGAGCTTGCAATAACAACGGGTGACACTAAAACGCTGAATGGGCGGGACGGGCGGAATGGAGGGCGGGACGTCGCGGGAGATGGCGGGACGTCGTGAAAACCGCTAAATATCGGGTTAAATTGCTGACGGTTGGAGCTATTAAGGTTGGGATAAGGTTTTATAATAGTAAATCATTAAAAACAATTCCGCCGAACACTACATTCCGCGCCCGAAACGTCCCGCCATCTCCCGCGACGTCCCGCCATAGCATTTTTGCCTAATGTCAGGAAATAGTTGAATAAGTTTTAGGCAGGGACATTTTTTGATTCATATACTATTATAAAACCTCAACCTAACCCTAATAGCACTAACCGTCAGCAATTTACCCGATATTGAGCGGTTTCCGCGACGTCCCGCCCATTCAGCGTTTTAGTGTCACCCATAACAACATACTGTCACCAAACAACATTTTAAGTACATTATTTATTAACAAAAGTTAAGTATTACCTTTCTCAGGCCCATATGATAATCATTGTTCCAGATGTGGTACACCTTGTAACAACTCACCCCACCAGCATGGTGCAACTTAAACCAATCTGGACTTAAAATTAGGGGTCTAAAGTTTGCAACTTTATTCTTTTACAAGGTACTAACATACCACTATCACTTGACAAAAAAACTTGCATCATAGAATTTATTAAATTGTGTGCTTTAGGAGAGTCGATTTTGCTTAACTCCAAAAATTTACTTTAGACACCTCAAAATAGCAAAATTCAAGAAGTCAGCGAATACCCGCACAAATTTAACCAAATTTTGTCACGCTAGTCGTCCCGGATGTACCAACCGACATGCGTAATTCCAGCGGTTTTATGAAAACATAGCCGTAGTTATTCGCGTTGTAACAACTCTCCCCTGTAACAACTTACCCCACTCTCCCCTACTTATTTATTCACTATGCCAGCAATAAAAAAGCAGCCAGTATAGCAGTTAAGAAACTGAAAGACAATTAATAGTCTCTACACAAAAATTCAAAGAAAAGATGTTTGAATAAACATCCTCATATAACATGTATTATGAGAACTGGGAAGTATCAGCTGAGACTAAAATAAACAAATACAAATGCCATAATGGAAATTAAATTTTTCACAAAACAAATCTTTGCTTTTTTATCGGACTTTGGACTTTAATTGCAAATCATTTTACTTGCATGCAATGGGGCACATTTTTTCACAAGGTGGCGCTGCGCAAAATGTCAAATTTGACTGGAGTTGTGATTCTAGCGTCGCACGCTATTGCTAACAAATCGACATCGTAGCATCATGTATTCAGCATGGACTGCTGCCAAACTAAAACTTGAGTTGTGCAAAAGAGGTGCAAAAACAACGGGTAAAAAGGCTGAATTGATAAACAGGCAATTTATTCATTTATTAAAAATAGTTTAGATTTAGAGAGATAAAAATAAAGAAAAATAACACTGGTTTTTCAGTGGTACTGGTATTTACAGAATGCAAATAAGCATGTACAGGAATATACATAGCCGATTTATGTTGAGGAAACGTATAGTTGAGGAATGTTTGAGAAAAAGCATAAGTATTTTTTTGTTCAGGTTGGAAGCATATGACAGAAATCAGAACTTTGTGTCATCTGTCCAAGTTGATCAGTTATGTACTAGTACAGTGTACTGGCCTAGATGTGGATATCAACAGCTTACAAAAGATTCAAAAATACCAGAAATTTCAACAGTTCACATTCAAAATTATTTCAAGTTTCGATCAGCAGCAGACAACATTTGCAACAATAATATTAAAGCCATACAAAAAGGGAAATTGTTAGTGGAAGCTTATCATGTCCAAGCTTGCAGCACAGTTTCAGAAAAGCTGCTTACATATGTCAGTGGAGTAGTACGAGCTTCAATGAAAAAGCAAGTGTCATATAATGTAAAATTAAGTTTAAATTTAGAAGGGTTTATAGTTAACACCACCTGTGAGTGCCCAGCTGGCAAGGGACCCAATGGAACATGCAAACATTTGGCCGCCATTGCAATGGTGCTGGCCAGGTTTGTTGAAATGCATGAAATTTGGATAAACCCAAGTTGTACTGAAAAACTACAATCATTTCACCACCCCAGAGTTATACAAAGAGGTAAAGTGGTTTTTGTAATCTTTACACTGCTTTTTGGACACCGAAATAAGTGTGATCAATAATTATATCCAATAAAAATCTCTGTAAATTAGGTAATGCAATGAGAACATCGAAACTGTTTCCTTCCCATTGGAAGGAGCATGATGACCCAAGGCCACAGCGGTTTCGCAACATGCCCGGTTACCAAGATTTTGTGAGAAGTACAGTAATCAATTACTGTAGCAAATCATCCAAAGACATTAGCATAAGGCATATTTATGGAAGTGCTGACTTAAAGACTGCTACTGTTGATCATGACTATTTTGTTTTGCCATTCCATGAATACTGGGTTGAAAAGTCATTGAAGGTATAAAAAATACATGGCAAAAAATAGCTGTGTTATGTGTCTATCTCATACTTATCATTTATTTATCAGGTATCTGAAACTGAGGCAAAGGTAATTGAAAGGAGGACTGTCATGCAAAGTGAGTGCAAGGAATGGCACCTTCAACGTGAGTGGCGGCTAACAGCTTCACGATTTGGAGACATAATTAATATAACTGATCGAAGGGATATGAGCAAGCTCTGTACTTCAATGTATTCCACTGCAAACATTCAATCAAATGCCATTATTCATGGATATGAGTCAATTGGTTTAACAAAGTTTTCTGAAGATTCAGGAATTGCAGTTCTTTCCTGTGGTCTTTTTATCAGTGTGTCTTATCCCTATTTAGCTGCAACACCTGATGGTTTAGCTTATGATGGCATTGTTGAAATTAAATGTCCATATAATGGCCGCAACTCTAAGATCGAAGCAAACAGTTGCTTTCCATTTTTGGAAGCCAGTTTGGGTGTCCTTCAGCTCAAAACAAGCCACAAATACTATAAACAAGTTCAGGGTCAACTTGCAATATGTAAGAAACCATATTGTTATTTTATTGTGTATACATTTTGTGATATGTTTGTGCAAAAAATTATGTTTAATGTCAACTATTTTGAGAACTGTATGTTGCCTAAGTTGAAAGACTTCTATGACACACAATGGAGACCTTTTTTGGGAGATGTGCTATGTAAGAAAAACACGTAATGTTGTTGGTAATTATTGTATTTTTGATGTGAATCCACAAATCCACTATGAAATATTATTTTCAAACTACCTAGTAAAAAGAGAGCAAAAATAAAAGTTATACCATGAAATACAAGGATCAAATTGCAGAATGGTCAAAAAAAGTACATGAGCACCAACAGAACATACACTTTGTGGTAGGATAACATATACAATTCAGTGGTATGATAATAGAACAAAATTACTGAGCATCATTGACAATATTTCTACGAAAATTGGTAAGCATGAAACAAACAAAAACAATTCTGGAAATGAGGGGAAGCAGTTGATGTGAAATGGTGGTTTTCAATATTTTGTATGTTTTTGCAAGTCCAATCAAACGTTCCACATGAATACGCTTTGAGGCTATTCTCCTGTCTTTAATTACATCGTGTGGTTCCAGCTGAGATTTTCCTTTTAACATAGTAGGAGTGTTCACAAAAACATCAAAATTTGCAAACAAATCTTGAACCATTATCCCACGGTCTGCCATTATACTTTCTTTTGCATTAAATCGTTGGCTTGCTTCCAAATACAGCTCACAGTCTTCAACAATCTGACGATCACTAGCAGAGCCACCATAGCAGTCACTAACATAGGAAACTGTTCCTTTAGGAGTTATTCCAATAAGTGTTTTGACTGTATTCTTGTTTTTATATGTGGAAAAAGTTTGAGATTGTGCAATAACAGCTTCAGGTTTTTCTATTGGTATCTCTGTGGCATCTAAAATGACTCTTGTTGTTGGAAAATGTTTGTAAAAATTGGCAGGCATTGTTTGTTTTACTACTTCTGACGAAGGCCATATGTTAATCTCTTTTAGTTGAAACCATAGGAAATTGATCCAAGTGACAAAGATTTTAGAAACTGTTGATTCTGAAACTTGAAACAAAAAGCTCAAATCTTTGTGATCTTTATTTTGCCGCAGTTTGAGAATTGTAAGGAAGAGTTGATTTTGTGGTGTCAAACAATCACATTGGTGGTTTAAGTGAAAAGCAGATGGACCAAGTAAATTAAAAAACATGTCAAAATGGGAAGAATCATCAAATCCAGTGTAATACTGAATGGCATTTGCATCATCTCTCAAAGATTCATAATTAAAATTTACAGTATGTTTTAAGAGAGTGCATTGTATTTGTTGAGTGCAGTAGGTGGTTTCATTTTTTGTCAAAGAAGTTTTCTCCAACCGAGCAGATTTATCCGTATCTACTACAACTTCTACAAAATCTAACAACAGGGGTTGTGACTTTTTCGTGACACTTGTCACTGTTAGTGACAGGCGTCAATGACAGGGCTGGGGTGTCACTAAATCAGTGACAGGGCGCCATTAAATCAGTGACAGGGCAAAATCAGTGACAGGGCAAAATCGGTGACAGGGCGTTCTTGCGTTCTTGCTTGCGATAGTATGAACACAAGCGAATTTATTAGGTCTTTGCTTGTAAGGGTTTTCTTTAAAAATTGCAAGCAGCAAAGGTTTTAAATCTAAATTTCGTGCAAAAATGTACCTCATGACTTTTTGGTAAAATCTTTAAATTCTGCAAGCAGCAAAGGTAAGTGTGTTTTTGAACTTTCATTGCCTGCCAGGCAGTCTGATGAGCTCTAACAGGGCGAAAAAGGCCAATCAATTTGTTTTAAGTAGTTTTTTTTTATAATGTAAACATGTCTAACCTCTGTTTTGTGCCACATTGTCATATCTGAATATTTAACAATATGTAATGTTATGTGCAAAAAGAGGAGATTATCTGAGTTTCCAAACCAAAAAACGTTTTGTACACATGAAGACCAACACGTTTAAAGCTGCTCAAAAAAATAGTGCATCTAGAATTTCCTAGATCAGGACAATGTTACGAGTGGTAATGTCTTTTTACCCATTTAAACTGATTCTGCCATATTTACACAAAAAATTGTTGATGTTTTTTGTTTTATTTTTTTTGCAGACAGCCACAAACATTTAACGATTGGAAACCCAAGATTTAAAGATAACCAAGATTAACACAAGTATTTGGTTGTTGTTATTGGTGTTTGTGGTGTTGTATTTAATTGCACCTTTGAATTGTGTGCACATATTTGTAATTGTCAATGTCTACTTGGAGATTTAACTTTATACATTATATAACCAGAGATTTTAAAAAATACTGTGTTTCGACAAAATAAAGAAGAAAAAAAATGCAAATGAATCACCATGTTTCGAGTTTGTTAAAAGGGGTTAAATGGCTAAAAAAACAAAATTAAGTTTAATATGGTTCATTATTTTAAAGTTATTTTGTGGCCAACTTAGCCAATTATATTCGCTCTGTGCGATACATTTCTAAGTGTGTTTAAATTGGTATGGATGTTTTATGTGTTTGTTAGGTTAGGAATTCCATAGGTTCTGTAATTTAAATAGCTTGTTACCTGGTAAACAATCAAATTCATTGAGTTCGCAAATTTCATTTGGAAACATGGGCAGGAAGAGTCCAGAAGCTTTGATGAAAGCTGACCAGAAGCAGAAACGCTCTACTGATCTTTCACATGTATGTGTTCGAGCAATCAATAATTGTAGTTCTGTAGTGAATAATGTATTATTGATTCAATAATTCTTGTGTATAACAGTATTTTACTTTAAAATCTCTTATTTGTTGAAATATTTTCAAGTCCGAGTCAGAAAATGCTCTTTTTGTTCATTCTACAAAAAACGTTTTTATTACACACAGTGATTTGTTACCAAATGTGTTATTTCAGGATGGTGTATCAGCAAGCAAGTCAATATCTTACAAGATGCACGTGTTTTAGACTCTCCACAGAGTATGAGGTGTGTTGAAGGTTTAAATGGTTCAGTAAATTTAAAGTCCATTTTTCAATGGTTTTACTAGCTCTGCTGTAAAATATTGTCATGTGATGAGTTTTATCAAAATCCTAAATTTAACTATAAGCATGCACTAATGGGTTGTGCAAATTTTGTTTTAGTTAAGCATTTGCAATTGCAAGCACATACTGCGCATGACTATTGGTGAACGTCATTCAGTTGTCAACCCACAAAGATGGCTCTGCAACACTTGCCTTACAACTGAGTCTGTTTGGACATGTCTAAGCTACCCTAATGTTGCTTGTGGAAGGTAGGAACCATGGTCAAAACACAAAACAAAATGTTCTACAGTCTATAAAAATGAATAAATAATGTGTGGACTGTTTTGGATGACCATTTGAGTATTTATAAAATGGTATATAACCTACAGATATATCCATGAACATGCATTAAACCAGTGGTTCTTAACCTTTTTGGTGTGGTTTCCCATTAAAGTAAATCACCAAGTTCGAATTTCCCCCTCTGTTATTTTTATAATAATGTTTTGTGCCCAACATTAACAAAAAATTATTCTTTAATCAAAAAAATTTTGTGAAGTGATTTTGTCGGGACCTTAAAGGTATACTGCAATCTTATTTATATGTCATGTGCTTGCAATAGTCATTTATCGCATCACAATCAACAGACCAAATGCATTTATTCGTGAACAATAACAAAGTCATTGATACTTTTAGTAATGTCTGTGACGTAACAAACGATTGTTGGATTTTTATGCGCCTTGCAAAACTAGGTGAAGTTAATCTTACATGTTGTTGCGGAAAATATTGTATTAAATTAACTTTCAACGGTTAATTTAATAAAAAAAAGCCCAAGTTTGGTGACTTCTAACTCACATAATTTCCCTCTAAAAACATTAAATTTCCCACTAGTGGGAAATTTCCCACCGGTTAAGAACCACTGCATTAAACCATTATTTGGAATCTGGTCATCCATTAGTGATTGATGTCAATGAACTCTATGTATATTGCTATGCTTGTGAAGAATATGTTCTCAATGACAACAAATCGGGGAACATCAAGGTGCTACGTGAAACTTTACAGGTAGGCAAATTTGCGTTATTATCTTTTTTAAATTGTAGTTGTGTCAGTCCAAACAATTCTGTGGCATGGTTTCTTGGTCGGAAATTGCCTGGAAAATAATTTATGTTGTATCATGTGACAAAAAGTATTAGCTCATAAATTCTGTTTGTAAAATTTCAATAATATTAAGTTAAACAATTTAGGCTGCTTTTGTGCAGTAGGTAAAATTTGAACAGTTTATGTATTGTGTGCCATAGTAAATATTAAAACTTCAATCAGAAATTCTTAACATTTCTCCAGGCAATTAGATACCAAAACTTTACTGGCACAACTCGTAGTGGACACACACTGAGGACAGCCACAATAAGTGCAGATGAAGATGTTCAAATGAGGAGAAGATTACAGCAGCAACAACTTGATAGAGATGATAGACTTTTCACTGCCATTTGGCATTCAAGGTACTTTTTCACACAGTAAAAGTGCACAAAATTGTGTTACTCCAAAAATTCGATGCCCAAATTTGCCAATTTTCATAAGATTACATAATTTTAATTTTTTTTGTCTTTACTATGTAGGTTTGTTCGACAAAGAAAAACGTTCAGAAACTGGCAGAACTATGTTCGTAACAAGGACCAACACTGTCAGAGTGATGACGAACAACCATGTGCTACAGTCACACTACAGTGAAACACAGAACTACAAGAAGACTTCATTGGAAAACTCGATGACCACCTTGAAACCTTGTCAGAATTAAAGATCTGCAACAAGTTAATGCTGATTTTCCATTAAACACAGAAAGGAAGGGGATTGATACAAGGTTAATAAGGGAAATTACACTTGATCCTGTTTAAGGTGTTTTACCAGCATTATCTGTTGTGTGGCAGTGCAAGGTCTGATTATGTGGAAAAAATCCATACTGGTGTCTTATTTCAGTAAAACACCATCTCCAGACTGTTCTGTATTTACTCTATCCAAATTGAATACCACATTTCATTTTTTTAGGTGCTCGGTCATTTGCAAAAGTTCTGCCGATGTTTACTTGCCGTTCGTGACATCGAAATGGATGAAACCACTGGGTGCTACGAAGATCCACAAGTTTCGCCATCAAGCAAGTTATGAGTCGCTGGAAGAAGGTCCACCATAGAAATAAGAGCCATGGCATTTTAGCAGGCTAGTCTTTTGCCAGAAACAATCTATTCGAGCAACTGCTTGTATACAGAAAATTCAGGACAACTCAGGTTTACTTGTAGTAGGGATTTGACTTGAGGACTCAAGTCTAAATCAATGACATTTCTTAGAAATAAGGAAAATAAACTTTTTAAAGACCTTGCCTTTCAAAATAAGGTCAAGTCTTCGAAATAAGAATAGGATGGCGACCCTGAGTATAAGATATACAATATAATTAAGGCAAGTTTAAATCGTTTTATGTAAACAAGGCACTAAACTTTACCAGTTTTAGTTCAATTCCACACAGACTATTAAGATTTTACTTATAGCCTCACTCGTGTTGGTAGTGTACCTCACACTGTGCTTCATGGACAAAGCGCCTCATGGCGATATCCCTGACATATAACTTCTCAATATGGCTGTAGACTAGCCTGCTAAAATGCCATGGCTCTTATAAATGCAAGGCTTTGTTTCATTTGGTATGAAAATGTATTGGTAAGACCATTAAATATTTTCTAGTCTTGGCAATGTCCTGTTTGCTTATAAATTGTGATGTTATGGATGTGTGTATTGGTTTATTCTATTTGTTGTTTTCTTAACTGAAGTCTGTCCACGCCAGATGGTAGATATGGTCACGCCAGATGGTAGATATGGTCAAGTTATAAACCTTTCTTATAATCCGACACACTCCGGGCTGGTTGCTTTGGCAGTTTTGACAGCCTGAAACAATGGGTGGTACTAAATACTGCATGTTACCGTATGTTATTCTGCTTAAAATACTGCATGGTATGTGAAATGCGAGAATACAAGCCCCAACAAGGGAAAATTAGACCAGATTATAGCATTGTTTTAATTACAAACCTTCACCCAACCAGAATAGCTCTAACCGTTAGCGCTTTCAAAAGTTCGCAAAACTATATTTTTGTAAAGGCATATTCAAGTCCTTTACAACTTCCTGCCATGTTATAACATGCGTACCATGCGGTCACATGCGGTATTTAGTACCACCGGAAACAATCGCCTATCAGCGTTACAATTTAAAAGTGTTGATTGGGTGATTGTGGTTTGATTTTTTATTATTTTGCACGTAGCATCCCCCCTAAGATGGGTATTTTTTTTTTGAATTTTAAGTGTCAATTGCATTGTTACAGGAGAGTATTAATCTATATACTGAAAGCTAGAGAATATCGTGTGCTTGCTTAGCTTTTTAAGTTCTTTATCACACCTTGTCTTCACTTTAAGCATTCATAAATTCGTTGTTTTTTGTTCAGTAATAAAAGCTGTCTGAAATAGTTTGTCATGCTTTAGAATTACTGTAAAAGTTTTTGTACCAACACCAATATTTTTGGAAAACTCAAAACAAAAGCTAGTTAAAACAAACAAAAGAGTCATTTAACACAGTAAGTCACTGCTGTAGTCCGGGGACCCCTGGGGCAATTTCTCCCATCTATCTTGATTCTTTGCTAGTCTGTTGTATTCCAAGATCTATTTTCCTGTCCACCCCTGAACATTGCCAAAGCCAGTTCGTTCTGGGCCTGCCTTGTCTTCTTATTCCCTCGTCGGTCCTGTGCATGATGGTGATGTAAGAGTTCTATGGCGACATGTTACATGGCTAACCCATTAAAGCTACGTTAAACAAGATTGGCGACAGTATGCACTCTTGAAATACTCCAAAGTCTTAAACTATTTTAGTGCACTTCCATTGGTTAACACAGCATTGATGACCTTTATATTATACAGTGATTTGATCAGGAGGATCAGGAAGAGACTGATACCATGTTTCTTCATGGTGCTCCACAGGGCCTCTGTGACCAAGTTCTTGATGGTGGTCTCTTTTTTTCACCTAGTATTCAATCTGTTAGACCAGTGGTTCACAAGACTGTAGACTGTACCATCATGTCCTTCCCTTGTTTGTTCTTCAGATAAGACACTCTTGATTTGAGGTATTAGTTTACCTTTTTTGGTATCATGACTATCAAAGATTGTGTCCACGTGGGCCACACTTATCTCATATGTATTCAAGATCTCCTGTGTTGTCCAGCAAGGCTGCTTTCTGGTTCCAGCCTTTTCCAAAGTTTTCATCACAGTCGCATTCATGATTTTAGAGAACTCAGATGTTAATTCTTGAACATTATTTTCCAACAGTGCATCAAATCTGCTTTCAATCTTTATTTCAAACCCCTTTCTGCAAACTGGCTCTTCAAACGACAAAGGAAAAATACTCTTTTTTTTCAAAAAATATAAATCAGTGACAGGGCGTCAGTGAATCAGTGACAGGGTGTCAGTAAATCAGTGACAGGGTGTCAAAATCAGTGACAGGGCGTCAGTGAATCAGTGACAGGGCGTCAGTGAATCAGTGACAGGGCGTCAGTGAATCAGTGACAGGGCGTCAGTGAATCAGTGACAGGGTGTCAGTAAATCTGTGACAGGGTGTCAGTAAATTTGTGACAGGGTGTCAGTAAATTTGTGACAGGGTGTCAGTAAATCTGTGACAGGGTGTCATTGACAGGCGATAGGTGACAGCCTGTCACTGAATTGTCACAACCCCGCCTCCTTTTACCACCATTGTCATTCTGCCAGAATAAAATCGAAAAAAGGAATGCGATACGAGAGAACGTCAAGGATGGTTGCGCAACGAACGTTTTGGCCAAATCAAAATATTGACAAAATACGCTAAATTTAATACGATTTTTGAAACCTTTTCGGGCCCATTATTTTTTTTTAAATCGCAACATTGCCTTATCTTTTAGTCTATTTTAATAATCCGTTTTCGAAAAAGTGAACCCGACTCGATAATTACAGCAAAACGCAATTAACTAACACCCACTTTGGGCCAAATGCCGAAACTGACGAAATACGCTAACTTTATTAAAAATTTTGAAATCTTTTCGGGCCCATTATTTTCTTCAAATTCGCACCATTGACTCATCTTTTAGTCTATTTTATTAATCCGTTTTCAAAAAAGTGAACCCGACTCGATAATTACAGCAAAATGCAATTAACTAACACCCTCTTTGGGCCAAATGCCGAAACTGACGAAATACGCTAAGTTCAATACAATTTTTGAAATCTTTTCGGGCCCATTATTTTTTTTAAATTCGCAGCTTTGCCTCATCTTTTAGTCTATTTTAATAATCCGTTTTCAAAAAACTGAACCCGACTCGATAATTACAGCAAAATGCAATTAACTAACACCCACTTTGGGCCAAATGCCGAAACTGACAAAATACGCTAACTTTATTACAATTTTTGAAATCTTTTCGGGCCCATTATTTTTTTTAAATTCGCACCATTGCCTCATCTTTTAGTCTATTTTAATAATCCGTTTTCAAAAAAGTGAACCCGACTCGATAATTAGAGCAAAATGCAATTAACTAACACCCACTTTGGGCCAAATGCCGAAACTGACGAAATACGCTAACTTTATTACAATTTTTGAAATATTTTCGGGCCCATTATTTTTTTTAAATTCGCAGCTTTGCCTCATCTTTTAGTCTATTTTAATAATCCGTTTTCAAAAAAGTGAACCCGACTCGATAATTACAGCAAAATGCAATTAACTAACACCCACTTTGGGCCAAATGCCGAAACTGACGAATTACGCTAAGTTCAATACAATTTTTGAAATCTTTTCGGGACCATTATTTTTTTAAATTCGCAACATTGCCTCATCTTTTAGTCTATTTTATTAATCCGGTTTCAAAAAACTGAACCCGACTCGATAATTACAGCAAAATGCAATTAACTAACACCCACTTTGGGCCAAATGCCGAAACTGACGAAATACGCTAACTTTATTACAATTTTTGAAATCTTTTCGGGCCCATTATTTCCTTTAAATTCGCCACATTGCCTCATCTTTTAGTCTATTTTAATAATCTGTTTTCAAAAAAGTGAACCCGACTCGATAATTACAGCAAAATGCAATTAACTAACACCCACTTTGGGCCAAATGCCGAAAGTGACGAAATACGCTAAGTTCAATACAATTTTTGAAATCTTTTCGGGCCCATTATTTTTTTTAAATTCGCAGCTTTGCCTCATCTTTTAGTCTATTTTATTAATCCGGTTTCAAAAAAGTGAACCCGACTCGATAATTACAGCAAAATGCAATTAACTAACACCCACTTTGGGCCAAATGCCAATAGGGACGAAATACGCTAAGTTCAATACAATTTTTGAAATCTTTTCGGGCCCATTATTTTTTTTAAATTTGCAACATTGCCTCTTCTTTTAGTCTATTTTATTAATCCGGTTTCAAAAAACTGAACCCGACTCGATAATTGCAGCAAAATGCAATTAACTAACACCCTCTTTGGGCCAAATGCCGAAACTGACGAAATACGCCAACTTTAATACAATTTTTGAAATCTTTTCGGGCCCATTATTTTTTTTAAATTCGCAGCTTTGCCTCATCTTTTAGTCTATTTTAATAATCCGTTTTCAAAAAACTGAACCCGACTCGATAATTACAGCAAAATGCAATTAACTAACACCCTCTTTGGGCCAAATGCCGAAACTGACAAAATACGCTAACTTTATTACAATTTTTGAAATCTTTTCGGGCCCATTATTTTCTTTAAATTCGCACCATTGTCTCATCTTTTAGTCTATTTTAATAATCCGTTTTCAAAAAAGTGAACCCGACTCGATAATTACAGCAAAATGCAATTAACTAACACCCACTTTGGGCCAAATGCCGAAACTGACGAAATACGCTAAGTTCAATACAATTTTTGAAATCTTTTCGGGCCCATTATTTTTTTTAAATTCGCAGCTTTGCCTCATCTTTTAGTCTATTTTATTAATCCGTTTTCAAAAAAGTGAACCCGACTCGATAATTACAGCAAAATGCAATTAACTAACACCCACTTTGGGCTAAATGCCAATAGGGACGAAATACGCTAAGTTCAATACAATTTTTGAAATCTTTTCGGGCCCATTATTTTTTTTAAATTCGCAACATTGCCTTATCTTTTAGTCTATTTTATTAATCCGGTTTCAAAAAAGTGAACCCGACTCGATAATTACAGCAAAATGCAATTAACTAACACCCTCTTTGGGCCAAATGCCGAAACTGACGAAATACGCTAAGTTCAATACAATTTTTGAAATCTTTTAGGGCCTATTATTTTAACCCTGTTCGCCTACAATTTTTATTTTGCCGGTATTGGTTGAAAGCCATTACACCAACGTCAAGGTTCCGACAGCAGTAGTGGTTTGATTTTTTGCAGATAAAATCTTTGTTTGGACAAATTTAGTAGTTTAACCATTACAATGTACTGTTGTTTTTTGGGCTATGGTTACAATTTCCTGACCAATTATTTGTCCAAACAAAGAAAATAAAACTGCTAGCTTTCATGCAGTGCATGCACATAGCGCAACATTGTAACATGGAAATGCAGTTTTTTCATGCAATGCGATTTTTTTTCATGCAATTTTTTGATGGAATCATTTAATACGAAGATCAACATTTGTATTCGTTTTTAATATCATTGAAAAGTTTTTGTCGACATACCCATTTCTACGTACGACATATTCTTCACCTTCATGTATATAAGCTTCCAAATTTAGTACGTGGGTTAAAAACAAGTTGACATCAGAAGGAGTATTTTCAAGCGCGGAAGAAATCAAACTTCCTGATGGCGAATATTCAGATTTCAGTTCTTTTCCCACATAAGATTCTCTAAATATTTGTTGTCCAATAATACGCTGCCGCACGCGAGAACGACAGAATTTGTGATCAACAAAGCGCACAACATTCTCAAGGCATTCTTTATTTAAACCCTTACAAAACCTAAATTCTTGATTTATGCGAATCAGTTCACTTCTGCGCTTTTCATGAAACAAACACATACGATAACACTCGGGTAAGCATTTGGCTTCATTAAACGTTTTGGAAAGAATTGTATGCAGACTGTGAGCAATATACTTGTACGTTTCTTTTGTTTCTGAGTGTAGGTTTTCAAAGTCCGAAATCAGAATTAAATTGTCGTCAACTGATTGCTGTAGATCTATGTCTTTGCTGACAACAATGTCTTTCGTTGTAACAGATGACAAGTTGCAGTGACGTCGCCGTCTAACTATTACTTTAACTGACGTCGTTGGAGTTAGAGTTTTGGCAATTGCGTCAACATCTCCGCCGATTCGTTTTTTAAAAAACAGGCAACTTCCAGTCAGAATGTTTTCTTTTTCGCATTCAAATAATGTCCGTTTTACCATTTTATCATTGAAGAGGGTTAATCCTGGTTCATCAAATCTATAGCACTCGTAATGACCAGATGCAACGTTAGATCCCATATGAACTACCACAGAAACTAACTTGTAAGGATACGTTTGCGAAAAACATTGTAAGGATAGAGTTCTATCAGGGTTTACTGAAGTACAACACTTCTTTTGCAAAAACGTCAAAACGTTGCGAACAATTTCTTTGAATGCCCTATGAATATTCTTAAATTTCTTGCCGTTTAAAATTTCTGATGCCAATAACGTGGAGATGTATCCATATTGATCAGCACGAAAATAGTTACAAAGACGAACAACTCGTGCAATATAATGATCAACAGCCTTGTCTGTTAACCAACCAAGCGTTGTATCGGAGTGGGACTTATATGCGTTTTGCGTCAAAGCTGTGTACGTAGAACCAATTGGCTTAGGACAAATAGAGCACAAATCCAGCCATGATAACGTTTGATTACATGGCATAACAAGAGCCGAATTTGCAATTGTTACTGGGTTTAAAGGAACTTTATTCCAAACGAGACCTGCTACGGGTTTACACGTTGCAACAACATCGTCATTATTGGGACAAAATATGAAAGCAGGAATAACTGGGGTGTCTGTCATTTCGGTACTGTCCTGTAACGAAGTTGCCTTATTTTGATATTTTAGCTGTTTCACGAAACCTTGTGACGAGTAAAAACTGGTCGCATTGCGTTTTCTGTTCTTAAACCTAGACACAACCATAGGCATCGAAGTTGTAAACGGAACCAATTGTGTTTTCGAGACTTTTTTAGGAGTTGTTGTAAGGTGTTGCACAGAGTCGGCGAACTGTTTTTGTAAAACCTTTATGGCGTTGAAGTATTTTACCACGAAGTCGTCAATTCGCCCTACACGCTTGCCATCAATAAAATTAACTTTCATGTCTCCGAAATGTTCTTCAATTATACCTTGAGTTTGATTGTTTACCATAATAGTTTGGTGACCAGCTTGTTGCAAAATTTCACACTTTTTGAAAAATGCTTCGTACGCATCAAGTTGTTCGCTTGAAAGATTGCCTTTTGTGTCATGCCGAGTTAAATCTCCAAGCATTAACTGCGAGGTTGCGCAAATTCTACTTAAAATAATTTCCAGTACCTTCTCTCACAACTGAGGGTTGCAATAAACATTTTCGTCGCAATTGGTATACATGTGATCCTTGCACACCTGCGAAGTATTAAAATTATCTAAGTTATTTTTGTACCTAACGTAAAACGGTGAATGACGTTCCTGCAATCTGTCGGACGACTTGCAAGCATAAAAATAATCAGTGCTATCGTCGCTGCCGTTCTTACCATTGCCATCGTCGGTGTAGTCCCGTAGCCGAAATAATTGAAGGCGTTTAAAATGTTTTTCAACCAACGCAGAGGTTTTTTTACAGTTTGTCAAAATGTAAAAACTTTCTACGACCTCATCTAGTTCAGGTAGCGTCGTGCATGAAAACATTACGTTAATACAAAACAAGTAAGTTGTAACGATTTTACGCTTATTGCTGTATTTATGGCATAAACACTTGGCAGCTTTCATGGCATGACTGTAGCAATTATGAAAGATAGTTTTGGTCAAGTCAACCTCGTCAAATCTCCCGGTCACAATTTTGAAACAGCGGTTGTAAAAGTCTAATCGCGTTTCATGCAATATCGCTTTCAATGCAGCATTCCACATAGCCATTGACCCATGAACTACAATTAGCGATGGTTTTTTAGCACGACCACAAATTTTAGCCACGTCGAACAAAAAGTTTTTCAGCAAATGACTAATTGTATTTGCATCATGTAAACAACTGACACATGTTGTTACGGGAAGGGGAGTTCCACCTTGTGTTGGGTTTGTAATTAATAAGGTGTACACCTGAAAGTCGGAATAATTTTCAAAACGTCGCAAAATGCTTCCTGTCGAATCGTAGTACGCAATATCAAAAACACAAATTTGATTGAAAGTTTTTACCTGCGCATCGGAATACATTACGACCATTGGCGGATGAACAGAAATGTGTCTGATAAAGTATTGGCTTTCCTTTTCCATTTCTAAGCGTAAAGTATTTAGGTACCACAATTTGCTTATTCGGCGACCTAGACTTCCTTCACTTTTAATATTATTCAATACAGATTGGGACGGCAGATATGTGTGCGCACCTAACCAACGTTCTTCCGGTTCCATTTGGTCGTAAAGTTCTCTGTACTCTTTAACAGCGGTCTTCGTTTGCATGCTTTGGGATTAATAAAATAGACTAAAAGATGAGGCAAAGCTGCGAATTTAAAAAAATAATGGGCCCGAAAAGATTTCAAAAATTGTAATAAAGTTAGCGTATTTCGTCCCTATTGGCATTTGGCCCAAAGTGGGTGTTAGTTAATTGCATTTTGCTGTAATTATCGAGTCGGGTTCACTTTTTTGAAAACAGATTATTAAAATAGACTAAAAGATGAGGCAAAGCTGCGAATTTAAAAAAAATAATGGGCCCGAAAAAATTTCAAAAATTGTATTGAACTTAGCGTATTTCGTCAGTTTCGGCATTTGGCCCAAAGAGGGTGTTAGTTAATTGCATTTTGCTGTAATTATCGAGTCGGGTTCACTTTTTTGAAAACGGATTAATAAAGTAGACTAAAAGATGAGGCAATGGTGCGAATTTAAAAAAATAATGGGCCCGAAAAGATTTCAAAAATTGTATCGAACTTAGCATATTTCGTCCCTATTGGCATTTGGCCCAAAGTTGGTGTTAGTTAATTGCATTTTGCTGTAATTATCGAGTCGGGTTCACTTTTTTGAAAACGGATTAATAAAATAGACTAAAAGATGAGTCAATGTTGCGAGTTTAAAGAAAATAATGGGCCCGAAAAGATTTCAAAATTTTTAATAAAGTTGGCGTATTTCGTCAGTTTCGGCATTTGGCCCAAAGAGGGTGTTAGTTAATTGCATTTTGCTGTAATTATCGAGTCGGGTTCACTTTTTTGAAAACGGATTAATAAAGTAGACTAAAAGATGAGGCAATGGTGCGAATTTAAAGAAAATAATGGGCCCGAAAAGATTTCAAAATTTTTAATAAATTTGGCGTATTTCGTCAGTTTCGGCATTTGGCCCAAAGAGGGTGTTAGTTAATTGCATTTTGCTGTAATTATCGAGTCGGGTTCACTTTTTTGAAACCGGATTAATAAAATAGACTAAAAGATGAGGCAAAGCTGCGAATTTAAAAAAAATAATGGGCCCGAAAAGATTTCAAAAATTGTATTGAACTTAGCGTATTTCGTCAGTTTCGGCATTTGGCCCAAAGAGGGTGTTAGTTAATTGCATTTTGCTGTAATTATCGAGTCGGGTTCACTTTTTTGAAAACGGATTAATAAAATAGACTAAAAGATGAGGCAAAGCTGCGAATTTAAAAAAAATAATGGGCCCGAAAAGATTTCAAAAATTGTATTGAACTTAGCGTATTTCGTCACTTTCGGCATTTGGTCCAAAGAGGGTGTTAGTTAATTGCATTTTGCTGTAATTATCGAGTCGAGTTCAGTTTTTAGAAACCGGATTAATAAAATTGACTAGAAGATGAGTCAATGTTGCGAATTTAAAGAAAATAATGGGCCCGAAAAGATTTCAAAAATTGTATCGAACTTAGCGTATTTCGTCCCTATTGGCATTTGGCCCAAAGTGGGTGTTAGTTAATTGCGTTTTGCTCTAATTATCGAGTCGGGTTCATTTTTTCGAAAACGGATTGTAAAAATAGACTAAAAGATGAGGCAATGGTGCGAATTTGAAGAAAACGATGGGCCCGAAAAGATTTCAAAAATTGTATTGAACTTAGCGTATTTCGTCAGTTTCGGCATTTGGCCCAAAGAGGGTGTTAGTTAATTGCATTTTGCTGTAATTATCGAGTCGGGTTCACTTTTTTGAAAACGGATTAATAAAGTAGACTAAAAGATGAGGCAAAGCTGCGAATTTAAAAAAAATAATGGGCCCGAAAAGATTTCAAAAATTGTATCGAACTTAGCGTATTTCGTCCCTATTGGCATTTGGCCCAAAGTTGGTGTTAGTTAATTGCATTTTGCTGTAATCATCGAGTCGGGTTCACTTTTTTGAAAACGGATTAATAAAATAGACTAAAAGATGAGGCAAAGCTGCGAATTTAAAAAAAATAATGGGCCCGAAAAGATTTCAAAAATTGTATTGAACTTAGCGTATTTCGTCACTTTCGGCATTTGGTCCAAAGAGGGTGTTAGTTAATTGCGTTTTGCTGTAATTATCGAGTCGGGTTCACTTTTTTGAAACCGGAATAATAAAATAGACTAAAAGATGAGTCAATGTTGCGAATTTAAAAAAAATAATGGGCCCGAAAAGATTTCAAAAATTGTATTGAACTTAGCATATTTCGTCAGTTTCGGCATTTGGTCCAAAGAGGGTGTTAGTTAATTGCATTTTGCTGTAATTATCGAGTCGGGTTCACTTTTTTGAAAACGGATTAATAAAGTAGACTAAAAGATGAGGCAATGGTGCGAATTTAAAAAAATAATGGGCCCGAAAAGATTTCAAAAATTGTATCGAACTTAGCGTATTTCGTCCCTATTGGCATTTGGCCCAAAGTGGGTGTTAGTTAATTGCGTTTTGCTCTAATTATCGAGTCGGGTTCATTTTTTTGAAAACGGATTGTAAAAATAGACTAAAAGATGAGGCAATGGTGCGAATTTAAAGAAAACGATGGGCCCGAAAAGATTTCAAAAATTGTAATAAAGTTAGCGTATTTCGTCACTTTCGGCATTTGGCCCAAAGTGGGTGTTAGTTAATTGCGTTTTGCTGTAATTATCGAGTCGGGTTCACTTTTTCGAAAACGGATTAATAAAATAGACTAAAAGATAAGGCAATGTGACGAATTTTAAAAAAATAATGGGCCCGAAAAGATTTCAAAAATTGTATTAAATTTTGCGTATTTTGTCAATATTTCGATTTGGCCAAAACGTTCGTTGCGCATCCATCTGTGACGTTCTCTCGTTTCGCATTCCTTTTTTCGTTTTTATTCTGGCAGAATGACAATGGTCTTTTACCCATTGCCTGTGACATGTGTGTTGTGTGTTTAACCGCAAGTGGCGCTGTTGTGACATGCTTTGTCAAAATATAGATTTGGGAATGTTACTTTAGCTTGGCGTCGTATAGGTTTAGTTAAGCAGCGTTAGTATATTTAATCAAGGAATCAAATATACGGTAGTGTTCCAATTGTCTACCTTAAGGGTCAGTACACTTCATGTAGCGGCCTCTTTCACTACCGTGAATCTTTTCCAATTTTGTTTTCTATTGGTTGTTGCATACTTGCATGTAACAATTTTAGTTGTATTTGTTCATACTGTCTTTTTTCAGAAAGGGATTTGCTGCTGTGTTTCACATGGTAATGTGGCTAAATTGACAAAACAGAAGATTTTGTAGTATATTTTGCGAACTTAACTGATATGTTTGTGACTTTGTGTAATTTATTGCTGATGTAAAATTTAATGTCTCTATTGATGCTAGTCTTGTTTCAAGTTCCATTTTATGGTTGAATGACTACGTTTGGAAGTGAGAAATAATAATGCAGCAAAATTACTATTTTTTTTTTAATTCTGTGCCTTGTGAATTTGGTTTATTGGCTGTTTAGCTCTGAGCCATCGGTTCAACTCTCCACCCAAAGATCTTGAAGTACATTTCAATATTGGCAATGAAACAAACCTTTTAATTGCAATAAGGATACAAAAGAGGTGAACCAATAATTAATAGATGTATTGCTATATTTAGAACAATGAATAACCATTAGGCAAAGTAAGCACATGCTATGGGTACCAAGAAAAAAGCACAGAAACTTTTACAGCCAAGTCTTCAGCTTTCACGGCATAGCCTATATACCAGGGTTTCCCAACCTGTGGTACGTGTACCACTAGTGTACGCTAGGTTTTTTCTGGTGGTACACGAGTAGATTCCATTTTTTTTTACAAAAACCTGGATTCACTTAAAATTTTTATGGGTCCCCTTCCCTGAAGGGGACACATCTTGATTTCACATGTTTTTTTTTATGTGGTGAAGTTTGTCCATGCACTTTTGTTGTTAATTTTGCCTTTTTAAGGCGTCGATTGTTGTGTTTCACCCTGTAGCCCCAATATTTACCCCAGTAGCCCCCTAAAATGGGTGACTTTTTTAAATAATGTCCGAATTAGATGAAATTCGGACAGTTTGTTCATTTGGCCATAATTAGCTGTCTATAGTTGTCTTTCACCCTGTTGCCCCAATATTTACTCCACTAGCCCCCTAAAATGGGTGAATTTTTTAAATAATGTCCGAATTAGATGAAATTTTAACAATTTGTTCATTTTGTCATAATACGCTGTCGATAGTTGTGTTTCACCCTGTAGCCCCAATATTTAACCCACTAGCCCCCTAAAATGGGTGATTTTTTTAAACAATGCCCGACTTGGATGAAATCTGGACAGTTTGTTCATTTTGCATTTTATAGGTGTTGATTATTGAGTTCCATCGCTAGCCCCAATAACCCCTAAAATTGGTAAATTTGGCAAATAATTACCGAATTGAATGCAACTTGTGTAGTTTGTGCCTCATACAGCATGATGATTTTTGCAGACTTTTTTGGCCATTTTTAAACTCATAGCACCAAAATTAATTATAGTTATTTCATGAAATGCTTTATTTACCACTTTGCATTTGTGGGGGACCCATGAGTTTCTGCTTGCAGAAACAACTAAGGTTATAAAATACAGTGGTTGATATGGGACCCATTACGAAATAAGTGAAGGATATATATATGTGTTAAGAAATAGGTCACAGTGTATGTGCAATGGCAATATGTGCTAAGCCACCCTTCTAGTTTTTATTTGGTTTGGTTTACCAAAAAAGACTTCCGATGCGCTGTTAGCAAATTTACACCGCACATCGACCAATTGGTGGACAGTAAAGAAAAATCTCATTAAATTTAGTTGTGGTGGGTCAGTGTTATTTTATTAGGCCAATATTCTTCTTCTAAATAAAATATGATTCGATCAAATTAATTGTTCTGGAAGATGTGGTATGCATGGCAGTACAGAATGCCCAAGTGGTACGAGATCGTAAAAAGGTTGGGAACCCCTGCCATACACACAACCTCAAATACAAAAACTTAAAGGCTTCACATTACCACAAGTCTCATGGGACCACTGGTTTTTGTCACAAAACTAAGCTGTGACACTGATAATTTTATTTTTTTGAATTTTAGAAAGTTTTTCTTGAAAAAAAAAGAACTTTGTGACCTCAGGGCAGTGGTATTACCCATTATATATCTATTTAGCTTGGAACAGATTGATAGCTGTGTTTAGAATTATATTAACACTTAAAATGGAGGATGAATGTACATTCTTCCAAGAAGCTGACCTAATCTTAAGGATCCAGGAACTGAACATGCACATTGTGTGTGGTTTGTGTGCTGGTTATTTTATAGATGCAACAACAATATCTGAATGTTCTCATACATGTAAGTATGCATGATGGGCCCCATTGCTTAACTTGTAGAATTTGCCATGTTGAGGTGTTAGTTGTTGTGTTTACCCTGTAGCCCACCATTTACCCCACTAGCCCCTAAAATGGGTAATTTTTTTAAACATGTTTAAATTGGATGAAATTTGTACTCAGGGTTGTCTAAATGCAGGTATGACGTAACCCTAATGCGTGTTTGCATAAAGAGAAAGGCCCTAAAAATATATTGTTAACAAAAAGGAGATAAATGTGTTTAAGAAAACGTGTGTATTATTACAGCATACTCAAATTTGGTTTGGGTGGTATGTTTTTAAATAGGGTTGGCAAGCCGGTCAATTGACCGGTCAAATACGGTCAATTGACCGGTCAATTGACAGCACTTTATTTAACCGGTCAAATACTATTTTTAATTTTAAAAATCAAATGTGGTAAATTTTCTTGGACTTGCTTTTTGGTTGTTGAAAAGGGTAATTTATTTCTAATAACCCTCAGGTAGAACAGTTTAGGGCATACTGTTGTATTAATAAGTGCTTTTTAAGCCAATGTAGATGCGTTTTGTTCATTTGAAATAAATCCCATAACAATTAGGGGATAATTTTCATTTGAAATTAAGATCTGATTTACGTTACGGCAAAGGTTTACAATGCAATTAAAAAACATGCATCACTTCTAGCACCGTTTTATCTTAATAAAAATCGGGTGTGATATGTCCATGAGGGGAAGTTAGTTCATTAGAATTTACTTGGGCATTTTTGCAAATGTTGCACATTTTGACTGACAGATAAAAAATCTAAGTAATTTAAAGCTTCTGTGTAAACAAGTCACAGGTCAGTACTTATTGGGATAAAGTACGTACATATCAAGCTTTTGTATATTCCTTTTTTGTCATGAATGGAGATGTATCAGTAGCTTAACAGTATAAATTACGATTTTAAGCAGGATATGCAAGGTTTGCAGTTAAATCTTAGTCAAAATTAGACTTTAAACTAATTTATTTCAAATATTATAAGAATTTATTTCAAATATAAAAGGGGCCAGTGATGAAATGAAGCATGCAATGCAGTCGGAAAAGTCTGTAATATAATATAAACTGAACATTTCCTATTTCACAAACAAATTTACATAAGTTGAAACCTTCATTTCCATTACTTGTGGTCTAGAAGAAGATTAAACTTCCAACTTTTAACTAAAATTGCAATTTAATAATGTGAATAGTATTTGACCGATATTTGACCTATTTGACAAGTATTTGACCGGTCAATTGACCAGATTTTATTTGACCGG
This sequence comes from Phallusia mammillata, assembly GCF_965637545.1. Classification (NCBI taxonomy): domain Eukaryota; kingdom Metazoa; phylum Chordata; class Ascidiacea; order Phlebobranchia; family Ascidiidae; genus Phallusia; species Phallusia mammillata. Next base: position 11,627,683 of record NC_137255.1, read on the forward strand.
TCAAATGCCCAACCCTATTTTTAAATGCCTCTTAAATTATCTGCACAGTACAAGTTGAGGTTTGCAGCATTACTCACTACATTTTGTTTGTCTTGTGTCTAGAAACAGACCAAATGTGAGGTGTTTTTGCTGCTTTGCACATGGCATTACTACTTTTTGCTATCTAAAGACAATTCTGAAGCTTCTAATTGCTGCATAATGGATAATTATCCAACCAATTATAATTGGTTTTGTTGTCAAAAATCTGAAACAATAAACCTCAAGCAACCTGATACAAATTATAAAAAAAATCAGTGATGCATCATTTTTTGTCCTGTTTTAAAGAGAAAGGGACTGGAAGTGCAGATTAAAACATCACACATGCATTTACATTTTTAAAAACAGTTGTAGCACAAATTTTAACGTTCCTGATATATATGGCAAATTTGAATTAAAACCTGACTGGATGTGAATCTGACAGATTTGATACTGTACTTTGAACATCTCTAAATGTTACTCTTTACTTGCAACGAGCCAATAAATGGGTTTTTATAATCAGAAGCTTCCATAATCATGATGTTCTCCTATGTGAAGTCCTGCTCCTGTTTACTACTTTGTGTGGCAGTTATAATATTTCATCTTTCCATTTTGTGCAAACATGATATGCAAACCCAAAATGATCTTTTTCAGTTTGTAAAAGTTGTATAGTGAAGCACCTGCAAACCAAAAAATCATGTCCGGAATGTGGCCAAAAAATCCATGAAACTCAGCCTCTTTTAAACTTAAGAAGTGATCGGGTTATGCAAGATGTTGTTTATAAACTGGTACCAAACCTTTTTCAAAGTAAGTGTGTTAATTTTGTTGCCACAAGCCGGTATTTTTAATGATACCTAAACTACAGATGAACAACAAAGAGAAGCTGAGTTTTGTCGGTCTCGGGGAACAGATTTTGCTTTGAGCAAAAGTCATCTTCTTAACATCGGAACACCCTTAAAGTATACTCAGAAGAAAGTAATTCGTGATACAGGTGAACAACCAATCCTTGATGTTTATGTGACAAAACTTCATGATTTGAATTTGTCTCACAGGTGAGGTATCATAAATTTTGCATGTGGCATTTTAAGCAATTTTTTCATGCAGTTTTTAACTCCTTTATTATATAGTACATAGATAGGTTACAAATGTAATGCATTGACGAGTTTAAAGATCAACATTGCAATGTCTTAATTTATTCAGGTCAGGATTATGGGGTTGATTAGGTTTGACCCTGTAACATGTGTAACCAGTGCAACCTTCCCACAAAAATGTTTAATTATGGGTCCCCTTCCACGAAGATATTGTTTTTGTCTGTATTTTTTTCTGTCTAACGCTGGTTTGTGAGATGCGTTTGGTCAAGAAAGAGTGCTTTAAATTTATACAAATTTACAGAGATGTTATTTAATAATCCAAATTTGATCCTCCTGAAGTTTGACCCTGATTGACCCAGCGGTTCACCCACAGGCCCCTAAAACGTAAATTTTTTAAAACGGCTGTGCTGACTAAAGTACAGAATCTTGGAGTTTCATGCTTTGTTGTTTGGTGCAATGTAAGGTTTTTTAAAGAATTTTGCATCTTTTTTTCGGATTCACCCAATTTTTACCCTTTAACCCCGAAATAATCGGTTTTAGTTTTAGGCCAGAAATACAAGCCTTATGATGCAGAAATATTTAAAAAATTTAACAATTGTTTAAGCAGGGTATTCGTTTAGTTAGTATTTAAAATTTTGCCAGTTACCTTTACAACCCATAACATGTGTACGCTATCAGTCAGATATAAGTCCCAAGGGAGGAATTCACTGGTTTACGATTAAGGCGGCAGAGCGGGAGTGCTCAGCTTGACGTCCGGACAGACGTTTTACGAGACAGTCGTTTGGGTGATTAGAAATCAGCTGTTTATTTTGTGCATCAATGCTGTGTCATTTTATTGAGTTACCACGTGCATTTATAGTTTTGGCGAAGGTTTTACACTTAAGGCGTACTTTAAACTCGATAAACGTACTTCGGTTTCGTTTATGTCAGGCAAAGCGTTGTTGATCAACATAAAGATGAACAAATAAACTTAACTTTTTCGAACGCCGCGATAAATGGTCTTTAAATTCTCATTGTCAGCTTGGCCGTCGCATAACCACTAGTCACTAAAGATCAACTTTTAGGCATTACAACACCGTTAAGAATTTTTCGTCATAACGAATCTTCTTTATTTTTGACAAATCAATTCAATAATCAGTACTTAAGTCCTGTATAAATTAGGCTTAACGGTATTGTTGAACACTAAGGACTGCATGCTGTTAAAAACAGTGTTTCTAGGAAAATTTGTGTTTAAAAACTGAACTTGAACGACAATATCAAGGTCAAAGCAAGAGATTAAATTGATAGTATTTTTCCTGTTCTTTTTTGACCGATTTTTTGTAATTATATTACAATAATGATGCAAAAAGAATACAGACAAAAGCTTTTAAAGTTATGTTAATGCTTTGTAAAAAAATCGTCCCTAAGAATCTAAAAATTACCGCAACATTTGTTTACCGTAAATCCGCATAAACACGCGTGTGGGGACCCATTCGTTTTTGCTTGCAAAAACAATCATATATGTAGATAAAATTGTGTATAGTATAGGAAATTGGTAAATATCGTATAGAATATATAAAATGGAAGTATATCAGAAAGCCACTTTTCTAGTAATAAGTTTAGTTTAAAAATGAATGGTGGAGGTGATCACTTTTTTTGTAAAAGTAAGAACTACAATATTGCATGTTAGTTTTACTACCATATATATGTGATGTCGTACGAGCTATGCTCAATTGAGCAGAATGGCGCTCTAGTTAAATAAATGGTCTGCATGAGATAGATCTTTATTCCACTTTCTTTTTTCTCCCTTGAAGTTTGTCCATGCACTTTTGGCATGAAATCTTTAATGGATATAGATGAAACTTTTGCAGTAGGTAGACATGGTCATGTACATGTGTCATCTGGGTCGTTTGGCTCTATAGCCCTAGTGGTAACAGGTAAGGAGCTTTTTATACTGATTATATAAATTCTGCATAAAGATTGCAAATTGTCAACAGAGTTGGTAATTAATACTTCCCCAGCTGAAATAAGGTTGTACTATAACTATTGTGTTGGTATGGTGCAATGTGTTACATGTTAATATGCGCACTCCAAAACATGACACATCATTACATAATGACTATGTTACAATTACAATAGATAGCAGAATACCTGCAGATAAAATGGTTTTGAAAGAGGTGGTTGTTTTATTCATGGAATATCACACCTTTGAAATGTTGTGGGACGTTTATACATTGCGGATCAGTAAGCATCTGTTTTAGTTTATCACATACGGTTGTATTTAGGCATGCATTTGATGAGATTTGTACTATTCGACTTCAGTCCGAAATTCATCCAGCAACAAATTGCAAACAGGTATCGTGCTTAGAAGTTTTAAAGTAGCGTATAACCTGTATTTACCAAATAAAATATATTTTCAGCCACTTCTGGAAAAATATATTCAGTGTCCATCCAGAGCTACAGTCAAGCATCTATGTTTTGTAATAAAAACGCTTTTAAATTTTGATCCAGACATACATATATCCCTCACATGTTGTGGCAAAAAACTACATCATATCTGTACTTTGAAGCAAGTTATTTTATTGAACTGGAAAATCACACACAGTGTAAGGTACCCCACAATAAAGTTTCATGTTGTACAGATATGAACTGATATTTTTTGTTTGTTAAATTTTGCTACAGATATATATTATTTGTAGCAAAACAATGAATTCATAAAATAAATGACAACATTCAGTGCAAGTCACACTGAAAAACGTTTTTTTTTTGAACAAATTTATTTCAGCATTGAAGAAACTAGTAACATTGCTTTATGTTGTGTATGTCCAGGTTTTTTTTTAAGGTTTGGTTTGGGTGACCGCGAGTGTTTCATTTAAATACCAAAAAATAGCCATATTTGCTTAAACGGGAATTTTGGGAAAACACTCGAGAAATTTGGGGGACGGTTTCGGTCCCCCAAAACACCTTAAAAAACACTGTGTATGTCTGATGATAACTTGGGTAAAACTGCAAATAAAAAGTTGCTAGTTGGGAATTTAACAGCGTATAATACAGAAACATGTTGTCAGTTTTCAGTAGCTTTGTGCTATGTTTAGCTTTTTTTAAATTTCTTAGTGTAATGTGTTTTTTCCGAGCCAAATAACAGGCCGACTTAAGTGGCTGTATGCACCGTCATGCAGAATCTGTTTTTACTGACCTTCGGCAGACTGTAAATAAGGAAACAATGTTTCATTATGTGCAAAATCGTCAGCTATTTGTTGAAATAATGGGACAATGTCGTAATACCGTTTGCTGGATGTTTGGGTGTGAAATGACGGTACCTGAAGACCTATTGTAAAACAGTGGGATCAGTTGCAAATTCCTGTAACACCGTGTTTAGGAAATCGCTAGTGTATGGATAAACAACCTAACCCCGGACTGAAATACTTAGGTACTGACCGTGGCAACCGGACCCCTTTAACCCTAAAATATTCGGTTTTAGTTTTTCCAGTCCTTTAGGTTAGAAATACAAGCCAGAAATACACATGCCAATTAATAACCTTTGCAACCCATAATATGTGTACACTGTCAGGCAGACAGAAGTCTCAAAAGGGAGTAATTCACTGGTTTACAATCAAGGCGTTTTAGTGCCGGGCGGGAGGGCTCAGCTTGATGTCGGACAGAAGCTTTACGAGACTGTCGTTTCGATGATTAGAAATGTAACTGTCACGCACATTTTCAGTTTTGGCGAAGGTTTCACACCTAGGACGTGATGTAAACACGATTAACGTGCTTTGGTTTCGTATATGTCAGGCAAAACGTTGTTGATCAACATAAAGATGAAACAATAAACTTGACTTTCGAAAGATAAATGGTCTTTAAATTCTCGTTGTCAGCTTGGCCGCGGCTTGACCACAGGTCACTAAAGGTCAAAAGGTAATTCCATTTATATATTTCCATTTTTTATACCCTATTTATCAAATTAAACTGAAAATATGTGTGCTAACTTAATATAACCGCATGACATTACTGCGCTGATGTCTAATCATCAAAAAGTCTGCCTCGTAAAACGCCTGTCCATGTCTCAAGCAGCGATCTCCCGCTATGTACTAAATCGCCGCAGTTGTAAACCAGTGAAGTACTCCCTTGAGTGTACACATATTATGGGCTGTAATGGTAACCATTTGGCTGTTGCGCCAAAATTTTGAACATTAAATTAGGGTTGCCATATTTGAAACACAATCCCTGACAAAATTTATCTCGGTTGCGTGAACCCAGTTTTTCTCAAACTTTAAGTCTAAATGTGTTAACGTAAGTCTGAATGTATATTTCAGAAAAACGAAAGTTGATTGCAGGATTTTAGCTAGTTATGCAAAATTGCGCATAACAATGATCCAAATCTGACATCACAGACAAGACAAAAACATTACAATTGTGCGCGAACAATTGCTTTTTTGTTATTTGTCATGCAATAAAGCCTATTGTTTAACAATGGAGACGGTTGATTCTCACTTTCACTTTGATTTGAACTTATTCAGTTGCACAAACTGACGCCAAATAAGAATATAGAATTACTTCCACCTTTTCGAGATCCCCGCAAAATGTCCAAAAGGACCGCGGACCCCAGTTTGAGAACCGCTGCGTTAACCATTTTTGCGATCCAAACACTTCTATTCCGGAATAAATTAGAATATTCGGAAGTCACACGGACGGCGACACGAGAAAACGTTACATACTTTACTCTGATCCTTGTCAATTACTTTCTGCGTAGGCTTCTGTTTAGTAAATGGGAGTCACAAGGACCTTTTCAAATTTGAAGAAAAATGCCACTTTAAAAATATTTTTATGTCTCACGCATTCGACTTTTAGTTGTTAGTTAGTTCCCTGCATATTAGGTACACAGTTAAGGCAAATGAAATTCCCCACGTTCTCATGTAGCATCGAATGCTGTGTTTTCTTGAGACGCGGATTTTTATTTGTGTATTTAACGCATATTGTTAAACATCTAGTAACAAACAGGTATTGTTACGCGCGCACACACACCAAACAGTAACGTTAAACTGCCCGCCGCCAGTTTACCTCTTTACGTTTCATGGTATAGACGCGGTTGTAGCCAACTACTAGAAACTTTCTCCGTTGGTACATTAATTTCATAGTATATGTATGTATTTTTTTCTTAAATTCCTGACTTTTAAGTACATTTTAACATTTCTCCCTGACGCAGATTTAAACACTAAATTCCCTGACATGTAAGGGAAAATCCGGACGAATGGCAACCTTATACATTAAATAAGTAACCCACTGCAAACATTAAAAAAAAAAAAATTAGCACCTGTAACAGGCTTGCATTTCTGACCTTAAGGACTGAAAAAACTAAAACCGATTATTTCGGGGTTATAAGGGGTACAAAATGGGTGAATCCAATTTAAAGTAAATTATTTAGAATACCTAACATTGCACCAACCGACAAAGCATGAAACTCTTACTTTAGTCAGTACAGCCGTTTTACAAATTTTACTTTTTGGTGGCTTATTGGTGAACCGCTGGGTCATCCGGGGTCAAACTAACTTACTAACATGTGGTCCCCTTTAGGGAATGTAAATTATCCGCCATAATTTATACCTTCTAAATAATCTTGAACCTCGTGTAAATTAATTTATCTTTTTTTAGCTTTTCGTTTATAAGATCCAACTTTGTTCCCACGATGTACAATCCCAACGATTGTTCATTTTCCATAAGTTCGGTGATCCAAAATTTTGCGCGCTCAAAGCTATCAAATTTTGTCGGATGTACAAATTTGCATTTGTACGACTAACGAGAATAAAGCGTGCGATGTAAATTAAACGATAGTTAAAATTGATTTGCGTTAAATTTGTATGGTTTGAAGTGCTAGATGGGTTCTAATGTAATAAAATAAAAATTTAGGGAAAGTTAGTACAAAACTGTCATACCATAGCGTACTATAACAGCTTTTGCTCCACCGTAGTAAATGCGACACATGGCTTGGTAACGCTCACAACCAGCTGTATCCCATATTCCTAGTGTAATCAATTTTCCACGGGATGCAATGTTTTTCGCTCCGAATGCAGCACCGACTGTCTGACATAAAGTTTGTGATTTTTTAAAGGTTTTTAATAAGACCCACAGAAGAAAGAGTTGAGATTGAAATTTGCTGATCTAGGCTATTTATGTTAAGAAGGTTGAGTAACACAGTTTACTTACTAAAATTACAACATTACCGGTTGATTCACCTGCTTGCTGAAACGGCTGTATAGAAATTGTTCCACTAGACTTGTCTTTCCCCCATTTTCTTTGCCCAGAAGAACAACTTTACAGTCCACTCGGTCACTTCCCATTTTACTGCACTAGTTGCTAAATTACTTCTCAGGAAGTGTTTCTTAAGAATGAACATTCTAAAGACAAGATAGTAGTGACCACCAAGCACATCATATTGTTGACAAAGAAAAGCTAGTTACTGAAATGAAAATGTTTCTGTAGATCTGATGTTCATGATTACTTTGAAAATAATCTAGATGATGTTTTGACAAGTGAAATTACTAGGATGAAAAATCCCTTTTGCTGTTTCCATGAGTCCTTCAAAGACAAAACAGTTCTTTTTAACACTGATAAGGATGCAAACTTTTGTTAGGAACACCATTATTTCCAAAAGACTTGCACTTGCAGTGCTAGCACTAAATAGAAAAACAGTTTCTTAGTTGTCATTTGGAATCAAGGAAGAAGCTATCAATTATCATGCTCAAACTATAACTTTATGATTCAATTTGGTTGTAAAAAGGAAGCACAAGGTTTAAATTTAAGTGAGAGTGTTGTAAATTTTAAAGCTTGAAGGAGTTTTGCACTTTAAATAAAGGGATTATAAGTTATTTGCCAGCAAATAAAGCAGCAAGTCTGGCAGTTAAGAAACTGAAAGTAAATTAATAGTCTGCGTGCACAAAAATTCAAAGAAACTATGTTTAAATAAACAAGTTCTGACACAAATGGAATGTGGTTGTTAAATTTGTCAGTTATGATACCAATAAAAAGCTGTATGGCTAGTTGTTTTGTGTGGCAATAATCTGTGAAGAGTCATAGAATATGTTGAAAACGCTGACTGTGACCATAAGTTACTTAAATGAAACATGACCATTTTTTTAATGTTATCTAACTGAAATACTTCTACCTTTCCCGACTCATTTACAACTATGTTTCCTAATACTTTTTTTTCTATATTCTTGTTGTGTTTTACCATAGATTACTTACCATGGATAACAAACCCATTGTTACGGTCATGGATGAGTGCTTCTGGTTGTTTCTTGAGAAATGTGCACTGGCAGGGTTGCCAGATGGCCTAAAAATCGGACAAAAAACGATAAATTGGCCTAATTTCACATGCTGTGTCCGACGCCTAAAAATCATTAGGACATTTAGTTTTTGTCCTAATATGTCCGAATTTTGCTGATTGAATAACTTTTTGTCTCCTTCCTATTTTTTGAAGGTTGCAAATGCAAACCTTTTTTACGACAAAACGTGGTTTAAAAGTGCAACTTGTTTTGATTAGTACCTTGTTTATGACATTAAACACATAATTGTCAGCCAGTGAATGTTTGGCCATTGTTGTGTACAATGCAATTGTATTGTAACAAATGGTTATCTGAGCTGATATGAAGCAACAAGTTGGCGAAACATTTTTTAAACGTTGCGAAACCAATGATAAACGCTACAGCAAGGTGTTGCAATTACCAACTAAATACTATTTCAAACATATCGTTTTTTTGAACATGGTAAGTTTGTTGGGCTTTAAGTTTGGATTTCAGTTCTTGTGGTTGCACGCATAAGTGACGTCATATTTTACGTCCGCCACTTTGCATTTGTGTAAAACTCGGCGCTTATGAGTTTAGGTAACGTAAACGCACAAAAAATGGCAGTTGGCACCTCGATATTGATACCTTGTTAGCAATTATACGCTCTCGTTTTTTTTTTGTCCTAAAATGTCCGATTTTCAGACAAATACTGTCCGAATCCAGCCGACAGTACCTGGCAACCCTGTGCACTGGTATTGCTAGCAGGCTACGGATTTTTCATGTTGTAAAACGCTTTACGTATTTCGGCCACGCCTAGCAATGCTTGCGTTAATGTTTTTGGAAACATCGGACTTGAAGCTTTGTACCAATACAAAAAAAAACAGAAATGGACAGTATCAGTGCAACCTGACTTCGCAAATCCCGAAGAACTTGTGTTACTATTAGAGAATGAATTTGAAGAAAATTTTGAAACTTGTGTTAGCAACATGCAGGAAGGTGATAATTTCTTACCCCAAAAGCATTCTTAAAACAACCAACCCAGATGCTAGGTTTTCTGAAAGTGGCTTGAAACATGCGTCCAAATGGATAACAGCTGTTTATGGTAATGATGGTAAAGAAGAAAAAAAGTGCTTGGTATCTTGATGTTTGCTTAAAAATGTTTTTTTTTCATCTTCTGTCACTCCAAGTTTTGCCTCCGGGTAGTTTTTGGAAGTTAGCAAATACTTAACACTGGATGCGTGTTTACATGAATGCAACCAAATAGATCAGATGTCACACTACAAAACAAGAAAAATGAGACCTTGTAATATATTGGTTGATACACGTGGACAAGGCAATAAAAAGTGTTGTAAATGACAAAAAGTTTAGTATGTGACAAACACATTGATCTAATTTGTTTAAATTAAAAAAGCAGGTGCATTGAAATTTCCTTCCAAAAGGTATATAGATGTGGTCAGCCATGCATAGTTATGTATGCAGAGTGAATGAAAAATATTTTGCCTACATAAAGTTGATTTTATTCACATTAAGAATAGTTTTTTGAGTGGTGAGTTTGTAAAACAGCTAACCTTTGTCATATGTTTTTGAAAATTTATTAGTCAAACTTTTGTCATGATCATTTGGAAAAAAACTCTTTCAAAAAGTAAGCAAGCAATTAAAGTGGCTTATGTGGTGATTGAAAGAAAGGTTAACAATTATTTTATGTTTCATTTTCTGAAGGTCCAAAATCAGCCAGAAAAATATTTTCACAGGTCCATGAGTTTTCATGCAGCTGTACCTTTTGTTTTCTTTCCTGGACCATTTTTCAAACACTATTAGGTGTTCGTTGTTTTTTGTCCTTTCAATTTTACTATGCTTGTTTGTCATTCTTAATTTTTGGTGGTTTGACTAAGTGCCTGTTGGTGGAATACAATTTTGCCAATGATTGTGTTATGTAACAAGTGACAAAAAGACGGCCGCTATTTTAACTTTTTAAAATGGCAGTGGATGTAGGAAAGTGTAAATTACACAAAAATTCCCATATTATTAAAAGTGTAAAAAATAGCAATATAAAATACGTTCTTTTCGGTTACATCACATATTTGGTACACTTGAAAGCAAGATTAAACTTGCACCTGGTGTAGTTTCTGTCCTAAAATGTCAAAATCAATTTTTGTGTGAATTTTTTAAGTGAGCAGTAAACAGACCACACTGTTCTCGACCTGTAAGGTCTCATCAGTGTTTCTCCATGTAAGGCCGCATAGGCTAATGTAGCCAGTAGCCACACTGTGGAACTCCACTGTATAGAAAGTAACCGCGGCTGAAGATTTGTTTTGCGTGATAATGTAGGTTATAGATTCTTGCGTTTCTTTGCGCAACATTTGCTGGATTACCAGCTGCTACATCCCTCATTGACAACAAAAAACGTCAATTTTGAACGATGTTGTTTCGTATGGGTCTTGCCTAATTCGGGCATTCTTACATTAAAGGGTGGTTCTTCGGCCGTTAGTCTTTGCTTTTTGGTATTACGACAAGCATCCCGGGACAAAATCGTTGCAAAATGCCATCGCTTTATCGCAAACTGTGAGTAAACTTGTTTAAAGTATTCAAACTACCATCTACCGCAGTTTGTTTTGAGCAAAAGAACTAGAAGCGTTCATGCGTGTCCAATCAAAACGTAACAATGGAGACAATGGCAGTTTGGCATCCATAGTAAGTAATCTATGGTTTTACCGTATTTACAACCTCTTAATTTCGAGTCTGTGTCACGTGTGTTTTTGTGCCACATTATTACTGCATGTTATTGTGTTTGGCCCGTCGCTGTGCAAGTAAACAAAATACACAAATGATGCCGTCTGCTGTTTACATTCGTGTACATTATTGTGTAACAAAAATTACGTCACAATAGAGTTGCTAATTAGGATTTGTATTACTTGTTTTTCTGCACAAAACAATGGCTAGAAAACTTATATTTGTTATTCAACAAAGGCTAAAAATTGTGGGGGCAGCACCGTTTGCTACGTCTGTAAATAATGTTTTTTTATTCTAATTCAATTTAAATAAGGTTGTTGAGAGTAAATAAATGAAAAAAGGTGTATTGCCGATCAGAGCATGATCGAGTGTGTTGATGTTAATTTAAGTAACTTTCGATAGTCAGTCCCAATTTTTAGCGCAGCCAACTCGTGAAAACAGACACATGTACTGAAGTTTAAGCAGCCGTTTTTTAAATTTTACGTTTTGGGGGCTTGTGGGCAAACCGGCAACCAGGACCAAAATTTACAGTGGACTAGCCTACTTCAGATACGTATCTATAATACATGTCAAAAACTTAAATTGGATTGAATCACGTTTTATTGATCAATACTTGGAAAAGCATCCGGTTTAGGCTGAAAAAAGACGTACGAAAATAACATGTGAAGGATGGAAAACATAGTGAGCAAGTGAAACTTCCGGAAGTGCTGCCTCTAAGTTGTTTCTAAAATCCTAAATTCGTCGAATCTTAAGTCCATACTGTTGGGAAAGACAATTGGAAAGATAACACAGACTTAACGCAATTGATGAACATTAACATACTTGAAGGACTGAATAAAAAATGTCTTGGTCTTATTTTTTCAAAAACGTGGGGTCAGACAAACTTAAAGTTGCGAAATCATGGACCTGCGACAGTAAAACGGTAATAAACTCAAGGAAGAACAACGGCATACTCTGGCCAACTGTTGCGTGGTGTACTAACGACAACATGGAAAACATTTGATTGCATTTCAAAATGACAAGGCAGTATGGTTGTAACCAGGGCTGCCAATGAGAATTTCAACAAAACCCAAGACTCACAGCAAAATAACCCAAGAATTTAAATGAAAACCCAAGATTGCAAAATGTGGTTAGAAATGCAATTAATTAGGAAATTTACTCGGTTCATTGACAAATTTTTGACAATTTACAGTCCAGAAATGCAACTACAAACTGGTAGGAAATGGTCAATGCAAGCAAAGGGAATATTATGTTCAATAAAATATGCAGCAATCGCCAGTTTACTCTTGGCTGTTTGATGATCATAATCTGTTTTCTTTTTCATAAAATTAGTAATGTCTACAGACAAACGGTTTCTACCAAACGTGCCTTGATAGTCTAATATTTGTCTGTGTCAGGTCGATAAGACGGTTTGCTGTGTCCTGATCCAGAGCCGAAACGACATAATAGTACTTCGTTACATCTCCTGCAATGATTTTTAGAGCGAACTGTGCCTCCGCTTGCTGAAACCAAACTCGTGGCTGAGCTGTCCAAAACGTCGGTAACTTTACTGCTACAGCGTTCTCTGAGTTTGTGGCTTCTGTCATAATGCAAAAATAACGTATTTGCACGCTTGGGGTCACCAAATGTAGCGAGGTGTTTATTCGAGGTACATCGTAATAGAATAACACAATGAGCGAATACGCCGCATAAGACGATAGTCAGAGAAAGAAGGCATTCTGTCCGGTTCGCTGTAGTATGAAGGCACACGATAACGGTAGTGAGAGAGGCCGCTACAACAGTATATTTAGAGTTTTTATGTTTAACGAGCATTGATTTATTTGCATTTTTAAGTGTAACGATTGCTTTCCCTGTATACTTATCTAGAAAGAATTAGGGTCTAGAAAAGAGAGAAAATAAAAGAGATGATAAAATGGCCTAAACACTGCAGCTACCCGAAAAACTTTTCTCGTTAAAATAGTTCTTACGTATATTTATTTCATCAAAAAGACTCAAAACCCAAGAATTGCTATAATTTTCAAAATAAAACCCAAGAACCCAAGACGTCAAGTAAAAACCCAAGATCTTGGGGCAAAACCCAAGCTTTGGCAGCCCTGGTTGTAACACTACGCCATGCACCAAGCACATAAATATATTGAAAAGTAAGCCAGATATCACTACATGTTTTTGTAGTATTTGTTGAAAGGCTCCCAGAGGAAAATTTGGACATTTGCGAGGCCCAAAAAAATATTGGAGGCAAAAATAAGCATTCAAGGAAAGATAAAGCCCCGAAGTGAGTTGACACTTCTATGGTGGCCCATGAGTGCCATCGCACTACAAACAACAACAACTAAAACCCCCAAATAAAATACAAACGCAAATTATTATTGCAACGCAAATCTAAATAAAAATTTAAACAAAAAGGAAATTAAAATTTAAACGCAAATGCAAATAAAAACACCATGAAAACGCGAACTGAAATAAAGTTCGTTTTTACGCTGTGGCCTTGGCGTGCCATTTTAATGTAATAAATAAGTTACTGTTTTTTTTTCATAAAAAAGCAAAAAACAACAACAATTACAAACTGCCTTCAACTATGTTTTGCACTGTTGTTCGCACCAGTAAATGATGGGAATGCGGATTGTTGTCCTTCAAGTCAAGTCAAGTCGATTAATTTTTTTTATTTGCATTGCCACTTCATCATCACAGTTCCATTGTTGATGCACTAATCGCGATGACGACTTTTGCATTAGGCCACCGTTCGAACAGCATGGACACCGAAAAAACCCCCCATTAGGTTATCGAGTCAAGGTGTCCTGTTAGTGTTATTTGAATGTTGGTTGAAATCCGTTGGCACAATGGAACTTTTAAGTGATGCTGTTGTATTATTTTCAGGTACATGGCACAATAACCCAAACGTTTCCCTGATCCCCAAAGTTTTTTGCCTACTGCAGATTTAACATCTGACATTAAAGCATTCTTGTCAGACTGGGCCACAGCGAAGAAACGAAATTTATTTTAATTCGCGTTTTCATTTTGATTTGCCGTTTCATGTTTGTTTGTTTTTTAGTGATGGGACTTACCATGCACTTCGCTCCGGCATCCACGGCTTTTGTCCTGCGCGTGTCAGTTATATTTTTTACTTTTTCCGTCTTATCATTAATTTTTTCCTCCATCCTGCGCCAAGTGTTGCACTTGTCTTGGTTTTGTGGAGGGTTGGGTTTTGCCACGTCACAAAACGACCCCACTAGCATTCACTGCATTCAATCGGTACTATCAAGCCTAAATGATGCGTTTCTATCCAGCTAATTAATTTTCTAAACGTTCTTGTAGAACCATGTTTGAGCACAAACACGTTTTAAATTTGTACTTAAAAGCAAAAGATTTAAAACCCTTTGAAACAATTAACTCTTGCATCTCACGTAGGCCTACCTGGGAATGGTGTGCTACATTTTTTTTCTCACACACTCGACGAAATATAAATCAAATTCCAGAAGGATGTAAAATCGTCTTGGTTTGTAATTTGTGATTGAATGTTTGTGTCAAAGGCCTGTATTCAAACAATTAAAAATTCTTCTCCCAGCTTAATGCTTCTTCAATTTATTCCACACAGTAAAGAAAGGTATATTTTCGATAAATTAAACAAACAGAAAAATATTTTTCAATGTTTTTTCCCTAAACAGATTCTTGTATCAGTGCAAAAGTTTAGAAAAAAAACAGGGTTCTTGTTTTTTAGTAATTGTAGTACAGAGTAATAAATTTAAAACATACGCTTTCTGTATCAGACATATTTGGCCCTGGCCAAGTGTAGCCTAAAGATGGTAAATGTGGTTCTTGATTGTGTCCATCTTGTACACAATAAAATAAGTGATGTTTGTCATGGCATAATTTTATTTAATACGTGTCGTAACGCCAACGGGACAAAAAAGAGTAAGCTCTGGGCTACAACATCATGGTACCCTTGTAGATTTTTGCGCACATGAAAAATTTGACATATCTTTGAAATACGGAAAAAAAGTTTCTCGCAAAAACGCTCTGCTGTATACACGAGTAAAGGCAGTGGTGGGATTCAGCCGGTTGGCACCGGTTCTACAGAGCCGTCTCACGAAATTTTGTAAGATCAGCAAACCGGTTAGCATTACTGGTTACTGTCAATGGACGGTTTGTGACAAAACCGGCTGAAAAATTTGACTTTTGATGTCGAACCGGCTGACAAAAAATTTAAATCCCACCACCCAGTAAAGGATATGTCGTAACGTCAACGGGGAGAAAAAGAGTACGCTATTAGCAACATTATATGGTACCTTTGCCCCCCTTTTCCGCATTTGAAGCATTCGATCTAGTTTTGAAAAATCAAAAAGGGTGTCGCACGTAAAAACGTTCTGCTATAAAAAACGACTAAATGATGTATCGTGTAACTATAAAAGCTTTCGGAAAAGTTTTTGGCAAACGACAAACGTTTCAAGCTAATGTGGGCGTATTTTATGACTGACAGTTACAAACACTGACAATGATTCGTACATTGTACATACGATGGAAAATTGTAAAATATCGCGCAGTTAATGTACAAGATTTGCACACCTAATGTCGGTTTGATAATTTCTACGGATAGATGGCGTAAGAGCGAATTTTTTAATTTAACAGTCTCCGGGAGTGTCCTGGGTTCGAACCCCGTGAAAAATGATAATAACTGGGATAGAGTTAGGAAGTGAGTTTCAAGTTAGGAACTGGAATTTTAGTTGATTAAATTGTCATTATTATTATGAAACCTTAGCGCTGACCGTCAGTATTTTTACACAATTTGCGTTTGAAAATCATCAAGCGGAAAATAACAAACCGGTGTAATACTGTGAGTTCCTGTGTTAGTACCTTTCTCAGAGGCCAGGTTTGCTAAGTTCTTGTAGGTGACGCCCGCAAATATTTTAAATGTAATTTGGGTAAAAATGCTGACGGTTGGGCAGGAACTTGGCCGAATGGTCTGGCGCGCCTGACCCATATACAGACATAAAAAAACCTGGGGCGGCATTACGAACACATCTCGCTAAGTTTAGCGAGCTCGGTATTGACGCACGACCTCGTTAACTCGAGATTTGGTATTACGAACCCCCGTCTCGCTAACCGGACCTCGCTAACTAACGAGGACCTCAGACCACTCGCTAACGCCAAATTGTTGTTGACAAAGTCACACAGTCACGTCGGAAAACAGTTATAGCTACGTATTTTGTTGGTAAAAGTTTGTACAAACGAAGAAATATCGTAAATGTCGGTTTTAATTACATTTGAAAAGGCGTTTGCGAAGATTAACTGTATTGGATTGATGCCATCATTTCACGACGATGTACAACTTTTTCACTAAAAAATAAGTTGCAAAAAATCCGGTAAAAAGTATCTGATGCTGAAAGAACAAGTCCCTATTATATACTTCCTTGTGTGCACTACAGTTTAAGAAATCTAATTTGGGCAAACACAACATTTAGGCTATTATACTAACTGTCCATGTGGTAGTGACTCAAAGTTGTTTACACCCTCCATATTTTCTTTCAACTCTCTAGCTATCACTTGTGTCAAGATAGGTTGTTTATTGATCTCAGTAGTTATTTTGTGTTAAATTTATAAGATTGTCATGTATTTGTTCTATTTTTTAAAATACTTGTCCGTTTTGTAATGTGCCCAAATCTCTGCCTGCAATACTGCCATTGAGAAACCCCCACAATACATGTAATGATCTGCATGACAATATTGCCAGATACTGAAGTAATTCCAGGTCAATAACATTATTATTCAAACAGCATGTACTTGTGTTCATAACAAACAAAACGTGAAAGTGTAGCATTACATGAATCAAATTGAAAGAATCGAGAAAACAAATAAAACATAAAAACTTTGAACAAATTGACAATTGAGTTGTTCTAAATTAGCATGTGAGGTGGGTAATAGACAGAAACACCAATGCACATAATACAAACACCATGTACAGTATTAACACTGATAAAAAATGTAATTGTTAAGTGCCTAAGGCTGCTTTGCAGCAGTCAAATTTGACCTATAATTTTGGTCACAATGCTCCAATTTGGACTTATTTTGTGTGTGTCCAGCAAGTCTCTTTCTACATCATGATTTTGGTCTGTCTCTTTGTAATGAGGACACTGGTTCTTATTTTGTATTAAATCTGTAATTGAAAAATGAATATCTAATATTGGGATAGCTAATTGAAGATGCAAACCACAAAACCTTATAAAATGAGTTGTACAAAACATGTGTTTAGGTATAATAAAGTTGTCATTGTTTCAAACATAAATGAAAATCACCCTAATGTCACCAGTTAGAAATTGTAAATCATTTTATAAAGTGCAAACTTACGTTAATCACAGACCTTACCGTATTGTTATGAAGCTCCAACGTTTCCTTTTGATGAAAATGATACCAAAAGATGTTTTGCACCTTTTCTAAGATATGAAACTTTCATTTCAACTGTTGTCCATGTTTTAAAAAACTCTTGTAATGTTTCTTGATGCTCTTATGCTACTTTATCAAATAAACAAATTCCAAACTGTCCGTAAATTAAGGAAATCCCAACATTTTGAGGTTATATTGCAAAATGCATTAAAAACAGCATAAATGACAGGCGGAAATTGTTTGTCGCAAGGTGTCGCATAGCGCGGCATGACGATTTTGCTGAGTCAGACGTCTTTTTTCTTACGATTTTGACGCATTCTCTCGTATTTGCGTCAGGCTTTAGCGAGGCGTTTGCGAGGACACTTCGTAATACCAAATACGTTAGCGAGTTTCTCGCTCGTTAAGTCCTCGCTAAAAAATATTTTAGCGAGCTCGGTAAGTTAGCGAGCGAGGAAGTGTTCATAATGCCGCCCCTGATCGGGATTCGTCCCCGGGAGAGTCCTGGGTTCGAACCCCGTGAAAAAAATGAAAAAAAAAATGCTGACGGTTCGGGTTATTAGGGTTGATCTGAGATTTTATAATAATAGTACATTCAACCTCAAAAAACCTAGTTCTTTATGTTAAATTTAGTCCCTAACCCTATCCCAGTATCTATCGGTATTAAAAACCTTTTCTACTGTGTGTTCATACTTCAGTAACTCTGTCGCCGAAAAGTTACTGGACGCATTCAAACGGAACCAATGTTAATGCTTGCACAAAACGGAGCTGTATATTTAGCAGTTTAAAATACCTAAAAATCAGTTTCTTTAACTTATACATATGAAACAGACAGGTGCAGTCTCTGCTTAGCAGTAAGTACTGATGCAATTCAACTTTTTGCCACTGGTTACTACAGCAGCGCCAGAGAGTTGAAAAGCGAAAAATGTGGTAATCGCTGATGTATTTTGGTTTAACTTAATTCGGCAAAGAATCGTCCATAATGGCATGTTTTGCAAATCAATAGTAATAAAATGTTGGTTCTTAGATTTTGCCTTTTTGCATTTATGAAAAATGATTCCATGGCAATTGCCATCAGTTAACTGATTTAGGCCTACAAAGTCATTCTTTCGACAACAATGTGAGCATTAACTCGAAATGGGGCTGTGTTTGTTACGCTTCGAATGCCAATATTTTGTGTGGCTCAAACAAATTGTCAAGTCTTTGGTTGTATTACTGTTTTTGTTGATCTGATATAACTATGATGCAGGTATAATGCAGAACATTAGATTGCTCTCATTAAATGGAATGGACAAGAGTTAAATGGACTGAAAAAAATCATCTCTTGTGACAAAACTTATGGTTTATTTTATTTGTGGCAACACACCAAACAAATCATAGATTGTTTTTGTGTAGCCTAAACTACAGTAGGAAGTTTGTGTCGGATTTAGGGAATGTAACTAAGCATTTCCGTGACAACGATATGAAATAAGGAATGTCCGAAAATAACTTTCTCACTATTTATTATATTGACCATAAACATGATAGTTTTAACATCATGTCTAAAATTTGCGACGTAGCAAATTGTTTGTGTAACGGACCTAATATTAAAAATACTGATTTTACACGATGTTAGTTCCCAACGATGCGGTAAATAAAACATAAAAAAAACATGTCCTTACCTTTTTTTTGTGTCATCGGAGGACACAAAATTGACTACACCAGCGGTTCCGAAATCGTTAATAGGCCCCTTCAAGTGGCCCCCAAAACCCGCCGCCCCTGCTCACCAATAAATACGTATAATTATGAGTTTTCGAAAAAGAGCGGCGGCCACGAAGAATACAATGGTATACAATAACGCAACAATCGCAATTGCTGTTTTCAAAGATGGGCTATTTAGATCATCCTATTGAAACGATGCACATAGGCCTACCACTAATAGAGATTAATTGTATCATTTAAACCAGGGGTGTCCAACCCGTGGCCCGCAGTAAGGTTTTGAGTGGCCCGCGTGATATTTTTCGAAATAACTTTTATTATTAACCTAATTGCCTACGTAATTTATGGCGAACTTTCATTCAAATTGGCATTCATTGTTTGCTTTGTTTCTTTCTTAATGGAGTAATACACAACTGTTCAAGTTACCTTTATTTCATCATAATACACATTGTTACGCATCACAATTTCTACATTGTTGCGTCCACAATTAAACTCGTGCTTTAAGAGTCAGTCAGAAATATTCCTTGCGTTTTTGAGGTCCATCTGATAATATAATCAGAGACCCGCGCATAACGCATTTAGCAGTGAAATATCTTCCGCACTCTGCAGTGATATAAATTATGCCAAACCGAAAAGCTAGTAACGCCAACAGAGTATTACAAGAAAGGTGGACACGTGACTTCAAATCCCCTGTAAGATCAATAATTTCGGACAACCATATGGAAAACTCGCTTCACATTGCTACATAAGCCATCTCGCCGAATATTGTTCTTAGATTTTTAAACGAGGAGATCAGAATTGCGGTGTGTGGATTTTAATTAGAAATTATAAGACAGCTATTTGTATGATTATAAATTAGCAGTAAACACTCAAGTGGCCCTCGCAATCATTCGTAAACCGCATGTGGCCCTTTGGCAAAAAAGGTTGGACACCCCTGATTTAAACTCACTGGTCTGACATAGTATTCCACCTGACTAAAACACGTAACTTTTAAAAGTTACTTCGTGGGCCGCACAGAAACTTGGGAGGGCCGCATGTGGTCAGTGTTGACATCCCTGATCTAAAGATATCTTTGTGGCGGCTTTGGGCCAAATCGAACCATCCACCGAGATAAGGCTACTCATGGGTTCCCAAATGCAAGGGCGGGTCCCCGAGTGGGGTCAAAACTGTCAATATGTAGGGTTACAAACAGTTCGTGGGGTCAGTTGTGTCGCTGAGATATCGTCACTGATGAGGGAAGGGGTGTACAAAACATCCACGCTGAGTGTACGAGACATAACTGGAGTTACTACAGTACTGTGAATAAGCAAAAAAATATTATTACATATTAAATATTTATGATGTTTTATTTAATTATGATTACAGGTAGGCCTACTGTATTCTTGCCAAGATAGACCTATTTATTTTGTACTATTGTCCGTTATCTAACTAGTTCAAACTTTATTTGACTGACGCCGTATACCGTATTTAGACGCTTGTTATCCGCCCTGGTTTTTAAGCCACATGTTGTGGTGTTAAAAAAATAATGTAAGCCGCCCTCGATTGTAAGCCGCACGCTGGAATTTTAGATACGATTGTTTCATAATACATCTTTTTGTTGTTTCAATGTATAACTATTTGCCCATATTTGTTAGCTACGTTGATAACTGTGCCCAACAGAACGTATGTCGACCTGCAATCTGTACATGCATACAAGTTTTGACGACAAAAGTAGATTTTAGCAGCCCGCAGCCCGAATAAAGTCGTATAACATCAGTGCAGGTCAATACATTTCACGTTGTGTTGAGAGCAGTAAGTTCTGTTGGGGTATTTTGACGACATAAACGCATTGGTATTTGCTCATTGGAGGAGACACTAAAACTAAAAACTCACATATAGTTAGCTAATGTACTTTGTGGAAACAATACTTTCCAAGATCACGACGATCTTTACGCTGAGAAGGTCCAGACATTCCATGCTTTCGGCCTTAGTTTTTTTTAGTACAATTATGAGATTTCTGTCCATTGGCTCATATTAGGCTACTTGGTCACAAGTAACCACTTATTATTCGTTAATTTGATGTGGACGATCGGAAAGAAGTGGTTTATAATATACATGTTGATTCATTATTTTAACGCTGTTTGAACCAGATTGAACCGCGTTGTTTTGGTTAGCCTAAAGTTTTTTTTATACAATTTCAGAGAATATTTCACAAGATTTTAATTTATTCTGAAAAATAGGGAAACAATCTGGCAACAAGACGTAAAAACATACACGCGAAAAAAATTCCACTTAACACAATGAAAAAAAAACAGGTGGACAAAGTGGTTTGTTCACGTGGACAAACCTAGTTTGGCACAATTGATATGAAAAAATGAAAAAAATGTTTCGCTTTTTCACATATGTATTGCAACTAGAGCCGTGAATAAAAAGATTCCTTTTGGCTGCGTTGAAGGTGACTTTCTTTCTGGAAATGTTGAAAATTCCATTCAACTTGGAAATATTTCAGGTATTTCGTTCGCTGGCAACATGACCAGTACAGTTAGTTTTAGTTACATACGAGTCTTGCTGCGCTCGGCTAAACGATCTGGATTGACCATGATGATGTCGACAACGGTTCAAACGTTGACAGTTGTGATGATGCCTGCGACTGTTGCCAGTTGCAGAAGACGACGTAAAACTATTCTGCGACGGTGGTGGCGGTGGTGGGGGGCGATTACATGGAGAAGATGAAAACCCCGACTCGGATTCCAAAGCGTCTGTACTTTTGCCGATAACTGTGCCAACATCACCATGCGTTGAATGAATTGAAAGCAGAGGTCGCGAAGCAGCATATGCCTCGGTTAAGGGATAAACTCGCAACATGGTTGGTTGCCCGTCATTTGCCACTTCGATATTTGCATTTGTAATCAATGGATGAATAAAAGTCTCGCTATTTTTGTCTTTTCGGGGTGTAACATCCAAAATGTTTTGCTCTTTATGTGTTTTACCATTAGACACTTTGGAGTTTTTAGTGATATTTGCACCGTGAATATCTCCTCTTTGTACGAAACCCACAAACGATCCAAAATGATCACGTTTGAAAAAACAATACCTGACAATAAATGAAAGCAAGCATTTAAAGTATTTGTTGACATGCGAAACTTAAAATTTGAGATGTTGAAAAAAGTCGTAGATTCATACGTTTTAATACAATAATGACTTACATTGTAATTGTACACACAATGAGAAGGCCAATCCCTGCTGGAATCCCAATAATGATTGGTAATGATAATGATTTTTCAGGTGATTTTCTATACAGGTTTTCGGGTAGATTACTTCGAGTATCTGCGTCGTAAAACAGCGGCAATTTAGAAAAACTGCAAGTTAACAAGGCTCCGTTTATGTTTGTACCTGGTAAGACTGTTAGGTACGCGTAACGGAAATTGTATCCCATAGTGTTTGCACCAAAACATATGTACATTCCTGCGTCTCGCAATGTTGCCGCCTTGATCACCAATTTGTTCAAGTAGGTTCCATCAGGTAAAAGCATCATCTGCGATATTAAAACGTTTTAGCTAACGTGACAACTATTATAATTACTGATCCCAGATTTTTATTTTCGTCAACATAAATGGCTCCTACTTCGGCGCACAATAAATTAGCATGTGTTTTTTTCTAACTACAGGTTGTTTGTACATCTTAAACACACCTCTTGCGTTGGAAGTATAAGATACGATTTTTCTTCGACAATAATCGGCTTATTTGGCCATTCACTTGTCGGAAAATTTGCAGCTTGGTTATCGAGGCGCTTGATCCATTTTATAGTGGGGCGAACTGGGCTCCGAACAAGACATTGAATAGAGGTGCGTTCCCCAGCTATCACAGTAGTGTTCACGGGATGAGGCTTCAACAGCACCGGACTGTCTCGTATATGACCTATGAGAAACACATCACAAGCTAACAATTTCCGGGACTGAAAGCTTACCCAATATTACTTGCTTATCAGACCCGACCATGACAACATCCCCCGTTACATACTCCTGACAAATATGCGGGGATGGTTAAATATTAACCCACAATAAATAAGTGCAAAGAGTTTGTGTCAACATTGCTGGAATGTTACCGAACAAATGTTTACCAATTTTTCGGCTTAAATTTAAACTTTATGACTAACAACATATCAAATTGGTGGTAAAATATCTCTGTGTAGAGGTTTACTACTTATAGCGCCATCTATTATTTGCAAGTCATTGTACACCTACAGGTAATGTAATAGCGAAAGCATATTTGATTGTGTTTGAATGGCGCTGCTGTCGAGGTGTGTTTTGTGAAGCACACGAACGCAACGCGAGAAGCGCATTATGTATATAACCTACCTCGAACTTGTAAATTGTAATCAAACGTTATTTCGCCAGCAATATTCCATACGCGACAAGTATATCGACCGTTGTGCTGGGGTGTCACTTCTGAAAGAATTAACGTCCACTTTGACTTAGTTTTATTCCCATCTTGTCCGATTGCTGTTAAATTTCCATCTTTATACCTGTGTTTGGAAGATAAAAGGAATTTTGTTATTTCTTACCTTTTTCAATTCAAACTAATACTACCATTCGATTTGCGGCCTTGGCCTCCCCTTGGCTTTGCACCTAAATTTGACGGTATTTCCGTATCTTTCAACGATGTTATATTGTCTCATCTTCACGGGCTGCGAAAATACCGGTTTCTTTGCTGAAGATAAAAAGGATTGTTAAGTAGGTTGCGAATGCCAGGGTCCAATATTATATTTCGGCCCAGCTTACTCAATTTTCGTTTTCTTCGATGCTTGTGCTTGCCTAAACGCAAAAACAATTGTTAATTTTTTTAATTGCAAATAACAAAAGGGACACTAGTCACCTAGTATTCGAAGTTCGCTGTAATATGTACGTCAAAGTCAAGAAATTCAATTGTGACTAACAGTGGCAAACGGTTACGCTTCGATTCGATAGATTAAGTTTTCAATTGCCGCAACATACTGGTCGAAGCGCGTTGTGATATTTTTGTGTTACAACTGTAACCGCCAAATAAGCAACTTGGTGATCCCGGTAGTCTAAGCATCTAGTTAATTGTAGTGCCTAATTTCTAAATATTGTCAGGTCAAATAATGTAATTAGGCTATCAGGCTTTGAATGTAGTGTGGTGACATCAAAACCTAAAAGGCGCTTCATGTTTCCTGTCAACAAAGGTTCCTTTCGATCGTGTGGAGTGAAAACCGTCGGGTAATATAATAGGACGCCGGCGCAGTAACAAAAAAATCACAGAAAATGATTCAATAGTTTTTTGATTCGATTGATTCAATTTCCTCAGTCCACATAGCCTATTACATATGTGTGTGTCCCGATGTAATCAGTCATAAAGACATAAATTACATGTGAATCAATTCAGTTCGAAACCAGGCAATAGACAACCTACATTGTGCCACCTTCGTAATTGTAGTTATTTTTTTGCTGTGGTAAGATTATTTGCCAAAAAACAGGGGTAAGCTGTAGTTCGTTAACATATTCCCACATGTAAATAGACTGTACGACTGGACGTAAATTTGTCGACCCAATTACTTTTAGCGTTAAAAAATGACACCAACTCCCTTTTACACATTCAAACTACCGTGACCGGACCGATTTTATTACATCGCTTTCAAATGGACCTTTGGGCAGCAACGCGATGTTTAATCAGCACAAAACAACCAGGTCCCCACGACACAGCTCCTTAACCTCATTTTGATTTGCTTCCATTAAAAACAGCGGTCCAGACATCACAAAACCTAAGATTATACCCATAAGAATACATATGTCTATCTTTTAGCAACTTTTAAAAGAATCAATTTTGAGACTCGCAGGAAGTGCATATCAATTTTAACACGATATAACTAAGACAACACTATCCGTTACGCGCCTTTTCAACGTAATGTTTTGGCACAAATGAAGGCCCGATGCCACGAACAACCAAAATGACAGACGAAGAATTTAACCCGTGAACTTGTTTGTGCACAAAAGCCCGGTGGATGGGTGGTAAGGTAAGGTAAGTCGGGTTAGTCTTTTCGATTACCGAAATATGTAGGTTGACTGTCCCAGCCCACTACTGGTTTCCTGCAGGTAACCGTATGCTAAAACTTAACTTTTAGTCAAATTATAACAGCAGTGCCTGCGAAATATGATTTTTATCTTTGCCGAAAACCAAACAATACTGGAAACTGTCATTAGCGACGCCTTCAGCAGAGGCTAACTCGTCCATTTACTCGGCCACAAAATGAGGACTCATGATTTTATCGCCATCTAATACAAGGAGTTAAGTTTTCCTAGGTAGTAGGCGACTTTTGCAGTTAGAAACACTTATTGCGATATTTTTGTCAAATCTATATTCTAATAACTGAAGTACAGCAAATACAAATTTCTGAAAAACCCACATTTAACTAATGAAAGGAGACATCGTTTGTGACTATTTACTAAACGCGCACAACGTTTTGGACATAAACACGTGTTAGTTTCACGGGTTTGTTGTTACATAAAACCTGTGACTTTTCGAAACCATTTAAAACACTCCAAACCTAACACTACTTAGGCACAAAACATTCACAACCATTACAACGACTTTGTATCAGACAAAACGATAACAGGTATATGGTTATTTGGTTTTGATTGAAAGTAAACAGCAGATGGGTGATTATGAGTTGACACGCTTCCGCTCCAATGGGGAATAAACGGTTCTTTTAAGCTTAAAGGTGGACAAGGAAAACAAATTTTGATTACATTAAAAGAACGATAGTGCTTTTTATGCGTGGAGTCATATACAGACAACGATCTGTAACAATCCCAGGGTCAAGTTACGTCAAATGACAGCACCCGAGGCAAAATTTGCATTCTTTTATTTATCGAAGACCTAAATCATCATGCAGGTTAACGCTTCCTTATTTTTCAGCAATTTTTTTGACTTGTAAGGTTCAGGAATAATGGACGTATCAGTTTTTATTTCCTTTTGCAAGTGAAGTTTTGAATTCGTTTTTAGGATTGCCAACAACCACTTACTAAGAGTAAATGTAGCCTATATCTGGGAAGCAAAACATAGAACCAAACGTCAAACCAACTTGCAGCACTTCTCCACCAGCATATCAAGTTGGACTACACATTATCTCGACTCAAACGAGACTTGACGCGGTTTGACTTTCAGATCATTAAAGTTTTGAGGTACTTGAGTTAATTTAAAAATGCCCATTGACATGCGATTCGGCTTTTTCATACATGACACTGTAGATTTGTTCGTCATACAATTCGACTTAAAATGCGTTAAAAGGTAAACTCATTACTTTTCATTCAAGACAATACGGTATCAAAGTTTGCAGAATAAAGAGTCGGCACAGAAGCATTTTTACACCTTTTGCAGACAGGCTCGTAAAAACTAAAATAAACGCATTGTGGTACGGTTTTATATGAATATATTTGTTACTTTTGGCATTGCCAAAAAATTTGGTCAACTGTTTCCCTCTTTCTGTATGCTTCTAATTAATTAAGAGTACTCGTGGTCAGCGTGTTACAACAGCGTATAACCAAAGCTATGACGAGGGTAAACGGACTCGAAATCCCGGTCGAACAACACTTGTAGCTCAAGAGTTACTGTGGCAGGTTGCTGTCACGACTAATTGCTCTCAACACGAGAGCACTTTACAACTCTTCGTCGGGGCATACAGTAATTAAAACAATTTCCAAGAACTTACACCACCACATTTAAGCAATAATGATACAATAGTAATGAATTAAAACAACTATAGACCATTCCTCACAAATATATTTTTTACATAATGTCAGTTTAGGATTAGAAAAAAATATATTCATTTAAGTAGTATAACAGTTACCCAGTATTGTGACTTGATATTCTACGTGTTGCTTGCCGAAACCGTTTACCGCCTCACATATAAACGTTCCTGCGTCAGATTTTTGAGCATAGGCAATTATTAACGACAACTGATCTCGAGAATATATTTTGGAATCTTCTCGTATACGCTCCCCTGAATCACAAAAACATTGCATAAAAAAAACACAAACAATAGGTAGCAATACAAAAAACGGCACACAACGTAATCAAGTTATAAAATGATTGTTGGGCACAAACTTTTTGAGAATATTTAACGTCTTTGTTACTGTGTATATCTGTAATATTCGCACGTAACTAAACACTTTTTTGTTGATAAAGTCGAACAAAATATTTACCGTTTTTAAGCCATGATATTATAGGGTACGGTTGACCAGAAACTTTGCAAGGTAAACGAACTGTTTCACCCTCAATAACGGTTAGTGCTGTGACGTCACTGACAAAAATTCTTGGTGGATCTCCAGCTGAAAATGTTACCGAGATACAATTTGTTAAAGCTGCTAGAGCAAAGGGTATCTTTATCACATACTTTTCAGTGCTCCATTTTTTCTGATCGTATGGATAAGCAACAGCATATAAAATGTGATTCGACATGAATCGTGCATCGTCAGCCCTGCATTAAATTCGTTATGTTGGGAATTTAAAAAACATCTTTTTAGCAAACACTCACCTCAATCGTAGTGGGTAGGTGCCAAGACAAAATACGGACAAAGGCCTATATGCCTGGTGACTGAGGCAAAATTGTAACCTAACTGAGCCAAATTGTCGTCATTTTAATACGTCCCTTGTTTTCTACTGCATTTACCACATCTAAACGAAAGGTTAAGTCATAAACCCTAGTTTTTTTGGAAGTCATATTGGCTACGTAGGCGTTTTTTTGCAAAATTTTACTTGCGCTAAATGACTTGCTATCACAAACTTCGTTAGTAACTCTGTTCATGCAAAAGTAAAAGCATCGTCTCGTTTCTTGTTGTGCTGGAAGTCAAATATCTAACAAGAGAACCGGCGATTACCCTGCGGAGAATTACCCAGTTCACGGTGTGTCGGAAGCTTAGCGTGCTATTCCAACACCGCGCTCAAAACGTGGCTGGAAGAACAATGCACTTCTTCCAGTTGGCAAACAAATCGCTGTAGATGAAATAGTAACGGAGAAAAAAGCAAAAGTCAACGGTTAGCAAGTAGCTGTACGGCTTGTGTCACTTTAACTCTCTGCTACCTACAGCGAGCAAAACATTTCTTAGTCGATACTCGATAAGCGGTTGTACCAGACCTACGCTACACATTAATGGAGAACAACTGAGAACCCACTGTTTTCGACATCACAAGTTATTTGTGGATTAAATACACAAAGACAAGTTACATAGTTAGCATAAAGCATATCTGTATCAAAAAAGGGTCATAAGCCACAACAAATTTAAGTAAAGAAGAGGTGTGACTTAATACTTGGACCGGTATAGTGACTTGGTTTGGCTCTGAAGCTTTGGCCTTTTTGGCTTCTGAAAGACCAATTATTAGAAAGCATGAAGTCAAATTTAAATTTTCGTATTTTTTGGTTGGTGTAATGTTATACAATAAAAGTAATAAACCAAAAACTGGAAAAATACTCCCGATTCTCCAACATACAGCCTATAATCTCTATCAAATCAATACATAAAACCTCACCGCACGTAATTCTTCGTCGTGCAGCCAAGATGACATTGACTGTTTGTTGACCACTTAATGAGGTTTGTAATTCATCTTTTAACTTCTTTGTTTATCTACATCATTTGGCCAGTCTTACATGAAACCCTTGGGACTTGTGTGTAGTGTTTGACAGTTGGACTGTTCAGTGTTTTGTGTACACATATTATGGTCTCCACAGGTAACCAGTGGGCTGATGAGGCTAAAATTTAAAATAGCAAATTAAGGACACCCTATAACCGTTTAAAATTCAAGCACCTGTATTTCTGGCCTAAGGACTGGTAACCTAAAATTGAATATGAGTTGAGGAGTGAATCCAACTGAACATTACAAAATCATTTAATACACTTTACAATGCACCAACCAACAAAGTATGAAACACTTTGATCCTGTTAATATAACCATTTTATGTTTTATGGGCCTGTGGGTGAACCACTGGGCCATCTCGGTTCAAACTTTGGATAATGTACTAACTTGTGTGTAAATTTAAATAAGCTTTAAGCACTCTTTCTTGACCAAATGCTTGAAACAGACCAGCTTTCGACCAAAAAAAGGGACCCATAATTAGCTTTATCTACATAGACCTGAAATCAACTGTGTTCATGCCATCTTCAATACTCTTTCACAAAGAAAATAGTGTATAGTAATCGAATTACCCAAAACTTGACTCTTATTTCCTTGATTTCTTCCTGTAACTTCTAGTTGACTTCATGTTACAATGAATAATAAATGTACCATGTTGGCAGACTTGAAATTTCAAAATGCCACATAATAACTTACACTACAGGGTCTCAATATGCTTAACAGATGTCATGTTGAAAACTTCTGACTCAAACAAAGGTAATCCGAGAAACAAGAAAATGTTAAAACAAAAAATACATGCACTTTGAGTTAAGTGCAGATGGGATCCTACACCTGTTGCGACATTCAGTGGCTGGTAATGGCAAGTAAATCAGGGGTTATGAAATGTAAAGTCTGTAGAAATTAAATCAGTTGACATCACTCATAATTTAAAAAAAAAACAGTTTTTAATGCAGGATTTTGTAGGCCTTGTACTATTATGCAAACAACTCAATTGAAAATTGACCAAACATCACAATTGAATTCTGAAAAGGAAATATAATTACAATTGGGACACAAACATATTTAGGACACATATCAATGTAACAATGCTAAATATGTTAACAAAATCTTTTCTCATTGAATTTTTTTTCTAAAAAATTAGAAATTCTGCACAAATCTTGAAAACAAAAATGCTGCATACATTTTAACCACAATAAGAACAGCACATGTGAAAGAAAAGGCACAAACACATAAGATAAATGGAATTTTAACAAAACACTGTGGTTCGGTTTCGGCACATTACAATTTAAACATACACAATTTTTTTGATCAATTTGAATAAACTTAAGGTTGGGCAAGTATGTGGCGGATACACAGAAAAATAAAATCACAGTGAAACAAATCTGTTACATGTACTACAAACATACCACACTCTTCAGCACAAACCCAACAAAATATTGCAAACTGAAATTTGACACAAATTACACAGTCGAAGAGCAAAAACATAAACCAAAGGTTGAAAATTGTTGGATATAATCTACCACATGCAAGATTATGTAAATCATTCCCTTGACGGCCCTTGAACATTTATTTACACTAAATATCCCCTGTTATATCTGAAACGTGGAATAAACAGTGTCCCAGCATGATGCTCAGGGGCACATTCTGTGGCAAAAGTTGCAGGCACTGGGGATGTTACAGGTGTATTTCCAGTGCTGTTTAAACCATCATGATGTAAAGCACCCATTGCTCCTGCAACAGATCTTGACTTTATGTTGTTTTGCATCGCTTGTCTGTCATCGTCATGTAGTCTAATGGCAATAAAAAAATAAAACTGCTTAAATGTAAAAGTTTTACTGTTGTTTTAAGATTCAGTTATAACTTTTTTTTGTTAAAGCAACCATTTAAATGCCTTCACAATTTCCTTTAACTGTCATGGTTTCTGCCATGTGTGTTTAAAGAAAGATTACCACCAAAAAAACATTCCACAACAAGCGACGCACCACACAAAACTTGCAACATACTTTCTTGCTCAATCTATGTTTCAAATATTTTAAAAAAATTGTTGGAATTCAATGTTCTGAAATTACTTTCAGTGTTACATACTGGCATGGAAGAACAGTTTATTGTGAAAATGTGAAGTAACATTTCATTTTTGTTTTTTGTTATTTTAAATGTGGACATTTTTTGCACAAACTAGAAGGCTTAGCACATATTACTATTGCACTTACACTACAATCTATTTCAAAACGTTAATTTATTTCTCATACTTATTTCATATTGGTTCCCATAATATCCATGTTTTTGTAACCATTGTTTGTTTCTACAAGCAGAAACTCATGGGCCCCAACACATGCAACGTTATAAATAAATCAAGGTTGGAGTTAGTTAAAGCATTGTAATGGATATGTTAAAACATGGTAATAAATATTCTACTTTAATAAACATTCTATATGATGTAGGCCACAAACTGTCCTAACCTCATTAAATCTGGCCATTCTTCTAAAAACTCCCCCATTTTAGGGGTTAGTGGTGGGGCTACAGGGTAAAACACCCCGATTGACATCTCAAAAATGGTGTATTCTATTAACTGTCCAAATTTTAGCCAAATCGGACATTGTTTAAAAAGTTTACCCATTTCTGGAGACCAGTGGGGTGAATGATGGGGTTCCACACCAAAACTTTTTGTTACATATGATTATGTAGTGATGCATGTGCGTAGGCGAACAGCTACGTGTGATGCTAGTCAAAATCGTCATAAAACACAAGTTGTTCAACCCATTGTTACACGATAAAGCCCATAGTGCTATTTTGTGTCAAAATAATACAGCGGGGATGGGAAAAACACATAAATCTGATTTTTACAAACTGAAAAGCTTAAACGCGAATTTGATCAACCTAATTGTAGAATTACTTTGGGTTTTAACATTTCAGCGTAATATTGCAAGCTAAATTGCTATTTTTCATGTCAATTTGCCCGCTTATTTTTTATGCAAATTACAAATATTTGCATTACAACGCTCAAATGTAGAATAAAGTTTAACCAAGTCGTTGGTTTGGCCCTCGGACATAAGTCAGGTTTCTTATGTGGCCCCTTTTAAAACTTAAATTGCCCACCCCAGTTGTAGAATGTAGGCTGACAAGAAGCCACTTCATACAGAAGATTCCACTAAAAGGAAAATCTAACATTGTGTTAGAGCAGGGGTGTCAAACACACAGCCCGCGGGCCGCATGTGGCCCCCATAAGTTTTTGTGTAGCCCGCAAAGTAACTTTTAAAAGTTATGTGTTTTACTCAGGCCAAATATCCTGTCAGACCAGTGAGTTTACATGATACAACCATTCTCTATTAGTGGTATATGCAACGTTTTAATGGGACAAACAAAATAGCCCATCTTTGGAATCAACGATTCCGCTTGTTGCATCATTATATGCCATTGTTTTCACACAAAGCAATAAAGCACAGTTGGTTCTTTCACTCTGCTACACGGTATATCTGATTGTTATTTTATTACAACATTGTTTTTTAATGTAGTTATAATGGCAAACATTTTACTGGTTAATTGTGCATTTTTTTGGAGTTTGATAAGGCCAGGTAGATGATGGGTAGAATTAAACTAGAAGGGTGGCTTAGCACATATTGCTATTGCACATACACTATAACCTTTAATGAAACGTTAATATATTCCCTAAACTTAATTTATAATGGGTCCCATATTATCCACCATCTTTTATAACCTTAGTTGTTTCTGCAGGGACTCATAGGTCCCACACATGCAAACATCACTCAGTTTGGTGTTGTAAGGTAAAACACTGTGATCAGTACTTGGCTTAAAAAATCATGTTGTTAAAAGTACAAACTATGCAAATCTGATTTAATTCAGACATTGTTCAAAGTTTGTCCTATTTAATGTTCTGTTTCTAGAAAAAAAGGGGTAAATAGTGGCAAAATAAAATAAAACAATTGACACCTTTTAATAGAATTCTACAAGCTGTCCAAATTTCATGTAATTCTGACACTGTTTAAAAAAAAAACTCGCCCATTTTAGGGGGCTAGTGGGGTAAATGTTAAAGCTGTTGGGTGAGACTTAACAACTGACACCTGAGGATGGCATAATCTACCAAATGATCACATTTCGTCCAATTTCAACATTGTTTACAAATTTCAACCATTTTAGGGGTGATGGGTGGTGGGGTAGCAGGGTAAAACACAACAACTGGCACCTATAAATGCCACATTCTATAAGCTATACAAATTTTAGACAATTCCGACACTGTTTAAAAAACTCACCCATTTTAGGGCGTTAGTGGGGTAACTATTGGTACTTCAGGGTCAAACACAACAATTACCAGATATAAATGACAAATTCTACAGGCGGTTTAAATTTCCTTTAAATCCGATGCTATTAACAAACTCACCCATTTTAGGGGATTAGCTGGGTATCTGATGGAGTTCAACACCCAAAAGTATAAAAAGTAAAACCACAATGACCCAATTAACAGTGGTGTAAAATTTTATCCAAATCTACCAGTGCTTAAAATTCTGACCACCGGAGGTGTAACTAGAAAGGTGGCTTTCTGATAGGCTTCCATTTTATATATTTTATATGCTATTTACCAATTTTCTATGTACATCATTTGATCTAAACATATGATTGTTTTTGCAAGCAAAAACGAAGGGGTCCCCACACGCGCATTTGTGCAGATTTACGACAAACAAACGTCCTGGTTATTTTTAGATTCTTAAGAAAAACTTTCAGAAAGCATTAACCCAACTTCAAAAGTTTTGTCCATATTCTTTCTGCATCATTATTGTCATATAATTAGAAAAAAACAGTAAATAAGAACTGGAAAAATTGTTTCAATTTAATCTCATGCTTTGACCTTGATATTGTCGTTCAAGGTCAGTTTTTAAACACAATTTTGAAAATGTGCATGATAACTTAATAAAACTAGAAGGGTGGCTTTGCACATATTGCCCTTGCATATACACTATAGCATATTTTGAAACATTAATATATTTCCTGCACTTATTTATATATGGGTCCCATATCATCCACTGTCTTTTATAACCTTGGTTGTTTCTGCAAGCAGAAACTCATGGGTCCCCCACACATGCAAAGTTGTAAATAATGCATTTCAAGAGATAACAATGAGAAAGTTTGGTATTGTTAAGTCAAACACAGTGAATGGTACTGAGCATTTATAAATATGCTATATCCAGTACAAACTATTTAAATTCAATCCATTCATACACTTTTGAAGTTTTTTTTAAATTATGGTCTATCTGAGAAAAAAAGTGTTAAATAGTGAGAAAATACAACAAAACAATCAGCTCCTGTTAATGGCGAATTGCACGCAATTGTACGGGGCCAGTGGAGTAAATAATAGGGCTACAGGGTTGAACACAACAATCAACACCTATAAATGGTGCT
The DNA here is from genome assembly GCF_965637545.1 of Phallusia mammillata. NCBI lineage: Eukaryota > Metazoa > Chordata > Ascidiacea > Phlebobranchia > Ascidiidae > Phallusia > Phallusia mammillata. The sequence goes on from NC_137255.1 coordinate 11,661,884, forward strand.
GTACAAGCTGTTCAAATTTCATTTTAATCAGACATTGTTTAAAAAATTGAATCATTTTGGAGGGCTAGTGGGGTAAATGTTGGGGCAACAGGGTTGAACATAACAATCGACAACTTTAAATAGCATACTCTAAAAGGTTTTAAAATTTCATTCAATTCAGACATTATTTAAAAAAAAACTCACCTATTTTAGGGGGTTAGCGGGGTAACTAATGGGGTTCAACACCCAAAAGTATAAAATGTAAAACCACAATGACCCAATCAACAGTCATGTTCATTTTTATCCAAATCGGACAATGTTAAAAATTCTGACCACTAGAGGTGTTATTAGCAACATTCGTTAATGCTTCGGATGTCATAAGGCTATTAACACCCCTCTGTTGGCATGTGCAAAACCGTCCACCAAGTATTGCAGAGACACAAGTAGCATATGTTCTGTTGCCTATATTATACCATTACACTACAGAAATCTTTCGTTTGTGGTGCGCAGCAACGTACTAAAACGTTTTACACTTTGGGGGCTAGCGGGGTAAATATTGGGGATATCAAGTCAAACGAAGCAGGGGACACATCTACATGACCATATCTACCATCTGTGAAAGTTTCATCCAAATCCATCAAAGATTTGATGCCAAAAGTGCATGGACAAACTTCGGCGGAAAAAAGAAAACTGAGTGAAATCAAGATGGGAAGAGGACCCATAATGACATAGCATAGCTGCACAAAAACAGCTGATTTCTACTCACCGAAACGGCTGTCACATAAAACGTCTGTTTGGACATCAAGCTGAGCCCACTAATTAAATTGTTCGTTTTTTGATAAAACGTATGCCCCGTTGCAAACTATTTGTATCTTGTGTCGCATAAACATAACAAAAGGTTTTTGGAATATCATAAATTGAGCCCGTCACGTTAGTACGTTTAAGAAATGGTATGGAAAAAGTACCAAACAGTGGCACAGGAGTATATTCTAAAACAAAATTTGGCATAGCGGTGTGTTCGAGTTGGACACCCCTGGCCTAATGCAAAGGTCTCAAAACACGCGGCCCGGTGTGGCCTTTTAAAGGTTTTTTTGGAACTTTTAAATTTTTGGTATTTACCTCAGGTGGAATGCCCTGTCAGACCACCGACTACAAGAAACAATCATTCTTTATTAGTAATGGCTAGAAATAAATGCAACGTTTCAATCGTATGGAAATAGTTCCACAGACAAAATCGTATGAAATAGTTCCTCAACAAATCCAATTGTTGCATTAAATTTTTCAATTGTTTCGTCATTGTATGCCATTGTTTTCACATATAGTAGTTTATTGCACTTGCTTTTTAACTTTGCTACACACATCAAATGATATAAACGCACCACATTTTTAAGCACATAATATTTTTGTTCATATTACTTTTACGAAAAAAGGTGTGGAGCACTGATATAAAGCACTCTTTGTTGACCAAACGCATTTACCAAACCAGCGTTAGACAGAAACAAATATTTTTGGGTTTGAAAGATGAAAATGGGTAAATCAAGGGTACAATATTCTTTGAAATACCTTACATTGCACCAAACAACAAAGCATATAACTCATTAATGATGTACTTTAGTCAGTACAGCTGTTTTAAAAATTTTACGTTTTGGGGAGCCTGTGGGTGAACCGCTAGGTCATGTGGGGTCAAACTTAGCAGGATCAAACTTGGATTAATAACTAACATGTGTCTAAATTTAAAAAAAATTGAAGCACTCTTTCTTGGCCAAACGCGTATCACAAACCAGTGTCAGACAGAAAAAAAATACGGACAAAAACAATATGTGTCCCCTTCATAGAAGGGGACCCATTATTAGCAACATTTGTTAATGCTTCTGACGTCATAAAGCTGTTAACACCCCTCTAACCGGCATGTGCAAAAACATCCACCAAGTAATGCACAAACACAAGTACCATACGTTCTGTTACCTTTATTATACTGTTACACCACAGCAAACTTTCGTTTGTGGTGTGCAGCAACATACAAAAATGTTTTACACTTTGGGAGCTAGCATGGGAAATACTGGGGTTACCAAGTCACATGACCATATCTACCACCTGTGAAAATTCATCCAAATCCACCAAAGATGACATGCTAAAAGTGCAAAGACAAACTTCAACTGAGAAAAAAAAGAAAAAAACTGAGTGAAATCAAGATGAAAAACCCATAATTAATATGAATAAAAATTTGAGCCGGTTTAAAAAGTGCAGACCGGTTCGGACCGGTAAATTTGCCCAAACTGGAACAAAACCCAAACCTGAAAATATACATTTTTTAAAAACTGAACCGAACCAGAACCCTTAAAAACAAAACCAAGTGAATCCGAACCGACCCTCAACCCATATGACAAGCGGTTCGACTCCCTGATTGTAGCAGTTAAACAAATCAATAAATTTTATGGTGTATATAACTATAACTGACACTTGTCCTATACAGCAGCGCTTCCCAACCGGCCCACTGGTGGACCACGAAGCTTTTCAAACTACTACCATACCAATATAGAGGTTAAAAAAAGTTACATAGTTTGTGTGAACGTACTTTCAAACTTAACCATTTTTCTCAAAAATATGATACTACTCACTATGAAAGCCGCATGGCGCATAATATTTCACGTTAAACAAAGCTTTATTACACAAACAAACTGCGATTGTCGCGTCACAACAGTACTTATACTAGTTGTAAAATCTTGATGCTGGAACTCTCTTTGTTGGCTTTATTTGTTAGTTTTTTTCATCGTGATTTTCTCGTGTTAGTTTTTTTCATCGTGATTTTCTCGCAATATTATACGGTGTTCTCCCCAAAAAAACAAAATTTTTAAGTGGGCCGTGAGCTGGAAAAGGTTGGGATGCACTGCTATAAAGTATACTGTCCATGTGTGTTATGATGTCACAATAGGAAAACAATCACAAAAAGTAAATGTTCTTGGCCCAATTAAAGTGAGATAAACAGTTTGCACTTGTATGCAGTATTGTAAAAGCAGTTGAGAAACTTAAATATATTTTTCGGTTGGTTAATGATGCTAAACATATTTGCCTCCACAGTCCCTTGGGGGTTGGAAACCACTGAACTAATCCCTGTTTCATTGGATAGCCTAAGCAATAAGCCCATTTTCTCGACATAGCATTTTAGAAATTTCAAAAGACTGTCCAAAAAATCCAAACCAGGGCTGATCAGTTGGGTCAGTTGAACAAGTTTAAATCGGACTTAAATCAGGTATCACAGAACCACAGTTTGAGAACCACTGCCTTAAGGGAAGGGGACCCATAACATACAAACTAGAAAATGCATCAAATCTCTTGACACATGGTAAATAGTTGATGAATTTTTAAAGCAAATGACCCTGTGGTACAAGTTATTATGAAAGCCAGATGGTGGTCAATTTTGTCGGTGGGTTGTCGGTTGCAAGTAACACAAAGACAGTTACATGTGTTGGATGTTTTAAGATGAAGAAAACAAATACTCAAAAGTCAAAACTTGCGATTGAACTGGTTTGATGGCATAAAAGACGCAAAAGCAAGAGACTATACTGCCGTCTTTTGGAAAAACCTAGTAAGCGACATATTTTTCAAAATGCGTTTTTTTAGTGGAATGGTTACTTAATGTTGGCTAGTTTTCTGTGTTAAAATTTGGAATTTGAAAGATATATAGTTATTGATATATTTACGGTTAAAAAAACCTAGTAAGTGAAACACAACGCTAAAAGTATTTGGCAAAACCTAGTATTGCTGTTTGACCAATCATGACGCTCGAGTTCGTCACATGACAACTTTTTTCTGACTGTTGCGTGTTGTCGCCTTGTTTACATATCTATTGGCGTTGTGATTTAGTTTTGTTTGCTATTAAGTAAATACCGGTATTTTAAGTTTGTTTAGCTGTAACTATACCATCCAGTTTCAGTGTTTGTTTAATATGGCTACCACAAGAGGAAAACTAATCTTGGCCCTTCAAAGAAAAACAAAGAATGAAGCTCCAGTTTCCAGGTAGCTTGGATTAAGAAACTTGCTTGCCAGGTTACACTTCTGAAGGCATTAAGGTAGAAATTTAAGTTGAGATGAGAAACACATTGTTAATGTCCAAGAGAATAAAAGTTTGAAATATTATAGTTCATGTAAGTACACTTTGATTTCAGCATCATAGCCATAAGCAAAAAATAACACATAGATTTGGCTCAGAATCAGACTAAGAAACAGGTTATTGTGCTGAAATTAAAACCGCAAGTGTGGATGATATTAATCATAACGTGAGTAGTTGTTGTCATTTGTAGTCTTATCTGACATGACTACTGAGCATCATTTAACTCATCAAATGATCAGGATTCAAAACTATTTCAGCTCCAAAATGACAGTTCTTGGTTAGGAAGAATTGTGCCACTGGACCAAGATTCAGATAGTTTAACCCAGGGGTTCTTAAACTTTTTCGGTCACGCCCCACTTTACACTAATTATTTATTCTCACGCCCCCCCTAAAAAACGTTAGCACTAATGATGCTTGTCTTGTTTTTTGGAAACAACATACATGGCAGGTCCGCTTTAAGCTACTGTCAAGTTAGTTCCGAACGTTGGAAAAAGCCACTTCAACACTGATAAGTTGCGAAAAAGTAGGCTTTTGCGAACACAGAGACACGTTGCCAGAATTCTTTTAAACTACGCATTGCGAACAAATAAAGAATGTACAGCCGACTATATAGTACAGGGGTCACCAAACTACGGCCCGCAAGGTCATTTCATCCGGCTCGCGACCCAATTTTTGGATTGCCAAATCGTATTGATAACTTTGTTACTGTCAAAACTTAATCTACTCCTTACGAAAGTTTACTGTTACGACATGTAAAATTAATATTACCGACTCTCAAAGGATTGCAACGCCCAGGATTGATCCAAACCCAGTTTATTACGTCACAGACAAAACAAAAAGTGTTAATTGTGCGCAAACAATTGCCTTATTGTGTCACTTATGACGTAATATACAAGCATTCCTTGTAAGATGAGACTAACTATATAATTTAACAGATTTTAAATGGGGTTTTAAAAAGACCATATCTTGGCGCCCATATAAAAATCGCCTCATGGGCTAAGTTTGAGAAGACGGCACTAGGGCATGTAAACTCTGCGGCGGCACGCAGTGGGAAAAGTTTGGTTAATACAATTGGACATCCATTTCAGAGTAATGAAGCGTTTATACTTTAAACAATAAGTTCGAAATCAGCGCCGACATAATTCCAATGCATTAATTTACAATTGTTTGCAAGTTAAAACTTTGCTGCCAGATTGTGCTGCGCCCCCCTTGCGAACCCTTCACGCCCCCCTAGGGGGGCGCGCCCCCCAGTTTAAGAACCCCTGGTTTAACCAAAGAAAATCCATATGTTATAATTTCATCTAAGCTTGAAAGTTTACATGCTGAACCTATTAAAGATATTTTTCTTTCACGCTTGAAACCTTGCATGATGTTAATTTATGTTGTTAAAGGTTAATGATGATTTTTAGCTTATAAAATATAAATCTTCACAAACAGATAAACATAATCATTTAAGTTTGCTCATCTCAAAGTTAACCATTCCAATGTTTTATTAATATTGATAAGTTTTCATGTCTAAAAATATTATAAAAACTGCTGGTCGCAGGACTTTGCTGGAAGAAGGAAATTCATGAAGGGCACTATTCATAAAACTGCAATGTTGGAGCAAAGATATCCTGCTGCTGTCTGAACTGCCTGGTTGCTGTGGTGCCAAGCTCACAGTTTGCAAAGTGTTTTATATAAACAAATTTGGGAATAAAAACTGATTGTTTATAACTGAACATACGAAATGGTGCAAATCTGGATTGATAGTGTATTTTTCCTCTCTTTTTGACTAGTTTTGTAAATGAGTTTTGTAATGACAATTTAACAATGAAAAAAGAATATTGACAAAACCTTTTTAAGGCAAACAAGCCTTTTTTCCAAAATTACTGAAAGCTGCATGGAGCTTTATTCTTTTTTTTCTTTCTTTAAAAGGTCCAAGATTAACTTTCCTTGTGTGGTAGCCATATTAAACAAACAATGAAACTAGATTTTGTAGTTTAACAAACTATATTTACCAGTTTTGCGACAACATGCTGTTGTAAGAAAAAATGACATGTGTTTAGTAAATCTGTAAATAAAATATACATAAAGAAGCTACCTTTCTAGATGTTATATGTTTTTATTTGTTATGTAAAAGCATCTTTTTGGGTGTCAATCAATTGATGGTTAAACTGCTTGATGTTTTCATGTTAGACTTTTGTAGAATGGTAAGTTAACCACATCAAGAACTCACAAAAGTTTATGACATGTTTTGTAAAAGCATCTTTGCCATGTGCTTGTGATCTTGTTGAACAAATATACTTTTTATTGGTCCTCAGCACTAGCATGTTGCTATTGCTAATAAAAGGTTTTTGACTGAACATTTGTACTCAGCATTTCTTCAAACAGCTTGAAAATTGGTGACTTAAATGTAATAACACAGTTTATGAAAAAAATAAAAAGCTTCTGTTTGATTTGTGAAGGTGATAAAGCAAAAAAAAATCCATCTATTGTTCTGAGCCTAGACTTTTCCAAATTATATTTTAGTTAGTTTTGCATTTCTTATCCGGTAAAACCTAGTATATTGTTTTTTCATGGATAATAAACAAACTAACAATATGTCGTGAACTGTAGGTATGGCAAAATTTTTTTACTGTAACATGTTTGTGAAAAACACCAAACAGGTAGACAAAAAAATTATTTTTGGATGCTAACCAACATCAAACGCGTTTTGTGCTTTTTCTCGAAAACTTGAAAATTGCAGTTACTAGGTTTTACCAAACGACGGCAGTATAAGGTTGGTCACAACTTTTTTGTTAAAGGCTAAAACGTTGGTCACAACTTAAATCGAAAAACATAGTTGGTAAAAGATATAAATAATACAGCATGGTACAATAAATTACCCATAAAACATGCGACTTCATACCAGAAATGTAAACAGTTGAGCTTAACAAACAACCGCCTAATTGCAAGGTAAAAACTAAAAGTGGACACTACAACCTACTTTGAAATGTTAATATATCTTTTGAAACTGTCAATGAACATGGCACAGTATGCTGTTACCGTTTAGTAATTACAACACATACCTACCTTAGTAAAATTTCAATACAGGGTACAAGATGGTTCCAAGCAAATTCAGATGTTCTGTGGAGTTCTACAGTCCATGTTGGAGCAATATGCAAGCAAATTCTTGCTGCAGCAATGCATGATGCCATGATAAGTGATGGCTTAAATACTAAAAAAGACTGATCTGCGAAGAAATACAATGTATAATTAATACAGATATAATTCACATGGACATTTATTTTGTCACAGGGCAGATTACACATGCCTTGCAAAGAAACTTCCAAAAAGTAGTTAACATTTTTTTCCAAATACACATGTGCTTGTTCTTGATTGGCTACTGGCTGACCTGCATGCAAATCCCTGTCACCCAACGCAACCTAAAAATAGAATTCGAAAAATAACAGAAAAAAAACGTCACTGGGTGGTCTTTCGCCTTTTTACTGTTCCACATAAAAAATGATTTAAAATTGAAACTCATAAGGAACTCACATGTCAATTTATTCTTAAAATATTGGGAGTGAGAAAAGCCACTGGTGATACTTGAAAGATAACATTGTAAATGTAAACGAACCACTTCAAGTAACAATAGAGAAAACTAGAATGGTGGCTTTTGAATATACTTCCATTTTATAAATTCGATATCCGATTTAGTAATTTACTGTACACATCAGTTGATTGTTTTTTCAAGCAAATACTAATGGGTTCCCACATGCATCTTAGTTGGTATTTTTTAGTTGATGCTTTTTTACTAAACGTAAACAAATGTTCCAGATATTTTTAGGTTCTTAAGGACAAACTATTAGAAAGGATTAACCAAAAGTTTTGTCCGTTTTCTTTTTGCATCATTATTGTTAAATAATTACAAAAACAGCAAAAAATTGCTTTGAATTTAATCTCTTGTTTTGACCTTGATACTGTCGTCCAAGATCCGTTTGGAAACACAAATTTTTCTAGAAACAGTTGTATTACAAACAATATAAACTAAAAAGCCATTTGCCACAAAGGAAACATATAACAAATTGTTTTTCACTTTTGCGCAATAATAAATAAATTTGTTTTGCAAAACAAATACCATTGACCTGTAGTAACCTCTCACGGTGCAGATCCTGAATGACCATTTAATGACCTTTTTTAATAGGACACAGTCCTTGGTGTTCAACAATATGGTTTTGCCTAATTTATACATAAATCAAGTATTGATTTATGAACTGATTCGTGAAAAATAAAGAAGCTACGTTATGACAAAAAAACAGTCTTAACTGTGTTTGTAATACCTACACGCTGACCTTTAGAGACCCATGGTCATACGACAGCCAAGCTAACTTTGAGCATTTAAGGAACATTTATCACACCTTTCGAAAAAGTCAAGTTGATGTTTTTATCTTTATGTTGATCAACAACAGTTTGGCTGAAATATATGAAACTAAAGTAGGTTTATCTGTCTGACAGACAGTGTACACATATCATTGATGTAAAGGTAATCATTTGGCCGAATAGGGCAAAATTTTAAACACTACACAAGTAACCTACTGTAAAAAATTGTTTAAAATTTCAGCACATTTAGACTGGTATTTCTGGCCTAAAACTAAAAAAAACTAGAAGGGTGACTTAGCACATTTTGTCGTTGCAAAAACACAACAATCGACACCTATAAATGGCATACTCTACAAGCTATCCAAATTTTAGCCAATTCTGAGACTGTTTATGAACTCACCCATTTTAAGGGGCTAGCGGGGTAAATACTGGGGTTATCAACAAAAACAAAGTGGGATGCAAATTTACATAACTATATCTACCATCTGTATAAGTTTCAGCCACATCCACCAAAATTTGATGGCAAAACGATTCAGACAAACTTTGGGAAAAAATAACCATTTTAGGGGGCTAGTGGGGTAAATACTGGGGTTATCAACAAAAACAAAGTGGGATGCACATCTACATAACTGTATCTACCATCTGTGTGAATTTCATCCAAATCCATCAAACATTTGATGGAAAAACGAGTCGGACAAACTTTGGGAAGAAAAAACAAATAAAGAAAAAAAACAAAAAAACAATTCGAGTAAAATCAATATGTGTCCCCTTCAGGGAAGGGGACCCATAATTATTTCGGAGTTTAGGGGGTAACAAATGGGCTAATCTAATAAAAAGTGAAAAAAAAATCTTTACAGCACCTTACATTACACCAGGGGTGTCCAACCTTTGTGGCCAAAGGGCCACATGCGGTTTACGAATGATTCCGCGGGCCACTTGAATGTTACTGCTAATTTGTAATCTTAGAAATGGCTGTTTTATGATTTCTAATTAAAATCCTCACACCAAAACTCTGAGCATAGATATTAACAATTATAAGAACAATAAACGCACCAAGATAAGTCGACAAAGTTTTTCCCACACGTCGACATTTCAATGTAAAGTTTGGCACTGTTTTTCTCTAACAAATTTGGCAATATTCGGTGAGATGGACGATGTAGCAATGCAAAGCGAGTTTTCCATATGGCTATCAGAAATTACTGATTTGAAGTCACATGTCCACCCTTCTTGGAATGTTCCGTTAGCGTTACTTGCTTTTCATTTCCTATTTGGCATAATCTATATCAGTGGTTCCCAACCTTTTTTTGACGCGACCCAAATACTTACCAAAATTTTGTTTTGTGGTTTCTCGCGACCCATGGACATGCTATTTTAGTTGAATTTTTGTCTGTAAATTCGGAAAGCTTTTTAAAAATTACTACGCAAGTTTAGCAAATCAATAACCTTATAACGAACAAATAGTGTTGTTGTTTTCGACCTAACATTTCCATTTAACCAGGACTTAGAGCTGAATCGAAGAATTATTAGCCAGACAACGCTTAACTGTGAGCTAACACATCACTTTATGACGTCACAAACAGTTTTAACCATTATCACGACAAGTTGTGATGAAATTATTGTTGGACAACAATTTAAAGCCTTAGGAAATATATAAAAATTACGTTACACGGCGAAATCAAAAAGTAGATGTTCTTATTGTCACTAAAGGGTCATTCCATGTCAACTGCCCAGGCCAGTTAACCCACCCTCTCAGATTTTTATCAAATTTAAAATGTGAATGCAGCTAGTTACACTGATTTCAACACAATTTTTTTTTTGAAAACTATCAATGTTTCACGAAGTTATGACTTTTTGAAAATATGTCAAAAATGTGATCACTGCAGCGACGCGCATTAATGATTTTTAAAATACTGTGTTTAAAATGTCATATTTCTTTCTAATTTGTATATTGTGGTCATTTTAGTAGGTTAGGTGAACCTTTAGGTCATTCTCAATCACCTTATTACAGTTTTTCATGTTTTTGAAATATGGGTCAGTAATTAAAGGGGGTTCAGTTTGGGGGTATCCGAATGTGCATTCATGCGTAACGACAACTTCAAAAGCTCATATCTTGAAGTGCACACTAGCCAGAAAGTTAAGTAATGGCTCAAATGAAAGCTCTTGCTGAGTACTTTCCTTGTTCTTAATTTTGTGATGCTTTTCTGTAATTTGTTTGAAGCAGGGTCATAATAAAACACAGGTTCATTTTTCAGATATTTTTGTGATACTGCTTCTATTATCTATACTTTATGTGCCCTAATTTGTGATTAAAAGTTGTTAAGATGCAAAAGTTTAGAGTAGGTGTCTCACTGGATACTTAATGCCACAAAAAGACATATCCAACACAAAAACAAGGTGTTTTACCAATTGAATCTCTAACAGATGAAGAGCAAATGCTTCTGAATATTCGAGTTGCTGCTGATAAGGGTAATGATGGTTGTTTGGAGAACATATGTATTTTCCACAAGTACAATTACATTGGTTGGTACCCTTCTATGCAGAAGAAGTGTTGTGATCCTTTTCAAGTCCACACCAAACCAGTCAAAAACCATAGTATACGTTCTATCACTTGGGAATGTTACCAATAAAAAAAATGAGATTTATTGGGAACATAAGACAAAAATAAAGGTCTAGCACTGTCATGCACACCTGCATTTTGTCATCACCTTGAAACTGAAGACAAAAAGCCACTGCTAAGTAGCTGAAGTGGCCTAACACAGTTAATAAATTAAAAGCTTTTCACTTTTTACACTAAAGCCAGTATTGCAACTATGTGACGATTATGAGCATAGCTTATCTTACCAATACAAACATAATGAATTGCAGAACTAGGTGGCTTTCTAATATACTTCCATTTTATATATACTATATCCTATATACCAGTTTACTATACAGACCTTTTGATCTACAATGTTTGCAATACCTGCAAGTTGACCTTCAGTGACCACTCGCATGCGGCGACCAAGCTGACGATGGCCATTTAAAGACAATTTATTACAGCTTTCGGAGAAGTCAAGTTTTTTTTCACCTTTATGTTAAACTACAACGTTTTGGCTGACATATACGAAACATAAGTATTTTATCAAGCTTAAATCATGTCTAATGTGTGAAACTTTAGCCCAGGGGTGCACAACCTGCGGCCGTACGGTCGCATGCGGCTGAAGAGACGAGTTGGTGCGGCCGTGAACATGTTTGTTAAAAGATATGTACTGGCGGCCGTAACGTAAATAAAACTCTTTTGCCAGATATTTTTATTTTTAAACTGCTCTAAACAGTTTATGTGGCACTAAAAAGAATATTACCAGCCTAGTAGCCATATGCGTCAGACTTTTTGTTCGCCTATGTGATCTTCTTACTATGTAGCTCAATCTGTGCACCAAGCTAGAAGTTAATTTGGGCTTTTTGGGTACCATTATTAATAATATATGATATAAATTTCTTTACATCAGTAATTTAAAAAAGCAGGTAAATGGCGGCCGTTGGTAAAATAAGAATCTGCGATGCGGCCGTTGTAGCAAAAAGGTTGTGCACCCCTGCCTTAGCCAAAACTGAAAATGCTCGCGATAACTTAACAAGGTGGCTAGCACTACTGCGCAAAAACAGGTGATTTCTAATCGCTGAAAGATTGCCTCACAAATTGTCTGGATCTGTGTCAAATAGAGGCCACCCGTTCTGCATTAAACTATCAGATAAATAAACTAGTAAATTACGCCCTTGGGCCTTCTATCTGACTGATTGTTCAGTGTATACATATTTGGGCCAGTAAAGGTAACTATTTGGACGATTGAGCCAAAATTTTAAATACTAATCGAGTAACCAATAAGAACATTTTTTTCAAATTCAGCGCATTATGGCCTGTATATCTGACCTAAAGAGCTTGTATTTCTGACCTTAAAACCGAATATTTAAAATTGATGAATCAAATTAAAAGTTAGAAGTCTAGAGTTCCTTACATTGCACTAACTAAAAGCATGGAACTCCCACGTCATGTACTTTAGTTAGTACAAATTTTGTGTTTTGAGAGTCTCTGGGTGAACCACTGGATCATTCGGGGTCAAACTTGTGGATGATCAAATTTGGGACAATAACTAACATCTGTGTAAAGGTTAGCACTCTTTCTGGACCAAACGCACATAACAAACCAGCATTAGACAGAAAAAAGAAATATAGACAAAAACAATACATAAAACTGGACAAGAGAGTATGAAGGTAAAGAACAAAGAGAAAAGCTGTGCACTTTTCCCTGTTCAGAAAGCCATTTATATATCTCTTGTTTTGCCAACTTCCTTCTTGTCCTATTATTATTATGTTTGCATTAAATCTGCTGTTGCAGTTTACTGCCCACTGGTCACCATGCATTCTTAAGCATGTTTATGAAACTGAAAATTCGTAACCAAGGACAAAATGCAAAAGAGTCTCTTTTCTCGCCCTTTGCCACATTTTTTAACACTGACTGGAACAGTGCAATTACTTACCAGCATTTGAATAGACTTCAATGCATACATACACTCCATAACAAATCGCACAGAGCAGGGTTTAGGTTTGCCGACATGCCAGGTCCTTTTTCAATGTGGATAACTGCTTTTAGATATGGATGCATGTTCAACCAACACTAAACTAAGGATCAACTATATTCAATACATCAAAGCAACAAAACCCTAGTGTGAACCTATATTGCATTAGTTATTTAATTTTGTATGCATTTTGCATGTGAAACATACGATTAAAAAGTGAGTTAAATGACCTGTTTCTTTAAATGGTTAAGGCATTGTTGCAAAAAATATTTGATTTACTGCAACTTGTCAGTGCTGGAGATACTGTACTCGAAATAAAAACAAGACATTAGCACAGAATATGGTACCATATAGGTTTAAGAGCAGACACATTGAGAGAACGATAGAATCATGATCATCTGCTTAAGTTTTTTAAGTTTATTTGTGACAAACTAATATTTAGGCTAACAATGTCAGAAGGAAACTAGAAAAGTGGCTAGCCTAATGCACTGAACAACATTGCCAGTAGCATGCAACATTATCAACACATTAAAACAAATTTGGAGCTTTAAAGGTAATCACTGGGTTGAGTGGGCTAAAATTCCGATCATCCTGACAAATAAGAATTTAGAAACTACTACCCCTGGGTGTAAAAAAAATTCTGTCCTAAATGCTGCCACCAATTTAAATTAAAAATGATGTTAAGTATCATGGGTACGTACAAGCAGAAGACAAAGAAATATAAAAAATTATTGTTGTGTTTGGTTCTTTTTTGTCACACATCACAGTCTTGATCAAAAAGTTTGTGTTTGAATCCTATTCCAACCTGCATGTAATAGTCCTTGAAATGCGAAGCTGTTGGAAACCCAATATCCCAATTGAATGATGACAGAAGTCGTATCTCCATTAGTAAATAGTCACAAGGCTGAAACAAAATTAATCAGCAACTTATTGCACTTTATTAATTCTCAAAAGTGTTTACCTTCAGATTCCATTGCAAATGATCCATTAATGCTTTGAACTTTGGTATTTTCTCTTCTCGTTCTTCAAATTTACCTAGATTTAATGTTTTGCGTTAAAAGTTAAAATAAGTGGTTTACTTTGCAGACATAATCGAAGGGTGGATCAGAATCAGAATTACCAAATACAAAAGTACCGTACTATTATCAGATGACATAAACAATGTCGAGTTTGGGTAAAAACAAATAAACAATGCTACAGCAGGAATGACAACAACAAAATTGCATGATTTAAAAAAACAAGATTCATTAATTACATTAACTGCATTAAAAAACAATATTTTAATAAATAACAAACAGATATACAGTGTAGCAAAGTGAAAGAATCAACTGTGCTTTATTGCTTTGTGTGAAAACAATGGTGTACAATGACGCAACAATCACAATCGCTGATTCTAAAGATGGATTATTTCAATTAACTTATTAAAACGCTAATATATACCACTAATAGACAGGGATTGTATCGTGTGAACTCACTGGGATGACAGGGTATCTCATATATTTGTTACCTTGATTCATTCATATCCTTTTCTTCACACGACAAGAATGGGTCACTCAACACTTATAAATGCAAATTGGTAGCCTTATTAAAATGGTATTTTATTAGTAAAGAAAAACTGGAAGTAGTTGGGATGTTCAAAACAGAAAAACTGGGAATTCTGGGAATAACTATTTTCAATCTAGTTCTTATGTTACAATTTACTGAACAATTATATTTGGACAACAATAAAAGCAAACCAGTTTAATGCATGGAAAAACATAGCTTTCCCTTCAAAATGCAAAAACAAGAAAAGTAAGGGTGGCTTTGTACATTTTGTCGTTGCACATAAACTCTAACCTTTTTTAAAACATTAATATATTTCCTATGCTTACTTTTGTATTGGGTCCCATATTAGCCATCGTATTTTATAACCTTAGTTGTATCTGCAGGCAGAAACTCATGGGTCCCCACACATACAAAGTTGAAAATAATGCATTTCAAGAGATAACCATGAAAAAGTTGGGTGTTGTAAGGTAAAACACAGTGATCGGCACTGGGTCTAATAATAATACTATGTACAGTACAAACTAAAATCAGATTCATCCCAGATATTGTTTGAAGTATGTCCTATTTAGCGTTTTTTTAAAAAAAAAGAAGGAGTGAATAGTGGTATAATGGGGTAAAACAAAAAAATAGACAACTATGAATAGCAAATTCACATTCTGTCCAATTTTCATTCAAATTGAACATTGTTAAAGGAGTCATCCATTTTAGGGGCCAATTGGGTAAATTGTGGTGCTACAAGACAAAAAGGACTTAAAATTGTATTTCATCTTATTCCAACGTTTATTTTTAAGTTCACATATTTTAGGGGGCTGGTGGGGTAAATGTTGAAGCTATAGGGTAAAACAAAACAATCAACATTTTTAAAATGGCAAATCCTATGAGCTATCTAAATTTAATTTAAACATTGTTTGGAAAATTAACCCATTTTAAGGGGCTATTTGAGTAAATTTTGGGGCTATAAGGTAAAACACAATAATATTCCACATGCTACCCAAATTCTAGCCAATTCCGACACTGCCTAATAAGTTTAAGCATTTTAGGGGGCTAGTGGGGTAAAATTGGTGCTACAAGGTTGAACACAACAAAATCATCCTATGAATGGTAAAATTAAACAAACTGTCCAAATTTTAGCCAATCCTGGCAGTGTTTAAAAACTCACCCATTTTAGGGGGCTAGTAGTGTAACTAATGGGGTTCGAAACACAAACTAAAAAAGAGAAACCACAATGACTCAATCAATAGCACTACAAAATTTAAGCCCAATCCGCCAATGTTTAAAATTTTGACCCCTAGAGGACAGTCGTTAATGCTTCTGACGTCATAAGGCTGTTAACAACACCCAACTGCCATGGAGCAAGAACATCCACCAAGCCATCCATAAACATGAGTAACATACAAGTGGTTGCCCTTAACACTATTGCGCCACAGAAATCTTTCATTTGCTGTGTAACATACAAATACATTTTGCACTTTGCGGGCTAGTGGGGTAAATTTTGGGCGTACATGGTTCAACACAACAATCGACACCTATAAACACATACTCTACAGCAGTGGTTCTTAACCAGGGAGAATGTCCCCCAGGGGGCGCCAAACATTTCCAACGGGGCATGAGTCCAAAGTTAAATTAATTTGTTCAATTGTTTGCGAGCAAAGAAACGAATATCATGATGCACTTCCTCATGACGTAACACAAATTTTGATTAATGATATACGTTGCAAAGTTTTTAGTTTAGGACAGAGATCACCAAACTTTTTTCACAGCTGGTCAGATAATTTTATTCATGTGCCAGAGCCGCATGGCTTACAACAGGGGCGTGCAACATACGGCCCGTTAAGCTATTTAGTGTGGCCCCCACTAACACACTGTTTAAGATAAAAATGCAACTCTGAGAATTTAGCAAAATTTGTCACTAGTTTTTGGTAAAAGTTGCTATACTATACGTAACAAATATATGCTAATCGGCGTTTTCCAACCAGTGGATCATACAGTAGTTAGAGCAAGTAGCCTACTTCACCGAATGTGACGTAACAATTCCCTTTGTCTAGTAAACAATTGTTTTTGTGTCTAATGGGTCCCCATACATGTGCATGTGTGATTTGAGTACAGTAAAAATAGGGCAAAATCATTGTTAAACTGGAATAGTGGTTTTCCCATATATTCCATTTTACAGAAACTGTGCCATATTTACGCACCATTCATATAATTGTAAGGGATTCAATGCGAAGCTCCAGACAACAGAGGTTAGCGTCGATTTTTCACAGTTTCATTTCCGTCAGCAATCATTGTCTTGCCGCATGCGAATGGTTTAAGACAGGGGTGGGGAACCTTTTTGTTCATGAAGGCCACTCAACGTTTTATCTGCACTAGTGTAGGCCGCATAGACTATTTCCCAGGCCTAGAACAGTGGTGTTCAAACTTTTTGATTTAAGGAATGGTCGTTGTGTAATTTTCTCTTGCGAAGTCGTGGAAATTACGGTCCAAGCTGAATAAAGGTAAACAAACTTCCCACTAAATTTCCACCTTCACTGAAAAATTTGGATTTATGTCACTTGTAGATATTTACGCATATCAATGGTCTAAAAGGGCAGCTTGTGACATCACAGACAAGTCTTAGACATTATATTATGCCTAAACAATTGTTTTCTTTGTTACACAAGTAAGATTGTAGAGCCATGAGTGTTTGGTAATCCCACAGAAATCGCTTTATGGGGCCATTGGCTCTAGTGTGGACGGCGCTGCCCCAGTACTTTTCAAATAGTAATAGAATACATTTTCATTTATTCTTTATTCGACAGGTGCAACATCAAGATCCTAAAATATATTTGGGCGTCACAGGCCGCACTTAGTGCCCTAAAAGGCCGCATGTGGCCTTTAGGCCGCAGGTTCCCCACCCCTGGTTTAAGATAAAGATATGGCGCCGATTGCGGCAGGAGGGGCCTGTCGTTAACCGCCATAAGACACAAACTGAGTGATAAAACAATTGCATAACAAAACGTTTTTAAATGATCCACAAACATATCCTAATTGCACAGTGCAAAAAGACTGCCTGATAGCACGTCCAGTTATGCACAAGGCCGAGATATTCACTTTTCAGTGGGCAGGTTTGCGCTTTTCGTGCCCAATTGGGCTTTTTTCAGACAAGGAGTTGCGCGTTGTTTTCACGACGTGGAAAATGGATGAGTCCCACTATTTACACTTTTTACAAAGTTTAACATTTTTTTCCTTAATAGCTCTTTGTTTGTTGAATTATGATTTTCAATCAGCACATAGCAATCCCTGGCGCCGTTGAGTTTCTACATACCAACAAAACGATTGCTTAGCTGGGCTTTTTATGTCCAAAACCTGTTCTGAAACAGTTTTATTAACGCTTTCAGTTTGAGAAGTTATGTTACACAGGTGTAACAAATCGTGCTGCATTGTCGCTTTGCACTTCGAAACACGAATAAGTTGGCCTACATTAACGTTTACAGCGCAATATAACTAACATCGTAACATCTTAATTCCAACCAGTGAGAAAATGGTCAAGTGACGACTGCGTTCATGCGTGAAGCAATGGCATTTTTTCCATGCGCCACTATCGTCAACACTCCCATTGCGTCAGCTGTGCACTGAGCGAACACAAATTTGACAAAAGACAGCATGCAAAAACATATTTGGGCCTGTAAGAGTAATTACTGGGCCGATTGCACTGAAATTTTTAACATCCAACAAGGAGCACCCTATCCACATCTGTTTACATTTCAGCGTGTTTCTGACCCCATTAACATGTGAACAAACAAACAAATATTTGGGGGTAAAGGGGTGAAAATGAATATATACAACTTCAAGTTACCAATTCTTTTAAAATACGCTGCAATGTACCAATCAAAAAAGTCTGAAACTCCAGAATCATCTGCTTTAGCAAGTATAGCCGTTTTAAAAATTTCACGTTTTGGGGGGCTGTGGGTGAACTGAGGGATCAAGCGGGGTCAAAATTCACATGGACCATCTTTAGACCAATATCTATAATGTGTGTAAATTTGAAAAAGTTTGAACCATTCTTTTTTGACCAAAACATGGGAACAAATCCGCGATAGACAGAAAAAAAATATATACACAAAAACAATAGGGAAGGGGACCCATAATAAAAGTGTATTATCTGCCAACTAATACACCTTTATCCTACCACAAAAACAAAAAAAGACAATTCTTCGCACATAATTACTAATGTTTGCTTTTGTCTGTGATGTAACAAACTGCTTTTGGATCATACTTATACCTTGTAATCCTGTTAGACCAAGTAAATTTATTACTAAAATGTATTATGCATGTTTGCACAATCTGTTACAACCCCGAGCCGTAATTAGGTGATCCCTGGTTTACAACATAGGCAAGGGTAATTTCTGGTAGCTCCATTGCTGCAAGTGTTCGAAAAAACAGCCCTTATTTGCCTGTTTTAGAACGGACGTGAAGTGCCCGACAAACATCTTAGGGTGACGTGGACAAAAAAGTTATAAACTACTGCTCTATAATCTATCCAAATTTTAGGCAAATCCAAAACTGATTAAAACTCACCCATTTTTTAGGGGGCTAGCGTGGTAAATACTGAGGTTATCAACACAAACAAAGTGGGATGCCCATCTACATAACTATATCTACCATCTGTGTAAGTTTCAGTCAAATCCATAAAACATTTGATGGAAAATGAGCCGGACAAACTTTGGGAAGAAAAAAAACATTTTAGGGGGATAGCGGGGTGAATGATGGTGTTATCACCACAAACAAAGTGGGATGCACATCTACATAACTATATTTTCCATCTGCGCAAGTTTCATCCAAATCCACCAAACATTTGATGGCAAAACAAGTCGGACAAACTTTGGGTAGAATATTTATTATAGGTCAAATAAAGTCAAGTTTTTTTTTACTATGTCACTGGGGTGTGATTTTAAGTAAGAGTTCAAGAAACTAAATTGATAGGTCAATAAATTCAATTTATGTCATTGCCATGTTCAGCTTCAACATTTTCTTTCAAATGCTGAGAAAAACTGTCACTTTACCAACTTCTTGTTTATCAACCTTATCTGTGCTGACTACTAAAGTATGGGTGGCTACCTCATTTAACAAACAATCTTTCATTTTTTTTACAGTAACGGAGTAATAAAAAATAATATTTTTCCATCCCAAAATTTTTATCTATTACTCTAAAATTGTTATTTGTCACCAGGAAGTTTAAAAATATAAAAAGTAAGCCTATAAAACATGTTTACAAAACAAAGCTGCATTAAATGGCTCCAGGGGACACAGTTTATGAGGAAGTTTAGATAAAATGGACATTTACAAGGCTAAAAGTACACTTTTGTGTCTGGGCCAGACAAAAATGCTAAAGTAAGGAGAATCAGGAATGTAGTTTAAAGTTTATGTCAAGAAGTTTTTAGGTTACATGCGGGCCAACAAGAGGGTGAGCTTGAAGGCACAAAAGTTGCAAAGCCATGTAAAGTCTTAGCGATTTGAAAGTGTTAAATTAGTTTACAAACAGTTGCTAACTGCTGCAGGTTTGGTTTGCAGTATTTGTAACAAAGTTAGAAATGAAAATTTTCTGTTATCTTTGATTTTAAAATGGTTTATTTACTTTGTGTAAATAAATTGCAGTTCAACCTGCCACTTACATTTTTTTAAATGCTCTCAATGTCCACCTTTTTCCCCTCGGATTTAAAATTTTGTTTAATTTTGGTATGCAAAATTACGCATTATAATGATCCAAAGACTGCTTGTGACATCACAGACAAAACAAAAAGCATTACGATTGTGCGTGAACAATTGGATTTTTAAAAGTTGTCATTCAATAAAGGTTAATGTTTAGCAATGAAGACAGTCGGTTCTCAATTATAATTTGATTTAAACTTCTTCAGTGGCACAAACTGACGCTAAATAAGATTATAGAATTACTTCAACCGCTTCGCGCTCCCCCCAAATTGCCTCTCGGACCCCTAAAGGACTGCAGACCCCAGTTTGAGAACTGCTGTGCTAGAATAAAAGATATTTCAAAACTATAGCCAGATTTCCTCCAGAAGTCATTTATTCAAATACTGGTAAACATTGTCAAAATGCAAACTGTAGTTGGCACTAAAGTCACTTCAAATACAATATTTTAAACCAGTGGAACATTGATTAAAACCTTCCAAGTAAGTCCCAGGCAAGGCTGCTATGCTGCACACATGTACAAGCACCAAAGCAAGGAAGAGTTCAAAAAATTTCATGTTAATTTATAACTCAATCTAAACTAAAAAAATACTGATAGATTCCAATTTTACCAACGCTGTCTAGCCCAGGGATCAGCTACCTTTTTAAGCGGCGCATGCAAATCTATTTCCTACTTTTGTGTGGTAATGGCTTTATGTGCGAACATTTTTCGGGGTAATAGGGGTTTGTGCAAGGTGATTTTAATAGTAAGCAGAAAGCAGGGTATTTTGTGCATCTAGGCTGGATTTCAAGACAATGGCATGATAAAAAACTGAAAACAAATGAAAAAGAAACAGATGGTTTAATCAGTTTTCCAACTATGCGATTAAATATTTTCACTTGGCATTACTGCAATAGTTTTTTTGCGATGTTTACAGACACTTCTAAAGCTTCTATCTCGTGCCTAGCAAAATAATATATAATTGTTTTATTTGTCAAAATCGTAAAAACAACTAGACAAGTGACCGTCCCTATACAAATCCATTGCATAAATTCTACATCCTATTTACTGATTTACTACACACCATTTGATCTACACACATGATTGTTTTTGCAAGAAAAACAAATGGGTCCCCACACATGTGTTTATGTGAATTGATTCTGCGATAAAAATACAGATGAATCCGGTTAATTGCATAATCCATTTAATGACATCACATTTAAAAATCCCAAACCGTCGCCCATAGTTTGTTAAGAAAATCGTCCGGTTAATCGTATACCGGTTTTTTGAATAAACCAGATATTCGCATCGATTTTCAACGTAATATGCGATTAACCGGATTGATGATTTCTATGTGAAAGTCGAACAGACCGAGGTTTTCGAATAAAAAACGACGATATGATCATAAAATCCTCAGGAGGTAATGTACGCGAAAGGTAATGTACGTGTGTGTTTGCATTCTACACCTAATAACGCAACTAATTTCAAAGTTGAAAATGACATGTCTCGACTATAAAATATTTTTGAAAAGTTATTAGGAGATTAAATCGGCATTCAGTTTACCACTATGCGATAACAAGGCGTCTTATCTCAAAGCCATGTACATTGATCCCTTTTTTGTTGGCTTATCTAAGCGCCAATGGTGACATAACAAGTGTTTAAATAAAGAGTTTAACATGTTAAAATTATGAAACTGGTGTCCTGGCAGAGACGCTGATTGTAATTTCTTACTAAGTGCGGACTGCACCATATTCGAAGTATTAAACTGTATTGAAATTTAAACAATGTTAAATGTAAAAAAAATGTTTAACACGTTGACTGCCAACTACGAGTTATCTTGTAGTTGCCGATCTAGCCAGGCTTGCCAGATACGAGTATATTCATAGTAGACTTATTCGATTATAACGCGGTTAAAACGAGCTGGCATCTCGAACTAACGTCGTGGATGTGTTGCGGCAACACTGAGACACCCTATGCAACACTGAGACACCCCGATGTAACATATCTTTTTAAATAAGCCTGACTGCAAGAGAAAGCACAAATCAAGCGAACTGTGGCGTGTGCGCCAATCAAGAGTGTGTGTGTGTGCCTTTCCACTGCTTCTTCAACACACTTAGGCGATTGCACCATAGCCACGACAGTTAGGAAGCATGACGTCATGCAATGCGCTGAGAGTAATAAATCTAGTTTTGGGTTGAGAGTACTTTTTTCAATTTTCGGCAACAAAAGAGAAAATACTGCTCCGTTGCCTAAATTGAGGGTCACAGCAACTTTGTTTTAGCCGGGGAAGTGAAAAAAGCACTTTTGTTAAAGGTGTGTACTGTTTACATAGCAACCAGATTATCACATAATCCTGTTAATCGCATCAAATACCCTTGGCAAATTGATGATGCGATTAACCGGATTCGTCTTTATTTCGGTTATTTTGAGATTCTTGAGGACAAATTAATAGAAAGCATCAAACCAAACTTCAAAGATTTGTCCATATTCTTTATAAATGTTGTCATATTGTCACATATTTACAAAAATAGTAACAAAGAATGGTAGAAAATACTTTAATCCTCTGATAACTTATGTTTTCTAATAGCTTTGACCTTGATATTGTAAGTTTAAAAAAATAAAACTTTTGCTAGAAAACCGGAACAATATTAGAACCACTAAAAACTTAGCAGCCATTTTGTTGCAGAGGTATACATAACAAATTGCTAGTGATGGGATGATACCAGGTTTTGAAACGAGTACTGATACCAAGTACGAGTACCACAGGTATATACCTTCGATACCGAGTACGATTACCAAGTACTTAAGTGTGGTGTTGTACTTTTTTTATATCATTGGCTAATTTATCTGCCATGGTCGGGGGACACACACACATGCCGAAAAATGTAATCTCCACGTAAAAGATATACGTAAACTGGTGGAACTTTTTTCCAATTTTGTGCTATCCGTAGCAAATATTGGCATAAAGTTGCCCGTATTCTTATGGTGTATATCGGCCTTTGGTACTTGCACGTTGGTATCGAAAACTGAGACAAAATATTTCGATACTGAGTACGAGTATCAATACCACTGAATACCGGGTACTCGTCCCATCACTACAAATTGCTCTCCACTTACCTTTGTTTAGCAAAACAAACGTTGACCTGCAGTAACCTCTCACCATGCACAATCCGAACAACCTTTAATGACATTTTTACACGTTTTTTAATAGCATGCAGTCCTTTGTGTTCAACAATAACATATTGCCTAATTGATACAAAACTCGCGTATCGCTGATTTAGTTTATTTATCCCAAAATAAAGAAGTTATGCTGTGACATAAAATTGTTCTTACAGGGTTTTGCCATACCTGCAAGTTGATCTTTGGTGGCCTAAAATTTCAAATACTAAACTAGAAACCCACTACAAACAATTGTTTAAAATTTTAGCACATTTGGGCTAAAATAAAATAGATAAATCAAACTAAAACTAGAAGGGTGGCTTTCTGATATACTTCCATTTTATATATTCTATACGATATTTACCAATTTACTATACACATCATTTGATCTACACATATGATTGTTTTTGTAAACAAAAACTAATGGGTCCCCACACGCGTGTTTGTGCGGATTTACGGTAAACAAATGTTGCGGTGACTTTTAGATTTTTAAGGACAAATTTTTAGAAAGCATTAACCCAACAATAAAAATTTTTTGTTCGTATTCTTTTTGCACTATTATTGTCATTTAATTACAAAAACATTAAAAAAGAACGAAACAAATACTTTAATTTAATCTCTTGCTTTGACCCAGATATTGTCGTCCAAGGTCGGGTTTTAAACACATTTTTTTCTAGAAAGCTGTAACAGTTGTGTTACAGACACTTTAAATTAAAAAGCAATTTGCTGCAAGTGTACACATAATAATTCGTTTTTCATTTAACTTTGTTTCGCAAAACCATTGACCTGTAGTAACCTCTCAGGGTGCAACGACTGTTTGACCTATTGACACCGTTTTCAATAGCACGCCGTCCTTACTGTTCAACAACACCGTTTAACCTAATTTATACATGCCTTGAGTGTTGATTCCTAAATTTATTGCCAAAAAAACGCTACGTTATGACGAAAGAAAGTTCTGAACTGTGTTAGTAATACCTACTAGTTGACCTTAAGTAACCCGTGGTCATGCGGCGGCCGACCTGACAACGAGCATTTAAAAAAACACATTTATCTTGCAAAAATATCAAGTTTATTTTTTCAACTTTATTTTGATTAACAAGTTTTGCTTGACATATACGAAACCGAAGCACGCTTATTAGGTTTAAATCACGTCATAAAAAAAACACGACGTCTCGTAAAACGTCTGTCCGACGTCAAGCTGAGCCCTCCTGCTATCGTAAACCAGTGAGTTACTCTCTTGGGACTTCTGCCTACAGTGTCTTTCTTGACCAAACGAGCGTTAGACACATTTACGTTTCGGGGGCCTGTGGGTGAACCGCTGGGTAATTTGGGGTCAAACTTCTGGAGGATCAAGTTTGGATTAATAACTAACATATGTCCAAATTTGAATAAATCTGAAGCACTCTTTCTTTACCAAACGAGCGTTACAAACCAGCGTTAAAAATTTTACGTTTCGGGGGCCTGTGGGTGAACCCTTGGGTCATTCAGGGTCAAACTTCAGGAGGATCAAATTTAGATTAATAACTAACATCTGTGCAAATTTGAATAAATTTGAAGCACTCTTTCTTAACCAAACAGGTGAAACAAACCAGGGTTAGAAAAAAACGAGAAAAAAATACACACAAAAACAATATGTATCCCCTTTAGGGAAGGGAGCAAGCGCACTGCAAACAAGAAAAATGCAGTCACTGATGCATAACAAGCAAATGTCACATGCCTTAAACACACAGCTGATGCTACAATGTTGTTGGTGCCTATTACTTTGATTCTTACAATATTTTGCGCTATATTGCAATGGGTGAACGGACCAAACATCGATGTAAAAACATTAAGCAGGCATTTTTAGACTGCCGGAGCACTCAATGAAATGATAAAAATGGCAAAATAGCATCTCAACCCAAAGGATCCCTAGGAGTAAAGAAGACCAATAAAATAAAAAATATTTCCAATCCTCTGAGAATTTAAACTCCAGCTTTATCCAGGCGATTTGTGTCTAAAGCTTATTTTTGGAAACAATCGAAACTTAAACTTACCTAAAATAAACCTAAAATATTTGGAGCTGCAAGGCTAATCACTGGATAACTAAAAGTTTTAAAAAGCTTTTTCTGTATTTTTGCAGTGTATCAAGCAACACTGTAAAAAATGGGTCACATTGTTTTTCCATTTCTTGTGAGTTAAAAGTTCTGTGTGCTATGAGTGAACTGCTGGATTAATATCTCAAAATTTGTACAGATCATTTTCGAATCACTACCTATCACATGTGTACATTTAAAAAGCACTACCATTTTGATTAAACAGGTGAAACATAGCACAGAAAAAAGATACAGACAAAAGCATGTGTTTTCACAAGGAGAACCTTAAATATAGCAGTTTTTCCCAAACTATGATAGCTTACTTGCAATTAAAAGACAGCATAAAACAAGCATCTGTAAATCTTCAACCATCACTTCAAATTTGTCAGTAAATCTGTCATATAGACAAACTGATAGATGCTGAGCATTGCAATTAAGGTGATATTTTTGGCAAGTTAAAGCAAGCCAATCCACCAAGTATCTTCTCCAATACAATAACTTTGAAGCACCTTTTAGTCGAAGAAGTTGATTTTCCTGAAATAAATAAGTAATAGAGCCAAAGTGTCAATTTATATGTAAAAAATAATATATACACTACATTAGTTTATACTGGGGTTTATTTGTGGCAAGAGTGTTTTAGTCAGAAAATGCAAAGGCATCCCTACACATACAAACTTACAGCAAACACGTCATCACAAGTTGCATGGGAACTGTATTGCAGCTAACTAAAAGACAACTATAGTGGTGGTTAGCAAATTTTGCTTTTGAACATACGCATCATAACCTATTTTGAAACAGTAATATATTTTCTATGCTTCTTTTATATTTGGGTCCCATATTAGCCACAATCTTTTATAACCTTAGTTGTTTCTGCAGGCAGAAACTCATGACATTTCAAGAGATAACCATAAGAAAGTTTGATGTTAAGATAAAACATAGTGATCTGCAGTGGGGTTAAATAATAATATTATGTAGAGTACAAACTATACAAATTGGATTCGACCCAGACATTGTCTGAAGTATGTCCTGTTTAACGTTCTATTTTAAAGAAAAGAAGGAGTATATAGTGGCATAATGGGGTAAAACAGGAAAATCAACACCTATGAATAGCAAATTTTACAAACTGTCCAATTTTCATTCAATTTAAACATTGTTTAAAAAAGTTTTAAAACCAATTTTAGGAACCAGTTGGGTAAATTGTGGGGCAACAGGGCAAAACACAACAATTGATGACTTAACATAGTACACAACAATCAGCTCCTATGAATGGTAAATTCTACAAGCTGTCCAAATTTTCAGCCAATTTGACACTGTTTAAAAATTTACCTATTTTCGGGGGTTAACTGGGTAAATACTGGGTGTCACAAATATTCTAGACCGCCCCATCACCGGATAGTTTGCGACCTAGTTCTCAAGTGACGATATCTCGCAATCACGGGACGTCCACTGTGCGTACCAAGTCTTTTGTTGGAGGCTGCAGCTTTACACCCCCATTTCTTTTGTTTTCATTAATATATATGTGCCAATTTATCAAGTCGCGCTGTTACGGGGTGCAAGTCATCATTGTTTTATTTGTAGGAAATGGTCACAGCGAATTAACGCCTTTTTCCCGTTCATTGTAATGCAGGACATATAAGCGCCCCAATCTAACGATTTAAAGGGTAACATAGAATGATATAGAACGGTATAGAGATAACTGCGAAGTAGTGCTGGATTGTTGTTTTGGTTACGTGTGGTTGGACGTAAATAAATGTAAAAGGAAAGGGTTTGCTGCCGATCAGAGTACACAAGCGTTAGCTGTTAAGGAACTTCCATAGTCAGTCCCAATATTTTGCGTACCCGTGAAAACGGAAAGTGACACTGGGGTTATTAAGACAAACATGCATATCTATATAACCATATCTACCATCTGTGTAAGTTTCATCCTAATCCATCAAACATGTGACGAGTCAGACAAACTTTGGGAAGAAAAAAGAAAAGAAAAAAAACTAGAAGGGTGGCTTAGCACATTTTGCCATTGGCCATACGCTAAATGATATTATAAAACGGTAATATAATTCCTACACTTATTTTATATTGGGTCCCACATTAGTCACCGTCTTTTATAACCTTAATTGTTTCTGCAGGCAGAAACGCATGGGTCCCCACACATGCAAAGTTGTAAATAATGCAATTAAAGAGATAACCATCAGAAAGTTTGGTGTTGTATAGTAAAACACTGAGATCAGTACTTGGCTTATATAATCATGCTATACAAATTGGATTCAAACCAGACATTGTTTAAAGTTTTCCTATTTAAAACAATTAATGTTCTATTTTAAAACAAAGAAGTATTTAACACAAAATTTGACACGTATGAATGGCACATTTTACAAGCTAACCAAATTTCATACAATTGCGGCCCTGTCTAAGAAACACCCATCACCCATTTTAGGGGGCTAGTGGGGCTACAGGGTTTAACAAAACAATAGACACCTATATATGCCATATTCTACAAACTATCCCAATTTCAGCCAATTCCGACACTGTTTAAAAAATGATCTACTTTAGGGGGCTAGTGGGGTAAATATTGGGGCTACCGGGTTTAACACAACAATGGACACCTATATACGCCATATTCTACAAACTATCCAAATTTCAGCCAATTCCGACATCGTTTAAAAACTCAACCAATTTAGGGCGCTAGTGGGGTAAATGTTGGGGCTGCAAGGACAAACACAACAATCATCATTTGTAAATGGCAAACTCTACAAGCTATCCAAATGTCAGTCAATTCTGGCCCTGTTTAAATAAATAACCCATTTTAGGGGGCTAGTGGGGTAATTAATGGGGTTCTTCACCCTAATGTTAAAAATATAAAACCGCAATGACCCACTCATCAATTCTGTAAAATTTTGTCCAAATCGGCCAATGTTTAAAATTTTGACCACTAGGAGGAGTTTTAATCAACAACCATAATGACTTGTGATGTCATAAGGCTATAAACAACCCCCTAACTGCAATCTGCAAACACATTCATAACACAGCCCACAAACACACGTAACATATGTGGTTGCCTTTATAACACCACAGAAAACTAACGTTTGTGGTGCGCTGCAACAACATTTAACGTTTTGGGAGCTAGCGGGGTAAATACTGGGGTTATCCGGGCAAATGAAGCAGATGACACATCTACATAACTATATCTACCATCTGTGAAAGTTTCATTTAAATCCATCAAACATTTGATGGCAAAAGAGGGTGGACAAACCACAGGGAAGAAAAAAGAAACCGAGTAAAATCAAAATGTGTTCCCTTCAGGGAAGGGGACCCATAATAATTAAAAAAACAAATTGAGTAAAATCAATTTGTGTGCCTTGAGTAAATCAATTTGTATTTGAAAGTTATAGTGTTTAATGTCACTTTTCAATTACTAAAACTTGAGTAAAAAAAGATTGAGTGTAGGTTTGCAGTAAATAAGTTTGATTATATTTTTGTATTTTTAGTATAAAACAAAATGCCAGCGAAGTTGAATAAAACCTATTCATTTTATTAAACAGACGTTTCGACAAAAAACTTTTGTCATCATCAGTGAAATATAAAGTACAAGCGAAAACAAGCACTTTATACACACAGAAAAAGTAAAGAGAATTTTGCACTTTTGTATTATTTTGCTAATATAATATGGACAAGCACTGGTTTGAAACTATTTACTATACACACAATTTGATGATTTTGATGACACACACATGATTATTATTGCATGCATAAACGAATGGGTCACATGTTTATGTGGAGAAAGCACCAACCTAACTTCAAAACGTTTTGTCCATGTCCTGTTTACATTATATTGTCATATATTTACAAAAGTAGTAAAAAAGAACTTTAAAAAGTCCACAAATATGAGAATCGAATCTCCAGGTTTGACCTCGATATTACTGTGCAAGGCAGACACTGACTAATCAGGAAGATATTTTGCATTAAAGGCATTGATAACAAATTGTTCTTCAGTAGAAAAATAAATAAGCAACGTAGTTAGTCTCAACTGAGTTCTGCAATACCTACAAGTTGACCTTCAGTGACCTCTCATCGTACGGCGACCAAGCTCACAATGACCGTTTAATGACTTTTTATTGTATCTTTGGAAAAAGTCTAGTTTTTTACCTTCATGTTAATCAACAACATTTGCCTGACATGGACAAAAACGAAGTATCGTTTTAATCACCATAAAGGTATAACACCTTTGCTAAACCTCAAAATATGCATGCTAATTTAATAAAGCCACATAGCAATACTGCGCTGATGTCCAATCATAAAAACCAAAAACGAATATTTCGGGGTTTAAGCGTTGAATGCAATAAAAAGTTACAAAATTCTTTAGAATACTTCACATTGCACCAACCAATAAAGCATGAAAATCCTAGATCATGTACTTTAGTCAGTACAGCAATTTTTTTACATTTTGAGGGCCTGTGAACCACTTGGTACTTCGAGGTCAAACTTCAGGAGGATCAAATTTGGATCAATGTCTAACATCTGTGAAACTTTGAAGTACTTTTTATACCAAACCAATTGCGTAGAACACTAAACAGAAAAATAGAATTTTCAATTGGACAATGGATTTTTATACATAGTCAATAAATAATCTGGTATTGGATCGCAATACGTTTTGTGTAAAATTATGGATACAGGTAGGAGATAGAAAAAAATACAGAATAAGCCAACCCTATTGGATTTCATCAAAAAAACGTGGTCATAATTTCATGTAGCTAAAGTGTGTACATATTGTAAAGCTTTTGCAAAAAATACAACTTTGCAGACATATGAAAAAGATGACAGTTAGAGTTATTCGGTTGGGGTTAGGGTTTTGGTTGGGGTGAGTTCATTATGCTAATTTGTTTGTCTTTGTACATCAGGGGCATTTTGTTTCAATGCAGGTGTGCAAGTTTTTCTGCAGTGGATTTTCTTTGTTTTGGTTGTTTCTTTCATTGCATTTTAATTAAAAAAATATATGTTTCATTATGTATTAAACTGGTTTGCTTTCATTGTTATCCACATTAAACAATACACAGTGCAAATTAGATAAGATTTGGATTCCATATTCTAGATTTAAAACAATTATTCTACAATGCCCAGTTATCCTACTTTGAACATCCCTAGAAACTGCCATGTTCTGCAGACTGGTTTATACTGCTTGGTGCACCTTTATATGGCTTGGTGCTAGGGATGTTCAAAGTAGAATTGCAAATCCTTTGGATTCAAATCCAGTCAGAT
Source organism: Phallusia mammillata (assembly GCF_965637545.1). Taxonomy (NCBI): domain Eukaryota; kingdom Metazoa; phylum Chordata; class Ascidiacea; order Phlebobranchia; family Ascidiidae; genus Phallusia; species Phallusia mammillata. The sequence goes on from NC_137255.1 coordinate 11,692,562, forward strand.
TCGAATCCATTTTTGCCGTTTATATCGGGTAATTAGAACCGATATAAAAGTGTGCTCTCGCCGTCGGTAAAAATGTAAACACATGCGTTACGTTTTTACGTCGACGCCTGATTGTACCAGTTGCAAAAGACGGCAAAGAACTTGCCGGCGTTAAACCAGTGAGCGCTGCACAACGCCGTAATACCAAAAAAACGAGGCGCTTGTACAACGCTATAACGACGGTGGTGCATAGGAGGCACAATTAACCATTGGCGCACTTGTTGTTACGCATCTGATCACATGATTACGTTTATGCCATGCGCTTTGCAACGTCTTACCGGCATCTAATTGTTTTCCCACTTCACAACAAAAAATTTAATTGTCATGGGCGGCGTTAGACAACGATTGGAAGCATGATATTGTCTGTTAATATCGCAAAAACAGTGAAGGAATCCCACAACATATGCTGTTTGGGTCATTTCTTAACCTCAGAAAAACATAAAAATGTAGTGAGTAAACGCTGCAAAGTTCAACTTTTGTATTGCAAAACCGCAGGTGATTTAATTGGGATTTGAAAATACTTATCACCTAATGTCCCAACTTTGTTTGCTAGGGTACCTGTTTTTGCACTTGTTTTAAGTTAACAAACATTATATATTTGTACACTAGGCAGTCAATGTCAGTCCTCTACCATATAACAAATCAAATTACCTCATCATACTTACAACATAGTTACTTCTACAGAAGGCAATAAAAATCACTAAATAAAATTATTACAATTAATTTTTAACCTTATGCTAATTCTTCTGTCTTTGTGGATTTTGTGGCATTTAGTTTCAATGCAGTTGTGCAAAGTTTTTTTTCCAGTGTTTTTCTTTGTTTTGGTTGGTTCTTTTTATACATTTTAAATGAAAAATCTGTTTTATAAGTAATGTATTAAACTGGCCTACTTTCAATGTTGTCAAGATTAATGAATGCACAGTCAAAAATAATATAAGAATTGGATTCGATATTTAAGGTGCACCAAGCAATACTACAGATGCATTATATATTACTAATATATATTGCGATATATTACTGTATATTACAGATGCACCCCATTAAAAACATAGAATGTTGTGTCAAAATTTTAAAACTTGTATTGTTTTTGACATATTACCATCATGCACAACGACTTGCTGTAGTAAAAATCTACTGCAGTTGATTAGTTAAAAACAGAACAAAACGGTTGAGTGTTTCGGATAGCACAGTAAAATCATGGTTGGATTCTTCTCAAGCTACTGAAGATCCTTGATTTTCATGAACAACAATGTCTTTTGACTGATCATTAACCATCTGATTTGCAGTAGCAACGATTCACAAGGAAAAATAGAAAGGCTTGCAATTTTTGCAATAGAGACAGTACATTAAAACTCGTATTTAAGTTACCCTGGTCTTCAATGTGGTATGAATGTCTTTAGCTAAATCACCATTCCATTCCCACCACAAACAATCCATGGATGCTTGTATAAGACAGAGACAAATTCAATTTAAATTCGATTTCGATTTCTGGCCGAAAATAGGCCAACCTGAACCGCAACTACGTCGGCAACAAACTGAACAGGGAGCAGCGGGCGTTGGGAATTTACCAAAGCTTCCCCAAACGCATTTTCGCCAGTCGCATGGATGCAGGCAGTTGGATAAAACCGCCGATTTTATGGATATGAAATTGAGAAGTAACAAAATTTGACAAAAATGCTCAGTTTAGGGCTGAAAATACTTTTTTGCACAGGGCGATACAGAAGTCCGATTGGGCTCTAAAACTTGACAAAACTGTTCAGTTTTCGCTGAAAATCAGTTTTTGCACAGGGCGATACAGAAGTCCGATTGGCCTCTAAAATTTGACAAAAATGTTCAGTTTTGGCTGTAAATCAGTTTTTGCTCAGGGCGATACAGAAGTCCGATTGGGCTCTAAATAGGCACAAGCGTTTAGCGAACGAGGCAAACATCGCCTACTAAGGGACGTCAAATTTCGTTCTATGGTTCGTGAGTCATGGAGTTAAAAAGTTACAAAATTTGACAAAAATGTTCAGTTTTGGCTGGAAATCACTTTTTGCACAGGGTGATACAGAAGCCGTTTGGGCTCTAAATAGGCACAAGCGTTTAGCGAACGAGGCAAACATCGCCTGCAAAGGGGCCTCAAATTTCGTTTATTGGTTCGTGAGTTATAGAGTTGAAAAGTTACAAAATTTGACAAAAATGCTCAGTTTTAAGTGAAAATTAGTTTTTGCACAGGGTGATACAGAAGTCCGATTGGGCTCTACATGTGCACAAGCGTTTTGCCATCGAGGCAAACATCACCTGCAAAGGGGCGTCAAATTCGGATCAGTGGTTCGTGATTTATCGACTTCACAAGTTACAAATATTGACAAAAACGCTCAATTTTTGCTGAAAATCACTTTTTGCACAGGGCGATACAGAAGTCCGATTGGGCTCTAAATTTGCACATGCGTTTTGCCAACGAGGCAAACATCGCCTGCAAAGGGGCGTCAAATTCGGTTACGTGGTTCGTGAGTTAAGGCCCGTTTACACTGTGCTTAGCGGCGCCTAACCTAACCTAACCTTGCGACCCCTTCCGTTTACACTACGATTTTCGGCGCGTACCTAAGTGTACTAAATAACATACCCGACGTCATTTTTAGCTCACAGCAACTATCGATGACCATAATTCATCACATAAATTCATTGTTACCCATTTTAGATTCGAAAAAGATTTTTATGAATCTAAATTAAATGATATTTTGTTAGTAAACATGATTTTGCATCTCGGTAATCATACAGGATTGTTTAGTATGTTGTTGTATAGATTTATGGCATGTTTATCTCACTTTCATGTTTTTATAGCATGTAGTCCCCTGTACTGGGTAGAATGTACATTTTAAATGCACTTAATTACAATATTTGAACACAAAAAACACAACATACAATCATAACAATGTAATAAATAAATAAATTTGAGGCAAATAGCGCACCATCATTTATTTTCGGCAAATGAACCAACTTTTTTCAATTACAAACCCGCAAGCAGCGATAACACAAACCGTTTTCGCAGGTTCAAGCAGCTTGATACGCAGAAAAACGCTCGGTAGGCGATCGCTCGCTCATTTCTACGAGACTTGAGCGCCCGAAATCAGTCAAGCGCGAAACCAGACAGAAAAAATGAAACAAACAAACTTACGCAGGTTTGAGCGAGCGCGTTACGCATAGCGTAAACGGGCCTTTATCGACTTGAAAAGTTACAAATTTTGACAAAAATGCTGCGTTTTTGCTGAAAATCAGTAATTGCACAAGGCCATACAGAAGTCCGATTGGGCTCTAAAATTTGACAAAAATGTTCTGTTTCGGGTGAAAATTAGTTTTTGCACCGGGCGAAACAGAAGTCCGATTGGGCTCTACATGTGCACAAGCGTTTTGCCAACGAGGCACATATCGCCTGCAAAGAGGCGTCAAATTTCGTTGATTGGTTCGTGAGTTATAGAGTTGAAAAATTACAAAATTTGACAAAAATGCTCAGTTTTGGCTGGAAATCAGTATTTGCACAAGGCGATACAGAAGTCCGATTGGGCTCTAAAATTTGACAAAAATGTTCAGATTTGGCTGGAAATCAGTATTTGCACAGGGCGATACAGAATCCTTTTGGGCTCTACATGTGCACAAGCGTTTTGTCAACGAGGCAAATATCGCCTGCAAAGAGGCGTCAAATTTCGTTCATTGGTTCGTGAGTTACGGAGTTAAAAAGTTACAAAATTTGACAAAAATGCTCAGTTTTGGCTAAAAATCACTTTTTGCACAAGGTGATACAGAAGTCAGCTTGGGTACTAAATGTGCAAATGCGTTTTGCCAACGAGGCAAACATCACCTGCAAAGGGGCGTCAAATTCGGTTACGTGGTTCGTGAGTTATCGACTTGACAAGTTACAAATTTTGACAAAAATGCTGAGTTTTTGCTGAAAATCAGTATTTGCACAAGGCGATACAGAAGTCCGATTGGGCTCTAAAATTTGACAAAAATGTTCAGATTTGGCTGAAAATCAGTATTTGCACAAGGCGATACAGAAGTCCGATTGGGCTCCAAAATTTGACAAAGTTCAGATTTGGCTCGAAATCAGTATTTGCACAGGGCGATACAGAATCCTTTTGGGCTCTACATGTGCACAAGCGTTTTGCCAACGACGCAAATATCGCCTGCAAGAGGCGTCAAATTTCGTTCATTGGTTCGTGAGTTTTGGAGTTAAAAAGTTACAAAATTTGACAAAAATGCTCAGTTTTGGCTAAAAATCACTTTTTGCACAAGGTGATACAGAAGTCAGCTTGGGTACTTAATGTGTACATGCGTTTTGCCAACGAGGCAAACATCGCCTGCAAAGAGGCGTCAAATTTCGTTCAGTGGTTCGTGAGTTAGAGATTTAAAAGTTACAAAATTTGACAAAAATGCTCAGTTTTTGCTGAAAATCACTTTTTGCACAGGGCGATACAGAACTCCGATTGGGCTCCAATTTTGCACATGCGTTTTGCCAACGAGGCAAACATCACCTGCAAAGGGGCGTCAAATTCGGTTACGTGGTTCGTGAGTTATCGACTTGACAAGTTACAAATTTTGACAAAAATGGTCAGATTTTGCTGAAAATCAGTATTTGCACTAGGCGATACAGAAGTCCGATTGGGCTCTAAAATTTGACAAAAATGTTCAGATTTGGCTGGAAATCAGTATTTGCACATGGCGATACAGAAGTCCGATTGGGCTCTTAAATTTGACAAAAATGTTCTGTTTCGGGTGAAAATTAGTTTTTGCACGGGCGATACGGAAGTCCGAATGGGCTGTGCACAAGCGTTTTGCCAACGAGGCAAATATCGCCTGCAAAGAGGCGTCAAATTTCGTTGATTGGTTCGTGAGTTACGGAGTTAAAAAGTTACAAAATTTGACAAAAATGGTCAGTTTTGGCTAAAAATCACTTTTTGCACAAGGTGATACAGAAGTCCGATTGGGCTCTAACTTTGCACATGCGTTTTGCCAACGAGGCAAATATCGCCTGCAAAGAGGTGTCAAATTTCGATCATTGGTTCGTGAGTTATAGAGTTGAAAAATTACAAAATTTGACAAAAATGCTCAGTTTTGGCTGGAAATCAGTATTTGCACAGGGCGATACTGAAGTCCGATTGGGCTCCAAAATTTGACAAAAATGTTCAGTTTTGGGTAAAAATTAGTTTTTGCACAGGGCGATACAGAAGTCCGATTGGGATCTACATGTGCACAAGCGTTTTGCCATCGAGGCAAACATCACCTGCAAAGGGGCGTCAAATTCGGTTCAGTGCTTCGTGAGTTATCGACTTGAAAAGTTGCAACTTTTGACAAAAATGCTCAGTTTTTGCTGAAAATCACTTTTTGCACAGGGCGATACAGAAGTCCGATTGGGCTGTAACTTTGCATATGCGTTTTGCCAACGAGGCAAACACACCTGCAAAGGGGCGTCAAATTCGGTTCAGTGCTTCGTGAGTTATCGACTTGAAAAGTTGCAACTTTTGACAAAAATGCTCAGTTTTTGCTGAAAATCACTTTTTGCACAGGGCGATACAGAAGTCCGATTGGGCTGTAACTTTGCATATGCGTTTTGCCAACGAGGTAAACATCACCTGCAAAGGGGCGTCAAATTCGGTTCAGTGCTTCGTGAGTTATCGACTTGAAAAGTTGCAACTTTTGACAAAAATGCTCAGTTTTTGCTGAAAATCACTTTTTGCACAGGGCGATACAGAAGTCCGATTGGGCTGTAACTTTGCATATGCGTTTTGCCAACGAGGCAAACATCACCTGCAAAGGGGCGTCAAATTCGGTTCAGTGCTTCGTGAGTTATCGACTTGAAAAGTTGCAACTTTTGACAAAAATGCTCAGTTTTTGCTGAAAATCACTTTTTGCACAGGGCGATACAGAAGTCCGATTGGGCTGTAACTTTGCATATGCGTTTTGCCAACGAGGCAAACATCACCTGCAAAGGGGCGTCAAATTCGGTTCAGTGCTTCGTGAGTTATCGACTTGAAAAGTTGCAACTTTTGACAAAAATGCTCAGTTTTTGCTGAAAATCACTTTTTGCACAGGGCGATACAGAAGTCCGATTGGGCTGTAACTTTGCATATGCGTTTTGCCAACGAGGCAAACATCACCTGCAAAGGGGCGTCAAATTCGGTTCAGTGCTTCGTGAGTTATCGACTTGAAAAGTTGCAACTTTTGACAAAAATGCTCAGTTTTTGCTGAAAATCACTTTTTGCACAGGGCGATACAGAAGTCCGATTGGGCTGTAACTTTGCATGTGCGTTTTGCCAACGAGGCAAACATCACCTGCAAAGGGGCGTCAAATTCGGTTTAGTGCTTCGTGAGTTATCGACTTAAAAAGTTGCAACTTTTGACAAAAATGCTCAGTTTTTGCTGAAAATCACTTTTTGCACAGGGTGATACAGAAGTCCGATTGGGCTGTAACTTTGCATATGCGTTTTGCCAACGAGGCAAACATCACCTGCAAAGGGGCGTCAAATTCGGTTCAGTGCTTCGTGAGTTATCGACTTGAAAAGTTGCAACTTTTGACAAAAATGCTCAGTTTTTGCTGAAAATCACTTTTTGCACAGGGCGATACAGAACTCCGATTGGGCTGTAACTTTGCATATGCGTTTTGCCAACGAGGCAAACATCACCTGCAAAGGGGCGTCAAATTCGGTTCAGTGCTTCGTGAGTTATCGACTTGAAAAGTTGCAACTTTTGACAAAAATGCTCAGTGTTTGCTGAAAATCACTTTTTGCACAGGGCGATACAGAAGTCCGATTGGGCTGTAACTTTGCATGTGAGTTTTGCCAACGAGGCAAACATCACCTGCAAAGGGGCGTCAAATTCGGTTCAGTGCTTCGTGAGTTATCGACTTGAAAAGTTGCAACTTTTGACAAAAATGCTCAGTTTTTGCTGAAAATCACTTTTTGCACAGGGCGATACAGCAGTCCGATTGGGCTGTAACTTTGCATGTGCGTTTTGCCAACGAGGCAAACATCACCTGCAAAGGGGCGTCAAATTCGGTTCAGTGCTTCGTGAGTTATCGACTTAAAAAGTTGCAACTTTTGACAAAAATGCTCAGTTTTTGCTGAAAATCACTTTTTGCACAGGGCGATACAGAAGTCCGATTGGGCTGTAACTTTGCATATGCGTTTTGCCAACGAGGCAAACATCACCTGCAAAGGGGCGTCAAATTCGGTTCAGTGCTTCGTGAGTTATCGACTTGAAAAGTTGCAACTTTTGACAAAAATGCTCAGTTTTTGCTGAAAATCACTTTTTGCACAGGGCGATACAGAAGTCCGATTGGGCTGTAACTTTGCATATGCGTTTTGCCAACGAGGCAAACATCACCTGCAAAGGGGCGTCAAATTCGGTTCAGTGCTTCGTGAGTTATCGACTTGAAAAGTTGCAACTTTTGACAAAAATGCTGAGTTTTTGCTGAAAATCACTTTTTGCACAGGGCGATACAGAACTCCGATTGGGCTGTAATTTTGCACATGCGTTTTGCCAACGAGGCAAACATCACCTGCAAAGGGGCGTCAAATTCGGTTACGTGGTTCGTGAGTTATCGACTTGACAAGTTACAAATTTTGACAAAAATGGTCAGATTTTGCTGAAAATCAGTATTTGCACTAGGCGATACAGAAGTCCGATTGGGCTCTTAAATTTGAC